>NC_137011.1:8160535-8253035 GCF_032717465.1 Coenobita brevimanus
CCTTACCAATACCTCCTCTCTCGCAGTTCCCCAACCCCTCATCCCCTTCCCTTAGTCTACATCTTCCCTGTTTTCTCTTCCCCCTTCTTTTTCCTTTCCCTCCTACTCCTCCTCCATTCTCCCCTTATCTCTTCTCTCGAACACCTCCCTCCTCCCTTCTCCCGCTTCCCCATCCCCCTCATTCTTCCCTCTCCTCCAGAATCTCTTATCTCTTCCTCTCCCTCCCCCCATCTTCCATCATCCTCTTTGTCATTCCCTTTCCTTCCTCCTCCCCTTCTCCATTCCTCTCTTTTCTCTCTCATCTTCTACTCCTCCTCCTCCCCCATTATCTAATCTCTCCCACTCCTTCCCCCCTCCCTATTTCTCTTTTTCCTCATTCGTCCTCCTTCCCTTTCCTCCCCCCTCCCTATTCTCCTCTTCCTCCTTCCTCCCTCCCTCTCACCTCCTGCTCCCTCCCCCTCTTCTCAATTTTCTAATCTCTCCTCCTCCTTCCCCCTCCCCTCCCCCTCCTCAACACACCTGAAGAATTACCTGATTTACATTCCCGCTCTCTCGCTAATTATCTCAAATAAATCTCTAGATATAAGACGCTCCTCGGTCGCTAGTCACAGGGGCTATTTTACCCCCCGTTCAGAGTCTATTCTTGGATGTTCCCCCGCCCCTTCCCTTACCCCTCGCCTCTCGTCCTATTCACCTGACTTAACCTAACCTAACGTAAAGAAATGTAAGCTTAGCTAACTTATCCAAACATAATCTAATGAAATCCGAACAAACCTAACCTAACCTAACCTAACCCAACCCAACCAAGCCCTACCCAACCTAACCTAATCTTACCTACCTAACCTAACCTAACCAAGCCTAACCTAACCTAACCTAACCTAAACTAATCTAACCTAGCTTGATCTTACCTTAGTTTTACCTAATCTAATTTAAGCTAACCCAACTCTAGTTAACCTAACCTAATATAGCCAAACCAATTTAGCCTAATCTAGTCTAACCTAACCTAATCCCGTGTCTAAGGTCTATCCTTGGCTACTCTCCCACCCCAGCTTTTCCCCCGCTCAGCTATCCCTCTACCTAACCTTACGCAAAACCACTCTTGTGCTGGATTGTATGTCCACCTGGCAACATGAAGAGTCCCAGTTCGAGTCTCGCCCTGTTTTTACTCTACCTTGGCCCAGATTTTCGTCTTTTTGTAACTTACTGGATGCAGTTGAATGACATGAAAAGACAATACTACTCTATACACTTTCCACCGCATTTCTTTGTGATTAGCATCATATTCTAGTGTTGATCTATTGATACAACTCAGCATTCAAGATGGGGAGATGGCACCTGTCCCACCCATTTACCCTACTCATTCTCCATACCCATATTCCCTATCTAAATCTCCAATCCCATTCCATTATTTGTCTTTCTTACCCATTTTCTCCTACCCACTCACAGGCCTACCAGTTCCCCATCTCATTCACCAATACCTATCCACTTCCCCAGTCCATCCACCCTCACCACGTACCCTACCCACTTAAACTGCCTACCTGCCCTACTCAATTCCCTAACCCAATCACCCTACCCCCCTACCCTACACTACCCATCACTTGCCCTACCCACCCCTCCTGCCCTATAAGGCGCCTCCTCATCTGCCTCCCCCAGTGGTACTCATCCCCTGCGGGTAAACTCCTGATGCTCTGATAAATGCCGTTACTAGTTTGCATCCAGGCCCCCACACTTAAGTACTCACACAGTAGTACCTCATAAAGTGAAGACATTAACACAGGCACTTCCCTCCCGACACACTCAACAACATACGTGTACTACTCGCACTGTCCAGTAAGGTCCTTTGAGTGACACTTGACACCTTTCACCTGACTCAACTTCAAGGACCATGTACAAGACATCAAGAGGCGATACACCACCACAGACTCCATGCACCCAGGGCAACTACAGGGTCACACCTGGGAAAAAAAAAAGAAAAAAAAAAAAAGGCTTCTTTCACTTCAAAAAATGCATTAGATCAGTGATGATCCTATGCCTCCCCGGCAAGGGCTGCCATCCTGGCAACACCTTGCAAATTATACAGAACAACGCCCTACTCATCACCAATGGTTGAACCAAAACCATTCCCACTGCTCATATACACTCCGAAAATAAAATCCTCCCTGTCAGAGACTACCTTGAAATGAGAGGCACACAATTCTGTAAATCAGCCTGTATACAACATCCCTGTCATTACATGACAGAGACACACAACAAACATAGGCACATAAAACAGTCATCAAAAAAATATTATCAAATCTTCTACAACTATATCCCATCTTCAGACATTCCAACACTAGCAATGAAGAAACACCTACATACTCACTTCACGAGCGGGACAATAAATCAACTCGATCACAACAATATCATATACAACAATCCCCCGTCCTGACATCCATAAATAGGAGATGTCCTTAAAGTGAAATGACCGAGTTCACCTAGCTAGGCTGAGATCAGGAAAAACATCCAGCCCTCCTCAGCTTCAGCTCAGATTTGGGTTGGGTGGAATCACAGATGGCATGTGCCCTGCTTGTAGAAAAGGGTCACACAACAATACACATAATGGAGCACTGCACAGCACATGTCGCCGTAAGACACTGACACATTATTAACGGCGTAGGGAAACTATGAGACATCCTCAAACGGGCAGTTGCTTACTTGCGGTTGATGGGTCTGCTCGATTGTAAGGAAAGACCAATGGAAAGGGGGTTGAGTAACAACAACAAGCACACCATAAGGGAAGGTATCTTACTTGTATTATCATTTTCACCACCTGATTCCAACCCAATAAGTTTATATGACGTAAGAATCAGATTTAAAGAAACAGCATTTACGAGGAAGGACTGTATAACAACATGCCTAAAGCGCGTTTGTTCTGACCAGAGGATGATCTCTAACCCCTTTCAGCTCAGTTGATGGCCAGGTGCAGTCAGATTAGAGAGTCGCTGTGACTAGTAATCAAGGAGTGTGTATTCTTACCTCATACCTTAGGCTCGTCGAATTCCATGCACACGCGACTCCATTAAGATCCTGGGAGTGACTCAGTTCCGTAAGGTGAAAACTAACTCATTACTCAGCACTCAGGCCTCCACATCAAACTAGCCTGACACGGACTAGACACTCCTTTCCCTCAGGCCTAGGAGCATTAGTTTTCATCCAGGCCTCCTCACTTAAGTACCCACATAGTAGAACATGGCTTGGGCACTCAGACTCACCATACAAACTGAACACATGCCATTGCTGTCTCATTCAGGGTATATGGCAATGATAATGATGATAATGGTGGTGATGATGATGATTAGAGTCTTTCGTAGCTAAATTACATTGCCAGACGTTATCCACACTTAAAAATATACTTCCCAATTCAAAAAAAAAAAAAAAAAAAAAAAAAAAAAAAGGGAGAGAGAGAGAGAGCCAGTCGTTAGCCACAATAAAAGTGTTATGTTTGCCTCAGCCACTGACAGGATTAACTCTTGCAGAATAATCAACCACAAGCAGAACTAACGCTAAAAAGAGGAAAGAAAAAGAAAAAAAAAAAAAGAGGAGTAAACAACAACGCACGTAAGTAAACAGGGGATGTATTCACACTGCCTGAGCCGAGTTTGTGTATGAGAATGCTTGTTTATTTTTCATTCACAATTACCAACCACTTCACAACTAAACAGGAATGTATATTGAGGAGAAAACTATTCAACAAACTGGTTCCTATTGGTAAGTGAATGCTGAGAAGACTTTTTTTTTTTTTCATTAATACGGCTGCAGATGGTGATTATTGCTATACTCTGTTCACTTTTATTTGGCCTAAAATTGCCACCTATTCATCTTCAGTGCTGAGCTGTAACAAGAAATCAGCACTAGTTCTCAACACTTGTCAGGAAGAAGTGCTATGAAAAGGATGAAGAGTCGTAGTATCGTGTGTGTGTGTGTGTGTGTGTGTGTGTGTGTGTGTGTGTGTGTGTGTGTGTGTGTGTGTCTCTCTCTCTCGTATGATAAATGGTCATCTTTTGTGCGTGTAAAGCAGTGTAATTAGCAGCATGCCAAAGACAAGAGGCGCCGGCCCAGACAAATCCACTTAATGCCCGGCAAAAGGTCATATAGCCAAGCTGGATAATTGAAGGTCTGGATAAGTGATGGTCCAGATAAAGAGAGTCTGGATAAAGGAGTCTGGATAATTGAAGGTCAAGATAAACAATGGTTCATATAAAGAGAGTCTGGATAAAGGAGAATCTGGATGTATGAAGTTCAGGATAAACAACAATCCGGATAAAGGAGAGTCTGGATAATGGAAAATCCGGATATGTGAGAGTCTTATAACGATGGTCTGGATAATAGGTCTTGATAAAGGGAAGTGCGGATATATGAAGATCTGGATAAAAGATGGTCTAATGAGTCTGGATAAAAGAGTCTGGATGTATGAAAGTCTGTATGAAAGATGGTCTGGATAAGGAGAGTCTGGATTAAGGACAGTCTAGATAATTGATGGTCCAGATAAATGAGGGTCCAGATAAAGGAGAGTCTGGATAAAGGAGAGTCTGGATATGTTAATGTCCATATAAAAAATTATTCTAATAACGGAGTCAGGGGGAAAAAGAGTCTGGATATATAAATGTCACGAAAAACGATGGTCTGGATGAGTAGAGTCTGGATAAAGAAGAGTCCGGATATATGAAAGTCCAGATAAACAATGGTCTGGGTAAAGAGATGTCCAGATAAAGAAGAATCTGGATACATGAAGGTCCTGATAAATGATGATGTGGATAAGGAGAGTCTGGATAAAGGAGAGAGTTTGTATAAGGGAAAGTCTGGATTATGAATGTCCATAAAAATAATGATCCGGATAACGAAGAGTCTGGACAAAGGACAGTTCGGATATACGAAGGTCCGGATAAACGATGGTCCGAATAAGAAGAGTCAGGATAAAGAATAGTCCTGATATATGAAGGTCCGTATAAACCATGGTCTAAATTAAGGCGAACTCGGATAAAGGAGACTCCAGCTATGAATTATGAAGGTCCGGATAAAAGATGGTCTGGATAAAGAGATGTCTGGATATGTGAAGTTCTTGAGAAATGTGTCTGGGTAAATGAGAATTTACATTAGCAAAAGTCTGCATAAGCAAGAGCCCAGATAGGCAAAACACCGGATAAGCAAGAGTCCAGACAAGCAAGAGTCCAAATAAGCAAGAGTCCAAATAAGCAAGGGTCTGAATAAGCAAGAGTCTAGATAAGCTAGTGTCTAGATAAGCAAGAGTCCAGATATGCAAGAATATGGATAAGTAAGAGTCTGGATAAGCCAGAGTCTTGATACACACGAGTCCAGACAAGCAAGAGTCCTGATAAGTAAGAGTCTGGATAGTTAAGAGTCTGGATAAGCAAGAGTCTGGATAGGCAAGAGTCGAGAAAAACAAGCCTGAATCTGGATAAATGATGATTTAGGTAGGAGAAGGTCTGGATAAATGAGGATCAAGATAAATGGGGGTCTGGATAAGCTAGGACCCAGATAAATGAGGGTGTGAATAAACCAGGATAAATATAAATGAGGGTGTGAATAAAGCAGGATAAAGATAAATGAGGGTGTGTGTAAGTTAGGATAAAGATAAATGAGGATATGAATAAGTTAGGATAAAGATAAATGAGGATGTGAATAAGCAAGGATAAAGATAAATAAGGGTGTTAATAAGCTAGGATAAGATAAATGAGGGTGTGAATATGCTAGGATACAGATAAATGAGGGTGTGAATAAGCTAGGGTTAAGATAAGTGAAGGTCCATATAAACGTGAGTCTGGATAAGTGAAGATTTAGATGAAGGAAGATGTGAATAATCGAGGGACTGAATTATTGGAAGGCTGGATAAACAAGAACTGGATAACTGAGGGTCCAGGTAAATTTTGCTGGGTAATTATAAACAAGCGTGAGATGAACGAGGATCTGGATAAACAAATGCCAAGTATATGTTTGGATGGAAGATGCTCTTGATACATTGGTAACCGAATTAAGTACGTGCTTCATCTATACTCCTTTTACATTTACTTGGCCTAAAATTAACATCTCTGCACCTTGAATGCTGATTTGTAGGAAAAGATTAGCACAATAAAATGTCAGTCACGAAGTGCTATGGAAAGAATGTAGAGCTGTAGCATTATCTTTTTTTCTGTCACTCAGCTACGTGAGATAGGCTGCAATAGGACGAATTTAGACCAGGTTAAAATAAAAAAGGCATAGTCTCCATTGAATTGGTATGTAAAGCTAGCAAAACCCAACTTAAGTCTTAACTGTTAACTAAACTTACGTGTGTTGCTGATTATTCAAATCTTAAGCAATGTGTTCACCAGTTCTTAGGGAGTTACTCAGTTCCCTTATTGTTCTTGTAACCTAAGACTCATTTCTACGTGAACCTGGTGGACTGCATACTAAAGATACTCTTCTATAATATCCACTGTCCGCCTTGAATGATAGGGAAGAAGCTGAAAGATGATTGTATAGCCCGGCTGTGGAGCCACCCTGTCATGTTGGTGCCACCACGTGAAGGCGTCCCTCTTCAGAGGCTCCCTTACTGCAATTCCACTATTCTCCACTGATCTGATATTTAATACACAGTAGCCATGACTTTCGATGAGCAAAATAAAGCAGTTCGTCGTAAGCTTGGAAATGGCAGAAGAGAAGCCAAAGCTTTAACATTTCCACACTTTATTATTTGTGATGCTATAGCATTCTCTTTACCATTGTAGAAACACCTGTCTTTAGCCTAAATAAAAGGAATGAAAGGGTTAAATAAAGTTACCAAATTTTCCTTGACCTTCGGCATATCTTCCTCAGAATGTAATAACTCTTATCCCTGGGTCAATAGAAACGTCCACACAAATGGTCGGCATGATCCTCCCATTAGTTTTCCCTAATCCGGCTCTGTGGGAGTCAGACCGGCAGGCAGGATGAAACATACACTCAGTCCACATTTTCTGATGAAAATTATGTCCATGAATATATCCAGGCTAATTGTTATAAAAGTATTCATGAAACAATTGACCGTAAAGATCTTGTGAGAACAAGGAAAGCGCACAAATCTTCGAAAAAAAAAAAAAATGAATGTTATACTCGTAAATATATTAGGAGTCATGAGATATATATTGTTTCTAAGTATTTGCTTATTGACCATAACAATATCAGCCTACTAACAGTTCTGATGACTAAACAAAAAATAATAATTGTTAAAAAATGGGCATGAACACTTTAAGCCTAAGCTGGATGAGATTGCTTAGTCACAGTCAGAACCGCTAATAAAACAGTAAATGAGATATTGGAGAAGAGATGATATGGAGGGTTAGGAAGATGGGAGGCAGAGGGACTTAACTCTTTCGATATAAGGACTTCTTTTCTAGTTTTCGTTCCTTTATTTAGATGAAAAGAAACACATGATGTTGAGAGGATTAAAGGCTCAAGCATTAACTCTTTCACTATTCACGGTCTCTGTGAAATTAAATAAAATCGTCTGACAGGAGATTAAAAAAGAAGAAAGAAGAGCTACATGGTCTGAGAGGGTTGGGCAGGCGTAGATTCATCTCTTAAGGAGTGGGCAAAAAAAACTCCTGATGGCCAGTCCCTCTAATAACAAGGATACCAATCATAATAAACAGAGAGAGGTTTAGATGGAGTGATTGGATCCTTCTCTCCAGTCCAGCCTTCGCTCCTACTCCTCCTCTCCTCTCTTTTTTCTTCCCTTCTACACACCCCTTTACGTCTTGACTTCTCTCTCCCTGCCTCTGATGCTAATTTTGTTTTTCTTTCTTTCTTCCCTCTCTCTTCACCTCTTAACGCCTGTTCTCATTTCTTCCTTCCCTGCTATTCCTGCTTCTTCTGTCTAACTCCTCCTTCCCTTCTACCTTCTTCACTTGCCCTTTTCTCATTTCTTTCTTCCCTCCTACTCCTGTTCTTTTTCATCTCATTCCTCCTTCCTTTGCTCGCTCCTTCCTCTTTCTTCACTCTTAAACCCACTTCCTTCACTCCACCTCCTTTCCCTTTCCTCTTATTCCAGTCATCTCTTCCATTCATTCATTCCTCTTCATGCCATTCTCTCTTCTCTTCCTGTCTACTACTCCATTTTTAATTCTTCTTTTTCGTCCCTTCTTCCACCCTTCATAATTTTCCCACACATTTTTTTCCACTTTGTCACATATCATCCATTACTAACCCTTCCATCCACCCATCCCTTCACGCTTCCAGTCGATTCTCCCACCTACTCCTAAACCCTTTCAACTCATCAGCTACTCCAATTGTCACTTATATTTATGTTTAATTCTTGTTCTTACTTACAAATTTCCTTGTATTTGGAGAGGCTTTTCTAGCTAGAGGGAATAACAGTTGTCTTCATTAATCCCTTTAATAAGAGAGGCAGCTCCTAATTTCACTACAGTATAATCGTCAGGGAGTATCAGTTAAATCTAAATATAAAAGTTACAGTACCGAAAGAGTGAACTTCTCTCAATATGCCTACTCCTTCACCCGCTCTTACTAATCCCCTTACTTTCGCAATATTACCTTTCCATCTCCCTTTTCGCTCCAACTGACCTTCTCTTCATATCCTCTCCCCTCCACCCACATCCTACATTTTCTTACCCCCAACCCCTCCCTCCACCTACACGCCTCTGCCTTCTCCAAGTCACCTTCTCTACGTATCCCTTTCTCTCTCTCTCTCTCTCTCTCTCTCTGTGACACACACACACACACACACACACACACACACACACACACACACACACACACACACACACACACACACACACACACACACACACACACACACACACACACACACACACACACACACACACACACACACACACACACACACACACACACACACACACACACACACACACACACACACACACACACACACACACACACACACACACACACACACACACACACACACACACACACACACACACACACACACACACACACACACACACACACACACACACACACACACACACACACACACACACACACACACACACACACACACACACACACACACACACACACACACACACACACACACACACACACACACACACACACACACACACACACACACACACACACACACACACACACACACACACACACACACACACACACACACACACACACACACACACACACACACACACACACACACACACACACACACACACACACACACACACACACACACACACACACACACACCCCTACCGTCCCCTGTACTTTCTCCCTTCCACCTTTTCCTACTCACCTTCTCTACACTTCCCTTTCCTCTCTAACCCACCCCTCCCCCCACTCCTACCCATTTTTACTCCCCCTCCCACACCTACCTCCTCCTATCTCTCCCTCCTCCCCCTTCCACCCCCATCCCTCCAGTCCGACCCCCGCCATGAAGGGCCTACTACCTAACCCAACCCATCTGACTACCGACCGACCAGGAGCCACAGGGGGAGGTGCTAGGTCCCTTCCCATCTCGTAGAGCATTTACATTCACCGTCTCTCTCCCCTCCCCTTCATTACTACACCCTCAAATTTTCCTTTCCGCCTTTCCTTCCTCTCGTTACCCTCCCTCCTCTTTCTCTCTTTCACTTGACGTTTTCGCTGCCTCGCTTCTAATTCTTCTTTCCTCTTATATTATTATTCTTGCTTATTTGTATATTTTCATCTCATTTTTCTTACTTTGGTTCCTGTCACCTTTCTATTCTCCCAATCACAATTTTTCTCTTCTTTCCAGTTTTCTTTTCTCACACCCTCCCGTCTTCCCACATCTCTCCCATGCCTACAACCTCTGCCCATCCTCCCTGCCCTTGTCCCTCCCCTTCTTCCTCTCTTCTCCTCTCCTCTTTTCGCCTTTTCACAGTCCCTTTCCCTATCCCCCTCCCTCGCCTCTCACCATTTCATTCCTCCCTTTCAGCAGAGACTTCCCTAAACATGGTATAACTACTCACTCAACTTCTCCTTCACCGGTACCCTATTTATCTCAAGTCCCTCTCCTCTGGTACCTAATCTGTCTCCCCCTCCTTCCTCTCCCTCCTTCCTCCCCTTCCATCTATCCCCTTCTTCATCCCCAAATTCCATCTCCTTCCCCCGTCTCACTTTCTCTCCTGTCCTCCCTCTCCTATCATTCCCTCGTTCTCTCCCTTATCCTCCCTCCCTGTCACTTCCCACTCCCTCCTCGTCCTCACTTTCCTTCTCTCTCTTTCTCCCTCTCTCTCTCTCATACACACTCTACCACACCTTTCACTCTCATTCCTTCTCCCTCATTTCCTCTCCCTGTCCCTCTTTCCTTTCCACAACTTTACCACGCCTTTCACTCGCCTTTTCCCTCTCGCCCTCTCCTTCTCACCCTTTCCCTTTTCCCTCCCTCTCTCCCTTTCCTTCCTCTCTCCTCCCTGTCCCCATCCCATTCCTCACAGCCTCCCTTTCAGCAGATATCCAACGAAACAACTCAACTTTCCTTCCACTGGTTCCCTTTTTTTATCTCCCCCTTATCGCTTATTGATGGCAGCTAAAAGTTTCTCGGAGCCCAGATGGTTAGCGTGGGGTTGTTAGTGAGTAGGGACAGATAAGCTATTGGGTTTGGCTTAGAGGGGGACAGAGTGAGTGATAAGAAATGGCAGCAGTGGCGCATTTTGTCCTTCAGTGTCATGTCATATTTTTACATTTTTTCTTCCACTGTCAGTTTTATTTCTACTTCTGCCTATTTCCCTTCCCATTTCCATTTCTACACACATTTTCAGTTCCATTTCATTTTCTATTTCTATATCCACTTCTATCTCAATTTCCATTTCAACTTCCATTTCCTTTTCTATTTCTATTTTTGTTTCCATTTCCATTTCTCTTTCTATTTCTGTTTCTATATCCATTTTTATCTATTTCCATTTGTACTTCCATTTCCATTTTCATTTCCGTTCTTATTTCTGTTTCTATTTCTACATCCATTTCTATTTCCACACCTATTTCTATTTTTCTATTTCTACCTCCTGCTGTCCCCAGATTCCTTTATTTCTTTTATTAAAGAAAATGCAGTAGTAAAGACAGCGATTAATTCTGTATCTTATCCCTTCAGTTCCAAACGCCTCTCAAGAGCTAGCAAAAAAAAAAGAAAAAAGAAAAAGAAAAGTATCTGAAAGTCAAGGAATAAGAAATACGTCTTCGGAATGAAGAGGCTAATAACTAGAAATCCGTCCCCACAACTCCTTTTCTCTCTCTCTCTCTCTCTCTCTCTCTCTCTCTCTCCTATAATGGTAGCAAAAATGAACGAATATACTAATCGGATTCCTAAGGCTAACTTTAACTCCCCCCCCCTCTCTCTCTCTCTCTCTCTCTCTTATAAGGGCAGCAAAAATGATAGATTAAATGAGCTGGATCCTAAAACTAGCATTAATTCCTTCACTACCAGACCCTCATAAATGGCAGGAATAAATAAATAAATAAATAAATACACATCACCAGATAAATAAAACTTCATATACATTTCTCTAATTCAATCTTCTTCCCTGCTGAGAATAAAATACCTTAGTGTCTTAAAGGAGAAAATGAAGAGCATCGCAGAGATAGGCTTAGGAATTATGTAAGATCACGTTTTCATTTGTACTTCCTCAATTTCCACATTACCTCGGTGTTTCAGATTATTGGGAATTAAGGTAATGGTTCTCGGCCTGTAATATTGGAGATGGGGATTACTTAGGCCTATTTCACTAGCTAAGGTGATTGGCTGTACATTTAGGGCTACACACACACAGACACACAGACACACACACACACACACGCACAGACACACACACACACACACACACACACACACACACACACACACACACACACACACACACACACACACCACACCACACCACACCACACCACACCACACCACACCACACCACACCACACCACACCACACCACACACATACACGCACGCACGCACGCACGCACGCACACACACACACACACACACACACACACACACACACACACACACACACACAAAATTAATTCTCTTTGTTTCTCTTATTTCTATCGTTCATGCAAATGCACATTCACAACCTCCCCTCCCCCTCACCCCTCTGTCTGTCTGTCTGTCTGTGTCTGTCTGTCTGTCTGTCTGTCTGTCTCTAATCTATATCCATATCTATCTATCCCAATCTCTCTTTCCTTCCTTCCTTCCTTCCTTTCTCTTTTTTTACAACCCTTTTCTGTCCATCTTTTTCTTCTTTCACCATCCTTCTCTCCCTCCTTCCTCTTCCTCATCACTTTCCCCTCTTTCCCTTTCCTCCACACTCTATCCAACTCCATCCAGTCATTCATTTTTCCATCTATTCATCTTTCAGTTATCTATCCCATTATCGAGGCTTCCGTCCATCTACTATTCATTCCAATTGTTTTATCAGTCCATCTAGCAACCATCCACCCATACATCTATCCATCTTTCCATCTATTCCAGCTCCTTCATTGATTCATCTATCTATCCATCTATTGTTCCACCTAGCCCATCTGCTTCACTTATCCACCTGTCTATTGATCCATTCTTCCTTCTATTCCAGCTACTTCACTAATCCATCTCTCTGTCTATCTATCTCTCCCTCACTCCCATCTGCTTTACTGATCCATCCTTCTATCCATCTGTCGTCCCTTCAATCCCATCTACTTCATTGATTCAGCCATCTATTCATCTATCGTTTTCTCAGTCCCAGCTATTTCATTGATCCATCTATCGTTCCCTCAATCCCATCTGTTTCACGGATCCATCCATCTATCCATCTATCGTCCCCTGAATCCCACCTACTTCGCTGACAAATCTATCATCTATCGCCCTCTCGGTCCCATCTCCTTCATTGATCCTTCCGTCTATCCATTTATCGTTCTCTCCATCTCATCTTCTCTGATTCATCCCTCTGTCCATCTACCAATACACATATCTATTGTTCCATCTGTCCCGGCTACTTCACTGATCCATCCGTCTACTCATCTATCGTTCCACCTATCCCATCTGCTTCACTGATCCATCCATCTACTCATCTATCGTTCCACCTATCCCATCTGCTTCACTGATCCATCCATCTATCGTTCCCTTAGTCCCATACCCTTCACTGATCCAATTATAAACTTCCCATTAATACAGATTGCCTCCAACTCTTTCACCCTCAAGGATATTCCGTCAATTGAAAATATAAATAAAAAATGCTTTCCGTCAGTCAGAATTATATACTGTAGAGTACGTCCTCACGCTGATAGTTTATTTTTTATATCTGTTCAATTGTCTATTACTACTTCCATTCATTAAAGTCTATCTGTCAATCTATCTATCTATCTATCTTCCAGTCTATCTATCTGTCTATCCACCTATCTATCTGTGTATTTATATATTTGTCTCTTTATATAAATATCTGGTTGTCCATCCATCCAACCTCCCATCCACACATCCATATCTTTTCCCAACTTCCATACTCCCTCCCACTTCCATACCAGCCCATTTTTTCCCAACACATCCTCATTTTCCCTCCCACTCCCCATCCAGCTCTCCCTCTATTCCCCAATCCCTCTTCCCACTCCCCCAGCTAACCCTCATCACAACATTTTCCTCTCTTACTCATTCTCCCCTCACTTCCAGTTCTTCCCCATTCTTAATCCTGTTCCGCCATCCCTCATTCTACCACATTTTTTTCCTTACTCATATTTCCCCCACACCCTTTCCTTTCCTCCCTATTCATGATCCTATCCCCTCCCAATGTTCATTCCTCCCCATCTTCCAACAAACCCCTCCCTCTCCAGTTTCTTCCCCTCCACTCCCCATCTTCTTCCCTCTCTCCACTCCCCATCTCCTCTCTCTCCACTTCCCAACTTTTTCCCTCTCTCCACTCCCCATCTCCTCTCTCTCCATTCCTCATCTTTCTCCCTCTCTCTACTTCCCATCTCCCTCCCTCCATCTACTCCTCTTCCCACCCTATTTTACTCCCCATCTCCTTCACTTTCACACCGCATCTCCTTCCCTCTCTCCACTCCTCATCTCGCCTTTTCTCACCCCAATTTCATCTTCCCTCTCTCCACTCCTCATATCACCTTTTCTCACCCCAATTTCATCTTCCCTCTCTCCACTCCTCATCTCACCTTTTCTCACCCCAATTTCATCTTCCCTCACACCCCATTCTTTCATCCAAGTACCCAAGCCACCCCGTTTTCCCCATTCTCCCCACACCCCCATTCTTAACCCCCTACCTACCAACAAGTCCCTCTCACGACTTATTCTCCCCATCGTCTGTTCATCCAAATTTTTCTCATTCCTGTTTCCCCCACCTCCATTCTTCATCTCATCCTCAAAAAAAAAAAAAAAAAAAAAAACTCTTCCTCTCCCCATTCTCACACATTCCTTATTCTCCCTTCCCTCACAAAATCATCCCTCCCTATTTTCCTCCCCACTCCTCATCCCTCCACTCCCCATTCTTCATCTCCTATCCCCCAACAATCCCTATCCACTTTCCATTCTTCCTTATTACTTCTGTTCTCCTTCCCAAGTCCTCCACCCCTTCCCATTCTCTCCCCACTCCCCATCTCACCCCATTTTCTCCCAGCTCCCCATTTTTCGTTCCCTATCCTCCAAGACTCCCCACCCTCTCTCCTTTCTTCCTCCCCACCCCCACTATTCTTTTTCCTCCCTCCCCCAACCCCGCCCCCATTCTCCCTCCTTCCTCCCCATCCCACCCATCTTTTTTTTTCTACTCCGGACATTTTTCTCTCCTGTGGATGGGCCTGCCGATAGAGAGCACCCCGGGGGACTTAGGTAATGACAGCATCGGAGAGAGAGAGAGAGAGAGAGAGAGAGAGAGAGAGAGAGAGAGAGAGAGAGAGAGAGAGAATAATTGACAGACAGGCATGGAAAAATCAGTAAAGGAAAATATGAAACAGAAAAGAGAGAAAAGAGAAAAAGGACAAGTGAAGATGAGGAGGGAGGCAGAACTGGAAGAAAAGGGAGGAAGATGGAAGATAGAGGAGGGAGAAGTAGCAAGAGACAGTGAGAGTAGGAAAAAAACAAAAAAGAAAATGAGAAAGTGACAGAAGGAAGAAGCTTATGAGGAAGACGAACATGGAGGGAGAAGAAGAGGAGAAGGAAGAGAAAAACATGAGTAAGGATGAAGAATTGAAAACGAGGAAGAAGCGTTAAAAGACAAGGAAGAGGAGAAGGAAGAGAAAAACATGAGTAAGGATGAAGAATTGAAAACGAGGAAGAAGAGTTAAAAGACAAGGAAGAGGAGATGGAAGACGAGGAAGAGGAAAGAGAAAGAGGAGAGTCTGAGGAAATTACAAATGTAGTTATTATATGGATTACAGGTAGTCTGGAAAATAATAGGTATTGGGTGGCAGCTCCGTTCCCTTACCCCACCCCCCTCTCCGCCCCTTTCCATCCCTCCTTCTCTCCTCTTCCTTACCCCCGTTCCCTTCCCATCCCTACTCCGCCTCCTTCTTCTTCCCCACTCCCCATCCCTCCCCTTCCCTACTCCCCTTCCTTCTTCTCGCCTCTTCCCCTCTTCCTTCTTCACGCCTCTTCCCCTCGCCTCTCCGTTCTTTCCATTATTCTCGGCTTCTTCCCCTTCCTCTTCCCTGCCCTTATCCCCCCCTCTTTACCCCCTCCTTCCCCGAGTCCTTCTCTCCCCTTGTCCTACTTCGTCTCTACTTCCTCAGTTCCTTTCCTCTGTTCTCCTTCTCACACCTCCTTCACTCCCATCTCCTATCTGGCTCTTCCTCCTCCAAACCCCCAGTCCTTAGTCTCCCTTCTCATCTCCCGATATCTCTTCCCTTCCCTCTTCGCATCCCTTTCCCCTCCCGGACCGACCTAACCCCTTTCCTCTATCATCCCATTCCTGACCCTTTCCCTCCCCATTTCTTTCTCTTTCTATCCCATCTGTCCTTCCCTCTATTCCATTCCCCCTCCTCTCTCCTTCATCCCTTCTCCAACCCTTTCTTTACGCTCCCTTCCTCCTTCTTCTCTCCATTTCCCCATCCCCTTTCTTCTCCTCCGCATTCCTTCCCCTCCTCTCCCCTTTCCTTCCTCCCCTCTGCCCTTCCGTCCCCTTGAAAGTTCCCTCCATCCCTCAATCTCTCCACAAGCCTAAAGGATACTGGAACACCCACCTCTCTCTCTCTCTCTCTCTCTCTCTCTCTCTCTCTATGTATATATATATATATATATATATATATATATATATATATATATATATATAATTATATCCCTCAAATACCTTTCTGAACACAAGTGAAATCACGAGAAAAGAAAAATCGACACTATTCTTGTAGCTTGTTATCCTTATGCAAAAACTATTGTCCTTGTACAGCTTATTTCACGTAGCTCAGTTGCAAAAAGAGACAATTCTATGGCTCTACATCAATTCTGTAGCACTTCCTCGTGACTGGCAATATATCAGTAAATTCGGCTGGGGGTACGATGAAGTAAATATATAATGTAGAAAGTCCTCGTATTTAAGATGTTAAAGGGTTCATTATACCAGGGTATGGCAGCGGGGGGCGCTCATCATCCACTCACTTGATGTGGTGTTGCGTATTTCTTCCTTCAATCCTGCCATTCTTTTTCTGTCTGTCATTCTTTCTTGCTATTTTCCCATTCTTTCTGTCACTATATATTACTCTTCTATGGCTCTGCGCTGAGCGACAGGCCAAATGACTTTCTGCACCTCAGGAAAACATTTACAGCGTTGGATGGTAACCATATATCCAAATAGCTGGGTGACGTGGAGCCTACTATGGTGTCCCTGTAAACTTATTGGAAAAGCAAATGCTGCGTCCATCCAGGAACCAAACCTCCACATTAAGTTGTACTTAGATGTGTAATCTATAGAAACATGTACATACACACATACATACATACATACATACATACATTCATACATACATACATTCATACATACATACATTCATTCATACATACATAGATACATAATGCATACAAACATGCATACACGAAGAAAAACATACATACATACTCGTACATACATATATACTTACCAACATACCGTACATACAGTCTTCGATAGCCTACATACATACATACAGAAATAATACCAACATACATACATACATACACAACTACATAAAAACGCATACCCATACACAGACAGAAAAATAATACGTAAAAAAATAATGCTGTGATTTCCAGACGATTTTCCTCATCATAGGGAAGGGTTGTGTGGCAGTGAGGGCTTTGATGCGTATTCAGCCAGCGTGAAGAACGTGGGTATGCCTCCTTTAAGACTTAATTGGAGAGGTAGTATCTAAAGTGAGCATCGGGGACCCGCTGAGAGAGAGAGAGAGAGAGAGAGAGAGAGAGAGAGAGAGAGAGAGAGAGAGAGAGAGAGAGAGAGTTTTCTTTGGTATTACGTTGTTGCTACTTGTGTTTCTTTACTTTTTGTTTTCTGACATTGAGAAGAACAGATAGATAGATAGATGAAGGGAGAGAGAGAGAGAGAGAGAGAGAGAGAGAGAGAGAGAGAGAGAGAGAGAGAGAGAGAGAGAGAGAGAGGGCGAGACAGAGACAGAGTGCCAGCTTCTTCAATCTACCACCGAAGGGCTTAATAATGTCTCCACAGGAAATGACAAGTACAGTTCTCAATTTTTGTTTATTTTTTCACATGAACGATGAAAGGAAAAGAAAGACTTGAATAATGTTGGTGACACTCTCTCTCTCTCTCTCTCTCTCTCTCTCTCTCTCTCTCTCTCTCTCTCTCTCTCTCTCTCTCTCTCTCAGCTAGAGTACCTCAAGTCGTGTCTGGTCTGTGTATACACGAGTAGGCCTATGAAATTTGTCAAGTTTTCTTCTATGGCTTTGAGTGTTTCTGTCTGTCTGTCTGTCTGTCTGTGTATGGGTCTTTCTCTCTCTCTCTCTCTCTCTCTCTCTCTCACACACACACACACACACACACACACACACACACACACACACACACACACACACTGCTTCCTAGGCCTAAACCAATTTACTTAACTAATTGGATGTGGGAGAATTTGTGGAGAGGGATGGTGTTTCGATCCTCTATTACTTGAACACCTGAATACCAAAGATACATAGACGATACAGACGTAGAGGTCCCTAGGAGTTGGTTAAGGTCTAATGTTATTGGACCTGGCTTATTTTCAGATCACGGACAGAGAGAGAGAGAGAGAGAGAGAGAGAGAGAGAGAGAGAGAGAGAGAGAGAGAGAGAGAGAGAGAGGCAACTTTATTATCAGTAGGTGGTTGGTTTTATGTCAACAGATGGACTAACCCTACTGTAATTACGGGAAGAGAGAGAGAGAGAGAGAGAGAGAGAGAGAGAGAGAGAGAGAGAGAGAGAGAGAGAGAGGGGGGGGGAGTGGAGGAAGTATCATAATATAGACGTAAATCACCGTACAGTAAAAAAGCAGAAATTATTCTGTGACATTATTCATCCAGTCATCGCCCACTTTTTTTTTTTTTTTTTATCAAAGGCGCAGGGGTCCACGGTTAGGTTACCCATTTCCGAAATTTAAGTAGGATGTGATCTGCCTCCGCCTTCCCTGAGCAGCATTACTGTATGTGATCGATGAACCCCAACCATCTCTCGAACATATCCCTATAAGGACTGAATCCTGTTGATGCGCCATGACCCACTAAACCACTAGGCGTCATTTGGTTATATGGTTACCACCCAGTATAGTAAATGGTTTCTGATTTTACATGAAACTTTATGGCTTGTCACTCAGGGCAGAGTCACTCGAAGGCAGCACTATTTCGGTTGAAAAAAATATATCGTAAGAAAAAGAATGATGATACCAATATATAGATGTTTATAAGTGAAAATGTCGGACGTTGACAAAAATCTTAACACCTCATGCTAAGCCACTTATTTTCCTTATTACTTTATTATTTCCCATGAATCATATCTATCAAGTTTTAATATCGACATGGTTGACACAATAAATTAAAATCTGATACTGAGGTGTACCTTGCAGATTAAATCGGTTACGAAGTTGTGCTGCGAAATCTACAGCATCCCATATTCGGCCCAGGACTAAAATATTGCCTCAAACAGTGAAAATGTATAATGAATGAGCACTGAATATTTGGTAAACATTAGAGTACTAAATTAATAGCATATATGTTTCTCTGATTAAATTTATGCGGCGTGATTACTGATTTATGGTAATATCGTCACGCACATAGCGATAGTGTAAATTTACCAGGCAGTATCTCTCTCTCTCTCTCTCTCTCTCTCTCCAATACTTCAGGGCAAATTGGAAAAAAAATTACACTTTCGAGGGATTTTCTATCGCATCCAGACGTGCAGCAAGAGTATTATACCCTTTTCACCTTAACCTGAGCCAAATTTTTATCCCTTTTCAGCTTATTTCGCGCAGTTCGATGCAGGAGAGAGAATACTATGGCTCGATACCCTTTCCACTGCACTCCTTCTTGACTAGCACCATATTTTTGTGTCTATTTCTAGCTAAAGCTCAGGATTCACTATGGAGAGAGAGAGAGAGAGAGAGAGAGAGAGAGAGAGAGAGAGAGAGAGAGAGAGAGAGAGAGAGAGAATGTATACAACACCATCCAAATAACACTTAAAAACTAATTGAATACAGGCCTAAAATACTTAAGTTTCACTCCTCATTCTCCAATAGTGAATGTGGTGTTATCGGTAGCTTAGTAGGTCAGCAATCGAAAGGACTTGGGTTCGATTCCCGGATTATGCATGAAATCACTGTACAATGTCTGTTTACTAAGATAGGTTTCCATCTGGAATCAAAAAGGGTACCTGGATTGTAAAGTCATCAGTTACCTTTAGTGGTTTCAGGGGATGCTTGAGTGTTTTCCTTGTCAGTCATCTCCGTACACAGAATCCTCTTCCACAACCGTCTCCGAACCACACACACACACACACACACACACACACACACACCCACACACACACACACACACACACACACACACACACACACACACACACACACACACACACACACACACACACACACACACACACACACACACACACACACACACTCTCTCTCTCTCTCTCTCTCTCTCTCTCTCTCTCCCTCGCTCTCTCTCTCTCTCTCTCCCTCGCTCTCTCTCTCTCTCTCTCTCTCTCCCTCGCTCTCTCTCTCTCTCTCTCCCTCTCTCTGCATACCTAAAGCGTTCCTCTCAGCAGACAAGAAGCGACATTTCACCAAGCGCTCCTCAGACTGGTGACCTTCTTCTGGCTATACTGAGCGACCTTTAAGTAAGTAGAATATGTAAATGGTCAGGGACTGAAGGGAGACAGAAATTCTCTTTGTCGTCTTTAATTCTTTTTGTATGGTGGCGTCTCTGTCTCTGTCTGTCTGTCTGTCTGTCTCTCTCTCTCTCTCTCTCTCTCTCTCTCTCTCATTTATTGCTGCTACTTCCAGACGCTTTTGTTTAGTTAAGAGAGAAACACTGATTTAGGATGGGTTAGTGAAGTGTGTTTCTAGTCCCGCTAATCCTGTCTATTGCTAATCCTGTCTGTTTTTCTTCCTGTCTATTTTCTAATCCCGTATGTTTCTAATCCTCTCTGTTTCTAATTCTGTCTATATCTAATCTTGTCTCTGTAGGAGGACGTGGCAAAGCTTAACAGAAACATTAGGAGTTGGCATAAAGATCAGAATATGCTTCCTCTAATTACAAGGGAGGGAGTACAAAGGAATTCAAAGAGGAAGAGGCCTATTGTAATCTTGGCTTCCTTTGCTATTCTCGTTGGTTGAGGAAGCTCCCAAACACCTCTTCTTCAGTTATTTATTTTTGGATATGGCTGGTTAATATCGTTTTGTACGTTATTTATGCAGGGTATGTTACGAGAATTATTTAAGTAAGACAGAAGAGGACGCTAAAGTGTAATAAGCAAAATAAATAACTTAGGAAGAGGTATTAGGGAGGTTCTTTAACCGACTAGAATACGAATATTATCCATATTTTCCTCTTGCTTAGTCTTGTCTTTCGAATTGCTCTACTGATTTCGTGACGCCTTTTCCTCAACGCTGTATATCACCTATGCTATCCTTCAATAATCTTGCAAGTTATTGAAGAAAGCTATGGCGACAGTAGATTAATATGGATGAAATAAAAGAAGAAAAAATCTTAAATACACACAATTATTCATCTAGGAAAGGGTACATGGAAGTCTTATGTGTTAATTAGAATGCGATTTTCATTTCATCTCTTTATTCTCTTGCTCTCTCTCACTCTCTCTCTCTCTCTCTCTCTTTAAATACTAATTTACTTCTACTTTCTCTCATCAATTACAAGGATTCAAATGAAGGGACATAATCGTGCTGAAGTATTTAATCTTTAGTCCAGCTTCGAGTCAAGTTTAGGATTAGAACGCTTATCTTTACACATTTCTTCTTATGTAATCCTATTCTTTGCCTTACTACAATGTTTTAATCCTCCTTAATCCAGTGTTACCTAATGTCTAATCTTCGTTAATCCTATCACAAGATTGTTTATCGTATTATTACACTCATTCTTTACCATTCCTTATTTATAATTTGATCATTCTCTCACTATTAGCTCGTTTATATTAACATGGCCTTACAACTGGAAACCTTAACCTGATCCAGTCCATTCTCACCTCGTGCTGGTTTCACATTCCCTTCTTACACGGGGTAATCACATCAATTCCCAACATAGTAATTTTAAAAACCAAACGGATTTTTTTTTTTTTTTGAGAGGGTGGGTGGGATGATTGCACACCTGTTGCTATTTGTTCAGATCTATACTCATATCTCTTCTTAGGATTAGGCTTCACAGTTGCCAGTTGCTATCGTCTGTAGCAACTGAGAGAAATATTATTAGTACCCGGTACTTGTTCTCTCAGATCTGGGCTTCATGTTTATATCCTCCGTCTCTATTGTTATCATATTATCGAGACTACGTTGGGAAGCTAACCAACCATGGAAGTAAATAATGTGGACCAGATCAGCTGTTATTTTATTTATTTATTTTTATATTTATTGCATCACGAGCCCCGAAGTCTAGTTCCAGAAATAGGAAAACAACACACATCAACAACAGCGAAGAAAACGAATGTGAAACTCAAATCTGGAAAGAAAAAATAAAAACTGTAGGAAAAAGTACGATTCGGAACAAGTAGCAGGAACAATAAAATCCAACTCTGAAAGTAAAGCAGGAATTACTACGGAACAATTGTGTAATTTTCCTTGACACCCTCAGTTCAGTGAGGTGTTTTTTTATTTTATTATTGTTACCAGTAGATGATTATATTTGATGAATGGCATTTTTGCGATTCGGAGGGTTACTGTGATCATTAAGTCTCTCAGTATGGGAGGACTTTACTCTTGCCCAGAGAGAGAGAGAGAGAGAGAGAGAGAGAATCCATTGATGATGGGAAATAAAAATCCAAAAGCCATTGTATTGAAGGGGTTGAATAACTCACCCTACCTTCACAAACACACCTGTCGTGTGAAGTACACCTGCGGTCATAAATAATGATCCACCTCATTACGATAAAAAACGAAAAAGTGAGCAATAACTTTCGGAACTTAATGATGCAGTCTGTGGGACACACCAAAATTTTCTCATAATTTAGAAAGGGCTTCTTAATGGTTAGAGTAAAAAAAAATAAAATTCGAACCTGTGCTCTGAGTTTACCTGGCTGTCGTGGGTAGATTTACACATCACGCTTCCTTACCTGCAAAGAAAATAAATAAATAAATAATACGAATAATATAAATGAAGTTTGAAAGGCTGTCATAAGAAGTACAGTATATTTATTTTAGGATTAATTTAACGGGAATATTAATGTGTGGAAAGCCTATCACCATCATCATCATCATCAACCTACTGTCCCTGTTATAGACGGGACTAGTAGAAATCAAAAACAGAAAGAGAGAAAGGCACAATACAAAATACAAAGAGAACTTTCCTTAAAATCCCCAGAGAAAGAAGTAGGCTACACCTTCATTTACGCAACAATTAAGTCTTCAGCCTCCATCATCATCATCATCATCATCATCATCATCATCATCATCATCATCATGTTAATACCACTACTACAAACAAGGCAAGTAGAAATTAAAAAAAAGACGAGAAACAAATATAAAATTGAAGCTATCATCAATGTACTGACAAAAAAAAAAAAAAAATCTAAATTTCCATTGCCTCATTTGTCTTCCATATTCTCAGCTTAGTAAAGTTTTAAATATTGCCTTAAATGAAGAACTTATTTACTTATTCTTCAGCACACAGGAATGGAAGAATTTTGCAAATTTTGCTTATCCTTTTCTTACATAGTGTTGAGAGAGAGAGAGAGAGAGAGAGAGAGAGAGAGAGAGACGCAGACAGTAGCACGCACACACATGCATAATACCACTTCCCATCACTCACCCACTCACTCTCTGTCACACACACACACGAGAGAGAGAGAGAGAGAGAGAGAGAGAGAGAGAGAGAGAGAGAGAGAGAGAGAGAGAGAGAGAGAGAGAGAGAGAGAGAGAGAGAGAGAGAGAGAGAGAGAGAGAGAGAGAGAGAGAGAGAGAGAGAGAGAGAGAGAGAGAGAGAGAGAGAGAGAGAGAGAGAGAGAGAGAGAGAGAGAGAGAGAGAGAGAGAGAGAGAGAAAAGAGAGAGAGAGAGAGAGAGAGAGAGAGAGAGAGAGAGAGACCGCCACATCTCCGGAAAGTTAGGTCAACCCCCTGAAGACATCGGCCAAACATGGACCTTGTTACCCCGCCACACACACAAGTTCGGTGCCGCTTCCTCATTTCGGCTCCTCAAGATGCTTAGGTATTGGTTAGTGATTGACTGGGTTGACTGGGTGATTAGAGAATATGATTGGGTATTGGTGGTGATTGACTGGGTGATTAGAGAATATGATTGGGTATTGGTGGTGATTGATTGGGTGATTAGTGAAAAGGTGGTTAGGTATTGGTGGTGATTGGGTTGACTGATTAGAGAATGTGGTTGGGTATTGGTGGTGATTGACTGGGTGATTAGAGAGAAGGTGGTTGGGTACTGGTGGTGATTGATTGGGTGATTAGAAAGAAGGTGGTTGGGTATTGGTGGTGATTGATTGGATGATTAGAGAGAAGGTTGGTGGATATTGGTTAGTGATTGATTGGGTTGACTGGGTGATTAGAGAATGTGGTTGGGTATTGGTGGTGATTGATTGGGTGATTAAAGAGAAGGTGGTTGGGTATTGGTGGTGATTGACTGGGTTGATTGGGTGATTAGAGAATGTGGTTGGATATTGGTGGTGATTGACTGGGTTGATTGGGTGATTAGAGAATGTGGTTGGGTATTGGAAGTAATTGATTGACCTTCACTGTAGTTGGAGATTGGTTGTGATTGACTGGGTTGACTGAATGATGAGAGCAAGTATTGGGTATTGGTGGTGATTGATTGGGTTGACTGGGTGATTAGAGAATGTGGTTAGGTGTTGGTGGGGATTGATTGTGATGATTGGGTGATTTGAGGAAGTATGGTTGGGTACTGATGGTGATTGATTTGGTTAATTGGATAATCATCGTAAGTTTCAAGGTATTGGTGAATATTGATTATAATTATGGTTTGATATTGATGGCGATTGATTGGGTTGATTAGGTGACTGGAGAAAATGGTTAGGTATTGGTGATTGCGTTGATTGAGTGATTAGAGAAAGAAATTAGGAATTAGTGGTGATTGATTGAGTTGACTGGATGAATGGAAAATTTGATTATAAGTACTGGGTATGACTGATTGGGTGATGAGGGATGTTATGGTTAGGTACTGGTGGTGACTGCGCTGACTGAGTGATTAGAGAAAGTGATCAAGTATTAGTGGTGACTGAGTGGTTTGCTTGGATGACTGGAAAATTTGAATACAGGGACTGGGGGTGACTGATTGGATTATTAGAGATGTTATGGTTAGGTACCGAAAACTGAATATCTGCTCATTATGGCCCCTAAAGTTGCATAGATCCTGGTGAATAATGAAGGGGTTGACATGTTTAATCCGAGACTGTAAGGCTTGGACTGGACAGTTGAGGGGTGTGTGGACTGGACTGGTTTCTTGTAGTTACTCGTACCAGTTCGCAACACATGATAATCTACTGTACCCTCCCATCAATATTTTTAACTTTTATTTGATGTAGTGCCCTTTATTCTTCCTTCGCCTTTATCACTCTTTTTCTTGTCTGTCCTTCTCGATTTCCATTTTTCCTCTCCTTCCCGCCATTTTTTATTTCTCTGCAACAAGTTTAGTTGGATTTACACTAAGTGACAAGCTTAGCTGTTTCCTATAACCCAAGAAACCATTTACCTAACGAGGTGATGTGAAGCCTACAAAGGTGCTCCTGTTAACTGGGTGGAGAGGCTCATACTGTACAGTATGTGGCGTCCATCCGGAAAGCAAACCTCCATATTTTTCCCCGCGTCTCGCCTCGCAGTGGCGAGGCGCTATCTATCGCAAGGGAACATCTGGGTCGGCCATGCAGGAAAGATTGCTTGCCTGCGTTTAATGGGTCTGCTCTACTAAACATACCGGGGTTACTCAACAACAACAACTATGATAACGCGCTATTTTTGATTGTCATTACATCGTCCAGACGACCTCATTCAGCCCAGGGGAAGGGGTTCACTATCTCAGGCTCAGTCAAGTGAATACATTCGTAGGACGATAATTGGACAAAATATTGCAAATACTTGGATAATGTTAAAGTTAATGGTGCCTGTTAACTCACTAAGCCTCCTATGACTTCGTTAAATTTCGTAAAATCCCCTGGCGTCTCCTTGAATAGAACATAAAGTGTTTTTCCGACAATGGAAGGGGCTAATGAAGGCTATATTTAACCCTTCCAACTCGAAAACTCCCTCCTAAATCAAGCAGAGTCGGCTGGAGATAGTCGCCATCGTAACATTTCGAGTTGCATTTGAACCCAGTGGACTGCAGGCTAACGTATCTATCTCCTGCAGTTCACCATCCTCCTGTTGGGGAGATAGGGAGGGAGTAAGGGACCTTTGTACAACCACGAAGCGGAACCACCCTGTCATATCTGTGCCACCACGTGAAGGTATACCTCTCCAGCACCGGGGAATGGCTAAAATAAAACAGAGGAGATCATTGTACCGTAGTGATTGATTTTAGTTAACGAGAAGGTGACGATAAAATGACAAATATTTTTAGATGTCGATGCTATTTTTTTAATATAATTTTAATTACAAGCTCTTGGAAATTGTGAAAATAATACAAATCATCACACTTTTCACCAAAACATTTTTTTATATATATTTTTAGTGCCTGGGGTTTGATTTTGAAATGATGGGTTATTTTTGAAGTCCTTTCAAGTAATCACAATATTTTTTCCGTTCCAAGTTCAGTGTACTGTAAAAAAGGGAAAAAGAAAAAAAGCATCACAAAAGAAAAACAATAACAGAAAAAAAAAATACTGTGTGTGTGTGTGTGTGTGTGTGTGTGTGTGTGTGTGTGTGTGTGTGTGTGTGTGTGTGTGTGTGTGTGTGTGTGTGTGTGTGTGTGTGTGTGTGTGTGTTTGCAGACAAATTAATATTTACTCATTGATCCTCGAGACTGAGTAGAATAATATTACACCTATTATCCCATAAGGACGTGAAAATTACTTTATTCATACGACAGTACTACCATGTTTTGTATCTTTATATAACATAGGAAAGGACTGGTACTTGAAGGGTTAATGAAGGCTACATGGAATCCCTCCACTTTTAAGTTGAAAAAAAAAAATGTCTGAAAGTAAGGAAAATAAAACCACATATATATTTTTTACTGACTACGGATGATTTTTTTCAGCTGAGTTGATCCAAAACCCATTAGTAAGATTGTATACTTTTACCTCCGCCTAGGATGTTATGTTTTACCCAGTGTTGGTTTGTTCACTTGTTTGTCTGTCTGTTAGCATGATTACTCAAAATGTCTTTAACGGATTTCGATGAAATTTTGTGGAAGGGTGGGCCATGGGACAAGGAAGAATTGATGAAATTTTTGGGCCGAATCCGGATCCCGAGTATCTCGCATAATACCTCCAAATGCTCTCGATGAATTTCAATGAAATTTTTTGGAAAGATGGGCTATGGATCAAGAAATAATTGATTAATTTGGGGGGCTGATCCGGATCCAGATCCGGATCCTTTTTAATTACATTGGCGGAGGTATGCGCTCTCTGAGTGCTTTCATGTTTGTACTTATTTCCAGACGATTTTGTTCATCACAAAAACTTACTCAGTAAAGAGGTAAATTAAGGTGAAATGAGGATTCCAGAGGCTTGAATGGTGATTAAATGAGTGTGTGGGGCATTTCACTGTCCATGCTGTTGATTAGTTCTATCATTGTTATTCTCTTTCCTAGTTTTGTGGACCCTACCTCATCTCGTCTTTGATTGGTTAAAAGAAGAGAGAGAGAGAGAGATCGGGATGATGATTATGATGATAATATTGATGATGAAACTGATTAGAGAAATAAAAAAACGGTATTAAATGCTAGGAACAATAATTTATGGCAAACATTTAGACTTAAGACATCCCAGCGAAAAAAAATATATAATGTGTCAATAATGATTTTAAAGCATTAGGCCTAATTATGGCTGATATATTAAATTAACGGGATTTTTGTGTATGGGATTAATATAAACCCCTATCAACACCTTCCATAAGCCATATTTTATTTTATTTTTGAGACCTACAGGCAAATCTATGACTCTGAATTTACTCTAACTTGGCCCTGATTTTCGTCGTTTTGCTGTTTATTTCACGTACCTCAGTGACAGAAAAAGACAAGGATATGGCTCTACATCCTTTCCATAGCACTTCTTCGTGACTAGCATCATTTTCTGGTATTAAAATCGTATCACAACTAGGCGCACAAGATGAAGAAATGACAATTATAGGCCAAGCTGGAGTAAAATGAAAATAATATTGGAGATAGATTTTTCGAACTTAAATGCAAAAGAGCTATCGTGAGTTGACTAAAGCTATTTTGTTGAGGAAGGAATAAAAGCAGAAATAGTGCACAAGTCAGAAAGGCTTAAAATGAAGGAAGAAAGGAAATACGAGATGGTCTGAAATCAGAAGAACCAATTAGAGAAAGAAAGGACGGAGGAGGAAGAGGAGGAAGAGGAGGAAGGAGGAAAAAGAATTAAGAGGAGAAGGAAAAGAAGGTCGAGGATGAGGAGGAAGAGGATGAGGAGGAGGCGGTGGTTGTGGAGGAGGAAAAGGAGGTCGGGGAGGAGGAGGAGGAGGAGGAGAAGGAGGACTAGGAGGGGAAAAATGGATGGGTATGAAGAAAAAGATGAGTGGGCGGAAGAGGAAGAACAGGGAGAACAAAGAAAGATGAGAAGTAGAAGCAGAAAGAGGAGGACGAAGAAGAAGAAAAAGAGTAATAAGAACAGAGGAAAACAAAGAAAGAAAGAAGGAACGAGAGAAGGAGGAAGTAGAGGAAGAGAGGGGAAAGGAGGAGGAAGAGTAGGTGAAAAAAGGAAGAGGAGGAAGGAAGAAGGAACATGAAGAAGAAAAAACGGAAAAAGAAAATGGGGAGTAGAAAGAAAGGTAAAAGAGAAGGATGGGTGGTGGTGAGGGGGATGAGGGTGAGATTTGCACGATAAATTAGTTAAGCGGTGAGAGAGAGAGAGAGAGAGAGAGAGAGAGAGAGAGAGAGAGAGAGAGAGAGAGAGAGAGAGAGAGAGAGAGAGAGGTGAAAATGAGAGAAAAAGAATGTTACCTTTTCGGTCTTGAAAAATTCCTTCTCTGATCACTGATATTGTTATCGTCGTTAGTACTGTCGTCTTTATCGTTATCAGTAAAGTTGTTATCGATATGGTCAGTGTCACTGTCAGTTGTGTTTAGTTTTCTATTGTCATCATTGTTATAATCACCATCACCATCGTCATCATCATCTGCCATCATCGTCATCATCTACTGTCATCATCGTTATAATCGCCATCATCATCATCATCATCTCTATCACCACCATCAATGTCGTCACCATGAGAGGTAGAAAGACACTGAGAGAAAATTGTTTAGAGGAAGGCAATATCTAGTGAAGAAAGTGAGAAAATGAAGCACAGGAAATCAATCTTTATAAACAAAACGAAAAAGAAGAAGACTAAGAGAAACGGGCAATAAATCTGGCAACAAAGAGAGAAAGGATATGAATAAAAGATGAGAGAGAGAGAGAGAGAGAGAGAGTAGAAAGTGAAAGGAGAAAGCCTGTAATTAGCGATGAGAAAGAGAGAGAAGAAGAGGGGGAGTTCGACGATAAATCAAACAACAGGGAGAGAGAGAGAGAGAGAGAGAGAGAGAGAGAGAGAGAGAGAGAGAGAGAGAGAGAGAGAGAGAGAGAGAGAGAGACTGGAAACAAAGGAAATAGAATAATAAAAATAGGAAGATAAAAAGGATAATACAGAGACCATAACAGAAAGAACCAAGAAAAAAACAAAGTAAGAAGAAAAAAAGTGTTACCCTGAAAAATCCTCTTAAATTTCCAAGACACTACCAAATTAATATGAAATAAAAATAATCTCTGCAGCCATGGAGAAAGAAAAGAAAAAGAAAACAATGATAAATGAAAAAAGCAAGACAATGATAAAATTTTATATATTGTAAGCAGAGGCAGTCATTTAGTATCATTTTAGCTATATAGAGACGAGTATTATTTTTTAAACTTAAGAGGGGACGTTTAGGAGTGAAGAAATTAATGAGAACTTTATCTAACCTTCCACCCCCCCCCCCGTTCTAAAAATATGTCCTAAGCTGTATAAATAATCTGGAGGGAAAATAAAGAAAAATAATAAAAAAAAATAATAAATAATAAAAAATAAAGAAAAATAATAAAAAAATGGAAAAGTCCTAGTGAATCTAATAATACCAAGAACCCTCCCACCAACCCCATAAGGGAAAGAGTACAGAGAAAAAAGCAAAAATAACCAAAGGAAAAAAGGAGAAAGCGAAAAAAAAAGAAAGGCGATGATAACACTGAGAGAAAATGTCGTAAGAGAAAAAATTATTGCCGGGATAAAAAGGACTGTAGTGGCTCTCCTTAACTTAGGAAAAAAAAAGGAAAAAAAGATAATTGCAAGATTAAGAAAAATATGGCCGATTGTGGAGGAGGTAAATAGCTGGAAAATAGGTCTGTGTGGGGAAGGGAAGGGGAGAGAGAGAGAGAGAGAGAGAGAGAGAGAGAGAGAGAGAGAGAGAGAGGTATGGGAAATGGGCAAGATAAACGGGAAAGAGAAGGAAAGAAGAAGAAAGAATAAGATAGGATGGAAAGGGAAAGGATGCAGGGAAGAGGAACAGAGAGAGAGAGAGAGAGAGAGAGAGAGAGAGAGAGAGAGAGAGAGGTATGGGAAATGGGCAAGATAAACGGGAAGAGAAGGAAAGAAGAAGAAAGAATAAGATAGGATGGAAAGGGAAAGGATGCAGGGAAGAGGAACACAGGGTGAGACAAGAGAGAGAGAGAGAGAGAGAGAGAGTTGAAGAGAAAATGAGGGACAAAAGAAAAGGTAAGAGGGAGAACGTGTAATAAAATAAAAGAATCATCCTCTTCGCCACAATGGTCCTCGATCCCTTTCTCTCAGTTATTAGAGAAAGAAATGACTTAAAAGAATCAAGACATTCTAAATTCCACCCTTGCTGACAAAATTGCTTCTCTTCAAGTCTTCCTGAGCTGTGTTGTAGTCTTAATTTTAAGGTAAATATTTTCAACATAAATTCATGACATCTGCCTGAAGGATGAGTGTGTTTATATCACTCTAATGCACGTGCTTTGAGAATTTTGTTGTATAAATAGATGTCTTTTTTTAATACATGCCAGTAAGATAGTGGAAATCTGAAATTATACGTAATGAATATTATCAAAAATGATCCTGGTGCCTCATACCGAAGATGGTTTTATCAGTTCCTCACAAATCTGGCAGTCAAACTTTATCTGTGGATTCTAGAGACGAACCGGCAGTGTAACAGAAGGCAGTGCGAAGTTATGTCCTTCCACTTTAATAACGCACTGATTTCCATTCTCTTGCAGCTTTTTCGCATAGTTTATTGGCAGAAAAATACATTAACATGACTCTCAATCCTTTCCACAGCAGGTCTTTATAGCTAGCAAAATATCCTATTGTCGTAGTAGTAGTTGCAACCCCAAGCTCACATGAACCTCGTAGCATGCAAGCTGAATACGTTCTCCTCCTGCAGCTTACCAGCCTCCTTTAGTGGGTTAGGGAGGGAGCTGAGGGTCGTTTGTATAGCCTGGCAGTGCAGCAGCTCGGTCTTATCGGTGCCACCACATGAAGGCGTCCCTCTTCGGCACCATTCCTTTGTTAGTCTAATAAGCTGTTTTTGCTCAAGCTTGGCCTAGATTTTCGTCTTTTTGAGGCTTAATTCACGTAGGTCAGTGACAGAATAAGACAATGCTATGACTACCTCCATTCCATAGCACATCTTCAGGACTTGCATCATAATCTAGCGTTAATCTCTTGTTACAACTCAGTTTTCATGACGGAGAGAGGACAGTTTTAGGCCACGTTAAAGTGTTATCGTGAGCCTCCTAAGAACACGATCAAGCTAAAGAGTACAATGAGCCTTCTACGACTTCAAAGATACGACCCCTGGACCTTCGGAGACTGAGAGACACCATTATGGGCGGTGATGAGTGAAATGGTGGGTGGGATTTGGAGGCGGGGTGTAGATGGCTTTAGGTGGGCAGGGTACGGAGAGAGAGAGAGAGAGAGAGAGAGAGAATGACTGCATTACAGTGGTGGCGATTGAGCGAGGATGATGTTGAACGAAAAAGCTGAAGGAAAATGGGTTGAAAGAGTCGATTGGGGAGATAGATAGACAGATAAGTAGATAGAAAGATAGACAGGAACAGAGAGAGAGAGAGAGAGAGAGAGAGAGAGAGAGTGAGTTCCCATGCAGTTTTTCCTACTGTATATTTAGAGAATGAGAGCATTTTCAACATAATTTCTTTAGAGTAGACAAGGGTATTTTCAGCAGGGATATTTTCCGCTTAAGAGTACAGTATTTTAAGAAGAGAGAGAATTTCGCTTTACAGGTGTCTGCAGAAGAGAAGTTTGCCCTTTATTCTGCCATTTTTTTTTTCCGAGGCCACTATCCCCATATTCTTTCCTTCATACTACCCCCCGTCTCTTTCACCCCTCCAACTCATTTTTTTTTTTTCCTTTTCTCTTTCCTCCTTCCAGTTCTTTTTCCCCTTCCCTCTTCCTTCCTCCCACTCCTCTCTCCCTTCCTTTTCCTTCTCTCACACTCCCAATCTCCCCCATTCCCTCTCTTTTCCCATTCATTTTTCTCCTGCCTCTTTCTTCCTCCCATTCCTCTTTCCCCTCTCTCTTCTTCATGTTATTCCTCTTTCCCCTCTCTCTTCTTCATGTTATTCCTCTTTCCCTTCCTCCTTCCTTCTCCCGTCAAGTTTCCCCACTCCCTCTCCTTTCTTACTCCCTCTTCTCTTTGCTTTTTTCCGTCCCTTATACCCCGGTACTTTCTTCCCTTTTGTCTCATTTCCTTCCCTCCCTATCCTCTTCTCTTCCAGTCCTTCTTTCCTTCCCTTCTCCCTACTCCTTTTCCTTTACTCTTCCCTTTTCTTTTCTCCAGATCCCTCTCCTCTCCCTGTTTCACCTCCTATTCCCTCCCTTTTTAACTCCCCCAGCCCCCGGAAGTGCCACCTCACTCATCCTCTTCCTGCCCCCCACACCTCCCATTCCCTCCCCTCTATACATCCCCCTTCCCAGAAAAGTTCCACCTTCTCACTCATCTACCCCTCTCTCTCCTACTCTCTTTCTTCTCCTTCCCACCATATCCTCTCTAAATACCCCCCTCCCAAAAGAAGCACCTCCCCACTCCCCTACCCCTACCTCTCTCCCCTTCCCTCTCCTCCTTCACATCCCCTCCTGTCTCAACTCCTCTACCCCCTCCCTCACAAGACGCGCCACTACCCCGGCTGGATAAGCCCTCAAATGGCCTTGTGGACCAAAGTGGAATGGAACCGCAAGCAGAAGTGATCCCCATTACTCATTAAAAAGCTCCCACACACTCCATCACGCATAACGCCTCATCGGGATTTGCCAGGGGACAGGAATAGAGCGCTGGCGGCCTGAGGTACCCCGATGTATTAAGAGATTTTTGTGTGAGGCGATGTTACTGGCGAGGGCGATGGTTTTGATACGGTTTGAGGGATAAGTAGTTGATAGATGGACAGATAGACAAACAGGCACACAGGTAGATAGCTATACCTACATACAGACAGACAGACAGAAAGACATACAGATAGACAGACAGACAGACAGATTTATGGATGGATGGATGGGCAGCTAGATACACAGAGATAGAATGAATCATAAATCAATGGATGGATAGATGGATAAATATAGACACAAATATTTAGACAGTAATGTGTAAATATATCGGCTGCTATAGATATGCAAACCGATATGCAAACCAATAAAAAGAGATGAACAGATATACTCGTATAGACGGATACAGACAAACCGACAGAAATATGTAAACAGAAAAACAGACAGACAGACAGACAGGCAGATAGATACATACATATATCCATAGCTAGACAGATGAAAGACATAAATAACGATATGATACAGATCTCCTTCAGCTGGGTAATCTTTTTAAAATCACTGCCTAATGGTGTGTGAGAAAGCAGCGCCCGAAATGTTGGCAGAGCAACAAGTATTTCTTCTTTAAAGCTGAGATTCTGGTAGCGACGAGCCAACTTAAGACTCCTCGATCATCTAAGTGCAAGATACCTACACCTTCTCTAACGTCTTAGTGGAGAAATTTACAGTTTCTTCAGCATCTAGGCTAAGTGCAAGATTCACACAGTTTTCCTATCATCTAAGTGTAAGATTCATACAGTTTTTCTATCATGTAAGTACAAGATTTATACAGCTTTTCCATCAACTAATTGTAATTTTCCCATAGCTTTTCATCATCTAAATGCAAGAGTCCTACTGTATAAACTGGTTAAAAAATTCGTATACTATTCCGCTACGTCTACTCCAAGCTAAAGTCATGACCGTCACTTTGCTCCCTGACGCAACATATCAAAGACGACAGCTATGGACAGGGAAACATACGAAGCCCTACTCATCTAGAATTATTAGTCAGCAGAGGAAAGTGAGATGAAGCGAAATATGAAACAGAGAAATAGATTAATATTTTCTCACCTTAGGAATATTAGCAAGCCAAGGAAAGTGAGAAGAGGTGAAATAATAAGCAGAGAAATAGATTAATATTCTCTCGGTGTAGGGATATTAGCCAGGAGAGGAATGTGAGAAAATATGAAATGTGAAACAGAGAAAAAGATTAATATTCTGTCGTAATGGATTATTAACCAGCAGAGGAAAGTGAGATGTGTAAAATTAAGCAGAGAATTTTAGATGAATATTCTCTCAGTTTAGGGATATTAGCCAGCAAAGGAAAATGAGAAGAGGTAAAATATTAAGCAAAGAAATAGGTTGATATTCTCTTAGTTCAGAGATATTAGCCAGGGAAGGAAAATGAGAAGTAGAGGAGGTTGCACGCTAGGTGAACTTTGTCTCTAAATGAACCTCCACGTGCCGTCTCCTACTATATTTGATTCTTAGGGGTTACTCAGGACTAAAGAGAACTCTCTTGCGTAAGCCACACACACACACACACACACACACACACACACACATACACACACACACACGAGCGATAATAGCAATGAAGGAGTGAGCCCAAAAACTGCTGTACAGGATTTCACTGGATCAGTGAACACCAATAAAACTAATAGGTACTTTTGTTGCTAGGAAACTACATTCTCTTAAACCCCCTGATTGCTGTAGGATTTCGCTTAACAAGAATGAAACACAGAACTGCCCCCATCTCAAACGAGGAATTAACGAAGCCCACATTCATCAGCTCTACGAAATGCTTTAGCTTGAGTATACTCCTCAGAGTCTGTTTACTAAGACTCCTAGGAGTCACTGTACAAGTATAATGGCTAAATAAATACCAGTTCCTGCTGTCCCCTTTCTCACGGGCTGTTCATCCTCGCTCACTGACAACGGGGAAAGGTAAAAATGCCGTCGTTAAATATATGGATGTGGTATTATATCCTACTACTCTCACCATTTTTCCTTCTGCGTTTAATGATCTTTCCTCTCCTCCTCTTCTCTTTCCTTCCACTTCCTTCTTCTCCTCATCCTCTTTCCCTCTCTTTCTTTCCGTTTTCTCCTCTCTCGCTGTTTTCCTCTCACCTTGTCTCTGGCTCTATTTCTTTTCTTTTACTCGCCTGTCTATCTTTTCTTCCTTTTATTTCGTTCTGTTCCTCTTCCTCTTACTACTTTCCAGGTGTCATTCCAATCTCTTCCTTCGCCTTTCTTATCTCGCACATTTCATTCCTTTCCTCTCTCTCTCTCTCTCTCTCTCTCTCTCTCTCTCTCTGAATGCAACGTTTTTTTTTTTTTTTACAGTCTTTGGTTCTGCGTTTCTCTCTTGCTCTTCTTTTCTTGTGTGTGTGTGTGTGTGTGTGTGTGTGTGTGTGTGTGTGTGTGTGTGTGTGTGTGTGTGTGTGTGTGTGTGTGTGTGTGTGTGTGTGTGTGTGTGTGTGTGTGTGTGTGTGTGTGTGTGTGTGTGTGTGTGTGTGTGTGTGTGTGTGTGTGTGTGTGTGTGTGTGTGTGTGTGTGTGTGTGTGTGTGTGTGTGTGTGTGTGTGTGTGTGTGTGTGTGTGTGTGTGTGTGTGTGTGTGTGTGTGTTGTCTTTTTGACTTTTTGATACAACGCTACTTGCTTCTACATCCTTCCTAGCCTCATATTCATGTATAATAGTATTAAAAGGGTGGTGGTGATGATGAATAAGGGTTCTCCACATAGCCTAAATAACAGAAAGCATATATTAAAGTTACATCCAAGTTAAGTAGGAGTAAACACACACACACACACACACACACACACACACACACACACACACACACACACACACACACACACACACACACACACACACACACACACCAAAAAATGAAAAAAGTTCTTAGTTCAGTATTTAACCTTAGCTTGTCTATCTCCACAGGTAAGAATGCGTGGAGTTTTGCTGTGTTCAGGACAACCAGGTAAGCCCAATGCAATTAGTAAGGCAGGTGTGTCATTCCACCAGTCTGTCTATCTCGTTGTTTGTTTTTGTGTCTGTTTATGTGTTTTTTTTGTGTCTGTGTTTTTGTGTCTGTCTCTTTGCTTGGCCGGTTGTCTATGTCGTTTTGTTTGTTTTGTGTGTCTGTTCATTTTATTTGTGTCTGTCTTTTTTTGTGTTTGTGTTTCTGCTTGTCCGTCTGTCTGTGTCTGTCTGTCTGTCTGCCTGCCTGTCTTTCTAGGTCTATATGTGTCTGCCTACATGGGTCTATCAGTATCTGCCTGCCCATTTGTCTGCTGGGTCTATCTCTGTCCGTCTCCTTTTCTGTCTGTCTGTTTAGATCTGTCTACGTCTCTCTGTCTTTGTATCACATTTTTTGTTAAGTTTCTCATACTCCAATAAACACACTCAAGTTGGGATGCATTTCTGTCCCATGGCGTCCTCTATATTTCATATTTGCTACGGCCAATATACTTTCATTTTCTTGAAAGCCACACATCGTTCTGGAGATATTAAAGCTGTCTCTATTAAGCTATTTCTTTTCTTTTCTTTTTTTTTACGAAGAATATAATATAATAATGAATCTGCTATTTTTTCCTCCTTTTGCTGCAAGGTCATTCCTAAGTCGATGAAAACCGCGTGAAAGTAGTAAGAAGGAAATACAGAAAGGCGTCATTGTAAGAAAAAGCTTAAACAGAAAATGCCTCTCTTACGTCTGCAAATTAAAACAGGACGATAAAACAATACCATAGATAAAAACCTTTCATCTCTAAAAACAACGGTATCGTCTTTGATATATGAATAACGCTTGCATTACGTCTAAAAGCCATACAGGTTGACAGATACGCCCTCTTTACCTCTAAAGAGAAAATAGTAGTCGTACGCAGATAGATAAAAGCTTCTGTTACGTCTCAGTATTAAGAGAGGAAGATAGATGAAAGAATACTGTGTCTAAATTAATTATGTTTGGAGATACACCTTCTCTTACGTCAAGGAATAAGGGCAGTCCTAAAGGGGCATTATATCTAGGCAAATAATACTCTGATAGCTTAAAGAGTCTATTGTGTCGAAAATATAGTACATCGATTGCTGCATTATATTACTTTAAAAATTATGGTAATAGATTTCACTGTATGCATTAAGTTCCATTACGTAACCATATAAAAAAAAATGATATATTAAATGGATCAGTCACAGATAGATGAACCGTCTATTATGTCTATGTGAAAGGAAGGCGATAGATAAAAAACAAATGGAAAGGGAGAGGAATAACTCAATAGATATTCCACTCTTCTCAAACCCTCATATTACCTCAAAAATCGCGAGACTTAAGATCGGACCATTTCCACGGGTGACCCCTTCGAAAATTCTTTAAAAGGAAAACGGAGATTCGCACTTCATTCATCACTCTGGTTCTTATGCCCTGGCGAGATAAGGTCCGGATTTCCTTTCACTTTTGAGGTCGGAGGGGGGGGGGAGGGCAATGCGCTCTGTCTTCTTTCACTCTCCATTTTATTTCCCTTTTTCTCACTTTCATTCACGCACTCGCTCGCTTTCTTTCTTTTCTATTCTTTGGTGAGGTTTGTCTTCTTAGTGTTCCGGTTTTCTTTCTTCCGTCTAGTTTGCTCTGTGTTCGTCTGTCTGTCTCTGTTCTTTTCATTTTTACTTTGAATTTCCTCGTGTCCAGGATTTCTCTCTCTCTCTCTCTCTCTCTCTCTCTCTCTCTGCAACGTGGAGTACACTATTCACACATTATCCTCCCGTAATAAACCACTATAAAAATAGACTGCAGAAACTAAACTACTCTTAAACCACTTTACCACGACGACGTCTAGTAACTAACCTCTAATTACCTCAGTCTTTCTACTAACAATGACCCTAATTAAACATAGCAGCGAGTTATTTCGATTTACTAAGATAATAGCCTTCATTAACCCTACTAATATTAAGGGGACTGTCTTGAGATGGGGCAAATCGTCTAGAAGGGGCAGGAAGTAAGATGAAGGAAATATTAAGACGCTTGAGGGACTGATGGATCGTATTAAAATCCTTGAATATTTGTATGTGTGTTTTTTGAAGGGTGTTTATTTGTTTATTGGAGTTTCTTATGTGTGGATTTGGCTTGAAAGGGGAACAGAGAGTAGATTGATTGATACAGAGATAAATAAATACGCAGATAGATAGACAGATAGATAGATAGATAGCTAGGCAGACAGACAAGGTCTAGAGAATGAGACATAGATAGACAGACAGGCAGGCTGGTAGGTAGGCAGGTAGGTAGAAAGATATAGAGATAGATGGATAAATATGAACAAATAAACAGAAATATAAACAAATGGGTGAATGGATGGATGGGTGGGTGGATGAATGTTTGGATAGAAGGATAGATGAATGTTTGGATGAATGGATGGATGGATAGATGAATGGGTGAATATTTGGGTAGACGAATAGATGAAAGTTTGGATGAATGGATGGATGGATAAATGAATGGATGAATGTTTGGATAGACGGATAGATGAATGTTTGGATGAATGGATGGATCGATAGATGAATGGATGAATGTTTGGATAGACGGATAGATGAAAGTTCGGATGAATGGATGGATGGATAGATGAATGGGCAAATAAACAGACAGGCAGTTTGATAGGCGGAGAGATATGTTGATAGGCAGACAGACAGATAGATAAAGACAAAGACAAACAAAGAGACAGACAGGGAGAGACAGATAGATAGATGAACTGACATGTATACAGACAGACAGACAGATAGGTGCAAGTCCATCAGAGAGACAAATGGCGGTCGGTGGGGTGCGACGAGACCTATGTTACCCTCCATTAAATGTGGGGGGTGAGGGGTGAGGGGATATGGGGTGAGGGGATAGGGGGTGAGGGGTAAGGGTGTGGGTGAGGGGGTGGGGGTGTGGGTGAGGGGGTGGGGGTGTGGGTGAGGGGGTGGGGATGAGGGTGAGGGGGTGGGGGTGTGGGTGAGGGGGTGGGGGTGTGGGTGAGGGGGTGGGGATGAGGGTGAGGGGGTGGGGGTGAGGGTTAGGGGGTGAGGGAGAAGGGAAAGGGTGTGGCTAGAGGAAGGGGGAGAGGGAGAGACAGGAGGAGAGGGAGAGGCGTACTGGGAGAGAGAAGGGGAGGGGGAAGGGAAGAGGTGTGGGAGAAGAGAGGACAAGGTGAGAGTGGTTAGTGATGACGAGGGGAGGTAAGTGATAGAGGTGAATATGGAAGAGAGAGAGAGAGAGAGAGAGAGAGAGAGAGAGAGAGAGAGAGGTAAATAAGTCACTTCCAAAGCTAGATAAGAACACGTACACCTTATGAATAAATGAATATGTGATCAGACTGCACACACAACCCACTGATTCTGTCGTGTCATTCTGAGGCCTTAGATTTTTACACCAGTTCAAGGTTTAGACAGTTTAGGATGCATGCATAGAGTCAGAATATGGGTGTCGCTGTGTTGTTGTGTTGTTTTGTGTTGTGGTGTGGTGTGGTGTGGTGTGGTGTGGTGTGGTGTGCTGTGCTGTGTTATGTGTTCTTTTCGTCTAAGTTTTTCCAAATCATGCCAATTTATCAGGCATTTATTTCATTCCTTGCTGATATCTTGTAGTTTTGTTATATAGAGGATGCCAGGAAAATTAACGTGAAGTAGACGACATGAACACACACACACACACACACACACACACACACACACACACACACACACACACACACACACACACACACACACACACACACACACACACACACACACACACACACACACACACACACACACACACACACACACACACACACACACACACACACACACACACACACACACACACACACACTTAAAATTTCTCAGCATCATATCACACAGTACATCTCACTCTGCCACACCTCATAGAAACCTCACCTCCACACCTCAGGCAAACTTCACACTTCCACTCCTCACACTAACACGCCTCCAGCATAGCTCACAATCTCTCGCCTCGCACTGCCATTCCTTACAATGCCACGCTTTGTTCACACCTCACGACCACTCCTCATACTACGAAACCTCATACATTGCCATAGCACACACTGTTACGTCTCACACTGTTCTGCCTCGTACTCCCAAGCCACATATTGTTACACTACACTTCGCCACGCTACACACTGCATCTCACAGTATTACCAGACGCACTGCTACAATTCACTCTGCCAAGCCTCACATTCACACCTCACACTACCACATCATGTACTAGCACATCTCACCCTACCATACCACACACTACCACAATTTACACTGACACACTACACCTGATATTGCCACATCTTTCTTTTCCTGCAGAGAAACTTGCCAAAAACAACCCGTATTTCTCTAACCTTATCTATTTCTCTATCAACTCCTCCTTTTCTGCCCAGTCTCTCTCTCTCTCTCTTTCTCTCTCTCTCTCTCTCTCTCTCTCTCTCTCTCTCTCTCTCTTTTCAGTCACTTTTAGCTCTCTTACTCTTACTTTCTCACTTTCACAATATTCCTCCTCTTGTAACGCAATTTCGACAGCTCCCTCCAGCATTTTTTGGCAGATTTTTCATCGTGTCTTTTTATTCAATTTTTCCTCTTCTCTAGATAACATTCTCCCTCCCCCCTCCCCCCCCACACACACACCTATTTCCCTTCCCCTGAATCCTTCGGTTTTCTCTCCCTCTCGCATTTTTCTCACATTTTCTATCTTACTCTATTTTTTCCATTTCTTCTGATGACGCTGACTATCTTTTCCATTTCCTCCCTTGTTCACTTATTTGGACACACTTCTCCTGCCTTGTTTGCTTCAGTTTTTATTTCTTTTTAACATTTCATATTCTCCTCTTTTTTTTTTTTTTTTTTTTTACAATTCTCTTTTCCCATTCTTCTGCTGGTATTTAGCTATCTTTTTGTTCATCTTCCTTGCTTCAGTTTCTATTTCATTTCATATTTCCAAATCTTTTCTTCCTTTTTATATTTACACATTTCTTTTCCGCTTCTGTTTTTGTCATTTAGCTGTGTCGTTGTCCGAATTGTTCTCTGTCTATTTTTCTCTTATCTCTTTATTTTATATTTTTAAACAAATTTCCTTGATTTTTGCTCCTGATTTAAATATATACTTTTCTAGATGACATTGGCTATCTCTTTCTATATCTCCTTTTCTTCATTTCTACTTTCTTTGTTTCTCTTTCTAGTTATTGATAGTATTAACTTCTTTGACACTTTTTATACCTTTCCAGCATCTTTCTTTCTCATTTTTCTCATTCTTAGGATATCATTGGCTATGTTTTCTTCCCTCAGTCTTACTCTCTTCTTCTGTCGGCTTCTTCTCCCCATTTCTCCCAACTGTCATTATCTTCCACACTTTTTGATAAATTTCCTGCGTCATTCCACCACAATATTTTTTTTTTTTCCAAATCACCTGATGGCACTGCCTTTTCCTGTGTTTCTCACTCTTGTTCTTTTCAATGGAATTTTTCACCCTGTTCTTTCATTGTTATTTTCTTTAAGTTCTTTAAACAGATTTCTTTCGTCTGTTTCTCTGATTTTTTTTTTTTTCAATTTCTCGTGTTGACATTCTCTCTCTCTCTCTCTCTCTCTCTCTCTCTCTCTCTCTCTCTCTCTCTCTCTCTCTCTCCTCTCCATGTTTTCCCATTTTGACCTTTTTCTCTCTCATTTTCAATATTTTTTTCATTTTTTCACAGTTTTTGATGTATTTCATTAGTCTATCAAATGTCTTCCAATTTTCCTTCGTTATATTAATTTTGTCTGCTCTTCCCTCCCATATTTTTTTTTCTAACTTGTCTCTCTTCCCTGTTCATGCAAGGTATTATTTTCTTCCATACATTTCAGCACATTTCATTCCACTATAAATTTTCTTATATTCCTGCAAACACTGGCTGCATCTTTTCTTTTGCTCATATGGGTTTTAATATCGATATGCTTTTCCTCCCTGCCATGTTTACTTTTTTATTTCTATTTATACTTTTGAATGCTTTTGTCTGTCTTTTGATATGATTTTCTTTCCATTTTTCCTGATGACATTGGCTTTCTCTCTCTTCTGCTACCTTCCATACCATACAGTATTTTTTTCAGACTTTTTGCTTTTTTTTGCTTTTTTCCTTGTCTCTAAAAACACTGACTACCTCTTTTCCATTCCTCTTTTCCTCTTTTTCTTTTGTCGACCGGCTTGTTGACCCTCTTTTCGCTATGTTTCTTATGTCTTTCATACTTACTGAAAAATTCCTGGCATATCTCTGCCTCAGCATTTTATTATTGTTATTATCATTATTATTATTATTATTATTATTATTATTATTATCATTATTATTATTATTATTGTTTTTGTTGTCTTTTAGCTATCTATGTATCCGTCTTTTTTTTCCACGTGTTCCACCTGCAACGTCTGTTTCTCTCATCTTTTTTTTCCTCATATTTTCTTCGTCGTTCAGTCCTATTTCTCCACATCCTTCTCAAATTTCCGCTCGACTTCTTCCTTCTCTACAACGTTTTTTTTTTTTTTTTTTTATTACATGTTCCCTCCTTGTTTTCACAATTTTTCATTTGCTTTCACGAAATGTTTGAGTTCTATGGTTTTATTTTTGGCTTCTCAACTCTCAGGTTCCCTCTCCCTCCCTTCCAACTCCCCCACAGCGAAACATGGAGGTGTGAAAATAGAAAATTATTAAAGGAAATTTTGAACACAGTGTTTCTTCTTTTCCCTCTTCTCTTCTTTCCTGCCCTCCTCCCCCTTCTCGTCTCCTCTTACTTCTTTTTTTTTCCTTTGCGCAAACACGCAAGCAAATAGCGCGCGCGCGAGAGAGAGAGAGAAAGAGAGAGAGAGAGAGAGAGAGAGAGAGAGAGAGACAGACAGACAGACAGACAGAAAGAGAGAAGTGAAATCTAGAGAAAAATATATATACATTTAATGAACGAGAAAGGCAAAGAAGCACGAAAACAACAAGAAAAGACACAGAAAGAGTGCAGATGAGACAAACAAAACAGAAGAGAAAACATAGAAAAGAAAGAGGAGGTGAAAACATAAGGAAAACAACGAAGAAAAGAGAAGAAATAAAAAAGCGGGGAAGAAAATACAGTCTAGTAAATTAATTAAATAAGAAAAGAAAAATATCCCATAAAATAAAAAGCAAAAGATATAAGGGAAAGAAAGCACACACACACACACACACACACACACACACACACACACACACACACACACACACACACACACACACACAGACGCGCACACACGTACCCACGCACGTAAGCAAGCACATGCACACTGCTACACCTCTTCGTGTCAGGGCTTACAATGTTACTACTCTCAACTTACAATGCCATACCTCACGCTGCCACACCTAAAATTCCTCGCCATCATATCACATAGTATACCTCACTCTGTCACACCTCATACAAACCTCACCTTCACATTTCACGTAAATTTCACACTTCCATACCTCACACTAACACGCCTCTTACATTGCTCGCAATCTCTCACCTCGCACTGCCGTTCCTTACAATGCCACGCTTTGTTCACGCTTCACGACAACTCCCCATACTACGAAACCTCACACACTGCCAGAACACACACTGTCACGTCTCACACTGTTCTGCCTCGTACTGCCCAAACACACATTGTTACGCAACAATTTACAAGGCTACACACTGCATTTCGCAGTATTACCTGACACACTACCGCATTTCACTTATGCTGCACATCACATTCACACCTCACACTACCACATACCACCCACTACCACAATTGACACTACCACACCACACCCCATATTGCCACATCTCTCTTTCCTCCTGCAGAGAAACTTGCCTAAAACAACCTGCATTTCTCTAACCTTACCTATTTCTCTATCAACTCATCCTTTTCTACCCAGTCTCAGTCTCTCTCCCTCTCTCTCTCTCTCTCTCTCTCTCTCTCTCTCTCTCTCTCTCTCTCTTTCTCTCTCTCTCTCTCTTTTCAGTCACTTTTAGCTCTCTTACTCTTACTTTCTCACTTTCACACTATTCCTTCTCTTGTAACGCAATTTCGACAGCTCCCTCCAGCATTTTTTGGCAGATTTTTCTTCGTGTCGTTTTATTCAATTTTTCCTCTTCTTTAGATAACATTCTCCCTCCCCCCTCCCCCCCACACACACAGACACAGACACACAGACACGCACACGCACACGCACACACACACACACACACACACACACACACACACACACACACACACCTATTTCCTTTCCCCTGATTCCTTCGGTTTTCTCTCCCTGACGCATTTTTCTCACATATTCTATCTCACATTTTTTTTTTCCACTTTTTCTGATGACGCTGACTATCTTTTCCTTTTCCTCCCTTGTTCACTTATTTGGACACACTTCTCCTGCCTGGTTTGCTTCAGTTTTCATTTCTTTTTAACATTTCATATTCTCTCCTTTTCTTTACTTACCATTCTCTTTTCCCATTCTTCTGCTGGTAATTAGCTATCTTTTGTTTTTCTTTGCTTCAGTTTCCATTTCATTTCATATTTCTAAATCTTTTCTTTGTTTTTATATTTAGATTTTTCTGTTCCAATTGTGCATTTGTCCTTTAGCTGTCTCGCTGTATGAACTGTTCATTGTTCTTTGCCTAATTTATCTTTCTGCTATTCCTTTATTTCATATCTTGAAACTTTTTTTTTTTTTTTTTGCTGTTAGTTTTAACATATACTTTTCTAGATGACATTGGCTGTCTCTTTCAGTCCCTCCTATTCTACATTTCTCATTTCTTTGTTTCTCTTCCAAGTTGTTGATAGTACTAACCTATTTAACACTTTTTATACCTTTCCTTCATTTTTCTTTCTCATTTTCCTCATTCCCAGATATCATTTGCCATACATTTTCCCTCACTATTATTCACTTCTTCTGTCGGCTTCTCCCCATTTTCTCCAACTGTCATTTCCTTCCACACTTCTTGATACATTTCCTGTGTCTTTCCACCCCACTATATTTTCCCAAATTTCCTGGTGGCACTGCTTTTCTCTGTCTTTCTCACACTTGTTCGTTTCCACCCAGTTTTTCATCCTGTTCTTTCAGTGTTATTTATTTTTTTTAAACAGATTTCCTTCGTCTGATTCTCTCATTTTCTTCTATTTCTCCTGCTGACATGTTCTCTCTCTCTCTCTCTCTCTCTCTCTCTCTCTCTCTCTCTCTCTCCATGATTTCCCATTTTGACCTTCTTCTTCCTCTTTTCAATATTTTTCCATTTTTTCACACTTTTTGGCGTATTTCATTAGTCTATCAAATATGTTCCAAGTTTCCTTCGTTATATTAATTTTGTCTGCCCTTCCATCCATATTTTTTTTTTTTCTAACTTCTCTCACTTCCCTGTTCATGCAAGGTATTATTTTCTTCCATACATTTCAGCACATTTCATTCCCCTATAAATTTTCTTATTTTCCTGCAAACACTGGCTGCATCTTTTCTTTCGATCTTATGGGTTTTAATATCGGTATGCTTTTCCTCCCTGCTTTGTTTACTTTTTTCTTTCTATTCATACTTTTGAATGCTTTTGTCTGTCTTTTTCTATGATTTTCTTTCCATTTTTCCTGACGACATTGTCTCTCTCTCTTTTCTGCTTCCTCTCATACCATAATGTTAACAGACTTTTTGCCATTTTTTTTCCTTGTCACTGAAAGCACTGACTACCTCTTTTCCATTCTTCTTTTCCTCTTTTTATATTGTCGACCGGCCTCTTATTCCTCTTTTCACTATAATTCATATGTCTTCCATACTTACTGAAAAATAAATGGCATATCTCTGTCTCAGCATTTTATTATTATTATTATTATTATTATTATTATTATTATTATTATCATTATTATCATTATTGTTGTTGTTGCCTTTTAGCTATCTGTCCACCTGTCTATCCATTTTTTCCCACGTGTTAAACCTGTTACTTTTATTTCTCTCAGGTTTTCTCACACATTTTCTTCGTCGTTCAATCGTACGTCTCCTCAACCTTCTCTAATTTCCTCATGACTTCTTCCTTCTCTACATTTTTTTTATTACCTGTACCCTCCTTGTTTTCACCATTTTTCATTTTGTTCCTCGACAATTTTGAGTTCTATGGTTTTATTATTGGCTTCCTCAACTCTCAGGTTCCCTCTCCCTCCCTTCCAACTCCCCCAGAGCGAAACATAGTGTGACAATAGAAAATTATTAAAGGAAATTTTGAACACAGTGCTTCTTCTTTTCCCTCTTCTCTTCTTTCCTGCCCTCCTCCCCCTCCTTCTCCTCCTCTTACTTCTTTTTTTTCTTTCCGTGCACACGCAACCGAAGAGAGAGAGAGAGAGAGAGAGAGAGAGAGAGATAAAGAAATAGAGAGAAAAATATAAATTATGAACGAGAAAGATAAAGAATGACGAAAACAAAAAGACATAGAAAGTGGGAAGATGAGACAAAAAAAGAGAAAACAGAAAAGAAAGGGGAGGTAAAAACATAAGGAAACCAATGAAAAATGAAGAGAAGAAATAAAAGAGCGACGAAGAAAATACAGTCCAGTAAATTGATAAAACAAGAAAAGAAAAAGATCCCATATAATAAAAAGTAAAAGATATAAGGAAAAGATAACGGAAGGGAACAATAACAGACAGACTGACAGACAGATAGACGAAAGACTTCTAACTTTGTACTCTGTTGTCATGTATTTAAGGCACAGGTAAGAAAAATTAAATTTCTCTCTCTCTGTCTCTCTCTGTCTGTCTGTCTGTCTGTCTGTCTGTCTGTCTGTCTCTCTCTCTCTCTCTCTCTCTCTCTCTCTGTTGTCATGTATTTAAAGCACAGGTAAGAAAATGAAGTTTCTCTCTCTCTCTCTCTCTCTCTCTCTCTCTCTGCTGTCATGTATTTAAAGCACAGGTAAGAAAGTTAACTCTCTCTCTCTCTCTCTCTCTCTCAAACACACACACACACACACACACACACACACACACACACACACACACACACATACAAGCAATAAAGAAGCAAATATAAGACAAAAAAATTATATAAAAATAAAGAAGCAAAGCAAGTAAAATAATAATGATAATTGTAAAAACCAATACGTAATAAAGAAAGCAAAAAAAAAAAAAAACAGGCTTGATATACGACTGCACATGAACAAAATAAAAAATAAAAATATATATCACGGATGAAAAAGCACAAGGTCTGAATGCCAAACTCTGAGTATTTGCTGTCAAAGAAAGAAAGAATCATTTTTAACTTTCTTTCCTTTCCGAAACCGACTGAAAAAAAGACTCGGAATTGATTCAGAAAAATAACAAAGATGAGTAAAAAGTTACTCAGTTGGTAAATTAATAAAAAGAATAAAAATGAATAATACGAAAAGAAATTTTTTGTGACTGAAAAAAATGAGGTATGAACATACATAAGAAATAATGTAAAAGAATCTACAAAGCATAGAAGTGAAAGGTAAAAATGTATGATATTAAAAAGAGAAAGAATTTGATATAAAAGGAACAGAGAAAAATAATTTCAGAGAATATTTCTAACCTCTAGCTTTGCGACATCTGTATGCTTTATTTACAGACGCCGGAGAATATTTTGAAGCTGCCCTATCCGTCAGTCACTTCTTAAAGTTTTTCGGATGCGAAGTCTTTCACTTTCTCATATTCAGACCTCTTGATCCCTCATTTATCTAACATTTCTGTGAATTTTATTATTTATGCTTTGCTTTGGCTACCTTTAGACGATATAATTCAGTCCAGTACATGTTTCCTATCTGTCTACCTATCTATCCATGTTTCTATCTATCTATTGTCAAGGATGGTCACAACAAATCGCCACTGCTTCGCTCTGTTCTCTGCCATTTGATTTCCCTCCCTCCAACTCACACCCCACCCTCCCTAATATACTATATCTCTTCTCTCCTCCCCTCCATCTCATCCTTGGTTTTCCCTTCCTTTTCTCACCCTTCACCTCACTCATACGTTCAGTCTCTCTAAATTAGCTGTTTGAAGTGGTTAAAGACAGCGTCCATCAACCTTTTCACTTAGATAATGATTCTCGGCCTTTTTATTTTGAACCACCAATTGTTTTCACTCGGATCTTTTAAAGAACTTTTAAATGGAGAAAGTTTACTTATGCAGGCGAAGATAAATGAAAATGTTAATATAAAAAGGAAATACAGATGTCAAAACGGTGCAGGAAGAAGGGATAAAAACAAGAAAAATACCATGCAAGAAAGTATTAAACATAAAATGCAGAACAAATATGATCATCAGAGCAGAGAAGCTTAGAAAAAAAAATAAAAAAACAGAAAATAACAAAACACAAGGACAGAAAATTATGAAAAGAAATTTGCGAGTGGTTAAAGAAAAATGAAATTCTGAGACAAGGATATAAATAACATGGGTAGGAATAATTAAGGAACAAGAATTGTGAGGCATTAAAAAAAAAAGAAAATTTAGAGAAGAGAAAAAAAGAAAATTTAGAGAAGAGAAAAAAACGGAGGCGACAAATTTATTGAAAGAAAACTTGGTGTTATGGAAAAAAAAAATGAATTGAAAAAATAAGAGTAGAAAAATTGCAAGAAGAAAATTGCGATATCTAAAAAAAAAAAAAAAATGGGGGGACAGAAAAGTTATGGAAAGAAAATTGGGTGGCATTAAAACGGAAAAACTGAAGAGAGAAAAATATGTGAAGTAAAAATTGCAGGAAGAAAATTGCCAGGTATTAGAAAAAAAAAAAAAAGCTATAAAAAAAGAAGAAGCAAACACAAAAAATCCGTGCACTCCTACTCCACAGCCAGACACTTTACAGGCTCCCGGAAAAAGCAGATGATGTTAGAAGATACCTAAAATGCTTTCAGTAATTGTACCATAGTGAGCCCTAAAACCGTTTTCATTAATGCTTCCAGACTCTCCAGGCTGCTTGGTTACGCTTTCCTTTACAATCTTCTTTTCGCTTTCCTCTTACTTATCATCATCATAATCATCTGCTTCCCAAAAAAAAAAAAAAAAAAAAAAAAAAAAAAAAAACAGTGCCTTATCCAATTCTTAAAGAGAGAGAAAGAGAGAGAGAATGAATACCCCCGAGCTAGGCCATGAAGACCATACTTTTATAGCCCCGCTTGGTGACGGGAAAGCGCCACCTCTCCCAGCAGAGTAGCCACCCGGGAGGTGCTCGAACTCTCGACCCTTTGGTCTTGAGTCAGGCGCTGTGCGACTGAGCCACCCTCTCTCCAGAGAGAAAGAGAGAGAGGCTAAAATAAAAAGAAAAGCTATAAACGACAGGTGAAGTATGAACAGTCAAAAAAAGGGGTCAGAAAAAATTTAACTGGCGGACAAAGTTAAAAGGGACCAAAATAAAGATAGCAGGGAGAGAGAGAGAGAGAGAGAGAGAGAGAGAGAGAGAGAGAGAGAGAGAGAGAGAGAGAGAGAGAGAGAGAGGTGACAAACGGGCAGGCAGATAGACAGAGACAGACACAGACAGAGACTCCGAGAAAGAAGTTAGAGATAAAATTAGCTTCCCCCCAACAAAAAGGACGATGGAGCTAAGGTAAGAAAAGTCAGGTAGAAATTAATTAGGCGTGATAAAAGTTTACCTTAGCCTGGGAAAAAGATTAATTACATCGACGAAAATCCACAGCGTAAACATAATCCTCTCCTCCCTGTCACTATTTTCGTCTTTTTTCGTACTTTCTCTTCTTTTTTTTTTATTATATTGTCTTTTTGTTGATTTTGTCCTTTGTGTGTTTTCATCCAATGGTTTCTTGATAATTATTTTTCACTCGTTTTTAGTGAGTTAATACTCTCTCTCTCTCTCTCTCTCTCTCTCTCTCTCTCTCTCACTATTTACCTTTGCCAGGAAAAAGATTAATTACATGGTTCTAAATCCCCGAGGTAAATATAGCCTTTCTCTTCTTCCTCCGCCTCCTTGTTCTCCTCCTCCTCTTCCTCCTCCATGTCCTTCTCCTCCTCTCCCTCCTCCTCCTCCTCCTCCTCCTCCTCCTCCTCCTCCTCTTAGTTCTTCTTCCTTCGTTCTTCCTTTCCTTGCTCCTGCTCATCTTTCCTTTCTCTTTTGTCTCTCTCCTTCTCCTCAGTCCTCTCCCCTCTCTTTCCTTTCCTCTCTCCGTCTTCTCTTCTCCTCTTCCCCTCTCTTTCTCTGTTCTTCCCTCTCGCTTCTTCACGGATCCTCTCTTTTTTTTTTCCCCATCATGTTTTTCTTTCCATCCTCCCTCCTTCCTTCTCCTCTTCCTATCCCCTTGTTCTCTTCTCTCCTACCTTTCTCTCATCTCTTCTTTCTTTCCTCCCATCCCTCCTATGCACCATCACTTCCCTTCATTTCCTCGATTCCTTCTTCCCTCCCTCCTCCTCCACTCTCCCTCCTACCTGTTCCTCCGCTTTCCAATCCTTCCATTCTTTCCTCTCTCTAGTCATTATTTCATGTTTCTTACTCCACTCCCTTCATCCACTACATCACGATTCCTTTTTCCTTCATTGCCTCTTATTTGTACTTTCCTCCTCCTCGTCCCCCTACTCTTCTTCCTCTTCTTCTTCTTCTTCCTCCTCCTCCTCTTCTTCGTCTTCCTCTTCTTCTTCCTCCCCCTCCTCCTCCTCTATCTCTTTTCCTTCCTTCACACCTTCCCCTTCACTCTCTACATTTCTGAGTATTTGAGTTTTCTTTTTTTTTTTTCCTCCTTCAAGGTTGCATGAAGGCGAGTATCTAAGGCGAGACCCTTGGAAGATGAGAGAGAGAGAGAGAGAGAGAGAGAGAGAGAGAGAGAGAGAGAGAGAGAGAGAGAGAGGAGGGGAGTAATGAAAAGAGAAGTGTGAATGAACGAAGACGAGTGAAGTGGGAATGAAAGAGTAAGAAAGCTGAAAGAAAATGAAATTGGGCTAGAGAGTGAGTACAAAAGAAAGTGAGAGAGAAGGAAAATGGAAGAAGAAATGAGAGGAAGGAGAATGAACGTCAGAGAGAGAGAGAGAGAGAGAGAGAGAGAGAGAGAGAGAGAAAGAGAGAGCAGGTATTGGTGCGTCTCGAAAAGGAAATTGAATTGGCGAGAGCAACATCAGGTGAGAGAGAGAGAGAGAGAGAGAGAGAGAGAGAGAGAGAGAGAGAGAGAGAGAGAGAGAGAGAGAGAGAGAATGACAGCGAAAGTGAGGAGGGGGAAGAGAGAATAAACGAGGGGAGGGAAGGGGAGGGAAGGGGTTGGAGAGACAAAGAGAGCGAGGGGAGGGGAAGAGAGAGAAAGAGTGTGAGGGGAGGGAGAGGTATGCAATAACTTCAAAAAATACTGACAAGAAAAATGGTGAAAAAAATCCAAGGACAGAAAACAAAAGAATAAATACCGGTATTGAGAGAGAGAGAGAGAGAGAGAGAGAGAGAGAGAGAGAGTCTGTGAAGAAAATGCAGATATAAACAAAAACACAGAATTGATACATTTAATACCAAACCTAAGAAAATAGTTACTTTAAAAATGCTGGGAAAAAAAATGTAGGTAAAGGAAAATGAATATAAGAAAGGAAAACAGAATTTGCATTTTCGACACACGTATACAGAACAAAAGCAAAGCAATGGTTAAAAAAAGAGGTAACCGAAAATAAAACTGTCAATAGAAAACAAAAGAGATAAAAATATTGCCAGAAAAAATCATCAGCAGCTCAAAATATGTATATAAAAAAAGGAGCTCAGTACACTGGTAAAAATATGAAAAACATTAGTAAAAGTAAGATGAAAAGTAGATGAAGTAAGGAAATGAACAGTGCTAAATTATAGAAGCTCTCATAATACTGACAATTTTAATATTCCAGTCCTGTAGTGTTATTTTATTTTATTCTGCTCAGAGTGAGTTATAGGAGCCTGGGATTTTAGTGAATTTTAAAAAGGAAAGTATATATAGAAGTTGATATCAAGGGAAAATAATGACCGTGAAAAAGACATAAAGTGAATGTGATAATGCAGTGAAAAAACAATAATCGGAAAGAAGGAAATGCAAAAAGAAAAAAACTGGACCAGGGAGAGAGAGAGAGAGAGAGAGAGAGAGAGAGAGAGAGAGAGAGAGAGAGAGAGAGAGAGAGTTGAAAAATAAGATCCCCCCCCCCCCCACGTCTACGATCGCCTTTTAATCAGGCAAAGCATTTTCAAAGTCGATTTTCTTGACCACCTGATTATAATATTCAACTTGGGAGACTAAGTGACGTGATTGCTGAACACTATCTCCAAGTGTCCAGTTCGAAAAGTCTCTCCATGCCTAAAGAAAGTGGCTTGGAGATAGCAACGATGAAATTGAACGTAAGAGGATGCAACGAATTGATTGGTTTACTAATATGATACTATATGGTTTATGAGAGCATTAGACTGTTGTTATAATTATGATGATGATGATGATAATAATGATTACTATTATTATTACCTTTATTACTGTTGTTACGAATGCTATTACTACTACCACTCATACTGTTACTACTACTGCTACCACTACTGCTACGAATGTTATTATTTTAAGCATCGCTATATATTTGACGACGCTTATTGATTTCGTAAGCATATATTATTATTTTTCTTTGCACTTTTCTTTTTAGAACTTGGTATTATACAGGAAGGCACCTTTGGGTAACTCAAGTACTTGTGCCAAATATATATGGCCTTGACCTATTTCTAAAGGTCATGTACTCATTTTGGGTGCAAAAATTGCGTTTTGGAAACTGAAATCATATTATCTTAGAAACTAATTGAGATACAGGTATTTGGTTGAAAACCCTATGATAAAAATGTTTGCTAAGAAATTTAGATGAATATTATGTTATTTAGCCTAGCGGAAAGTACCGAATTCAAATCCTCTCAGTGATATCATTGTAACAAGTTTGAGAGAAAATCACAAAACCTGTAAAGATGTAATTTTACAGAAATATAGCTTTGGTCCCTCTCATTAACTGAAAGGAATATGGTTACAGTTAATCATACAGTTAGCCAGTTATTGAGACAAATTTAAAATGCACCCATGCTTCATTTATTTCTTTCACACACCTGTTTTCAGATCTTGTTGATATTACACAAGAAGCTACCTTCGGTTAATCTAAGTAGATGTTCCAAATATGAATGACCTCAGTACCATAAATAGTTATGGCAAAGCTTCCTTTCTGTGGCTACACGGAACCTGGCTGTATATTTGACTATCACGGGTTGTGTTCTAGGAAAGATTGTGACTTAGAATTATAAATAAATATGCAACTAGTTATTATTATTATTATTATTAATATTATTATTATTATTATTATTATTGTTATTATTATTAAGCTACGCCATATAAATGGCGAAACTTCTTTTCGTCAGTACTGTATTATTATTATTATTATTATTATTATTATTATTATTATTATTATTACCATATTTTTTTTTTTTGCACCTTTTTTCGATCTTAATATTACACATGAAGGAACCCATGAGAACCCATGTCCTTGTGCCAAATATAACATGACTGACCTATTTTTCAAGGTGATATACTCCTTTTTATTCCAGAAAATGCATATTTGAAATTGAAATATCTCAGGGACTGATTAAGTTACAGAAATCTGGTTGGAAATCGTACGATAAAAATAATTGCTGAATAATTTTGTCTTAATATTTTGTTATTTAACCTAGTGGAAAGTACCGAATTTAAATAGGTTCAGTTTTTTCATTGCAACAAGTTTTAAAGAAAACCACAAAAGTTTTAAAGCTGTAACTTTCCACACATATAGCCGTGGTCCCTTTAATGATCTAAAAGGAAAATGGTTACAGTTAAGCAAAGAGTTAGCCAGTTACTAAGACAAACGTTCGTCGACACCTTTGTCATCAGATCCCACGTTTATGTTACACAAGAAGTTACCTTAGGGCATTCAGATCTTGTTTATGTTACACATACCTGATATGCCACATGGCGAATCATCCTTACTGTGGTTACACAATGAGATTAGGTAATTATCATAATAGTAATAATAATAATAATAATAATAATAATAATAATAATAATAATAATTATTATTATTATTATTATTATTATTATTATTAGTCATTATTATTATTATTATTATTATTATTATTATTATTATTATTATTATTTCAGAAGCAGTAGCCTAGTCATATAAGCAGTAGTATTACTAGCAGCTGCAGCTGCTGCAGTAGTAGTAGTAGTGGTAACAGTAGTAGTAACAGTACTAGTAGTTGTAGTATTTTTCGTTTTGGATAGGTATAAAAGAATGGAGTTATTTAATGATTTTACCAAACTCCTTCGCGGACTGAAGTTTCCCAAAATCAAGGTCTTATATGAAGGGAGCAGGAAGAAAATGTAAAGCACACCAATATAGTGATTAAACACTGGTATAACCAATCGTGTCTTAATTCTCTCTCTCTCTCTCTCTCTCTCAAGTGAGATCTACCCTCACATTTTGAAACAGCTGGCGTACAAATAAAAAAGAAATTAATTAAGCACAGTACCAGAAGTAAATATTTATAAATCAGGAAAAAATTACCTCCGTGTTGTCAGTAATTTTCAGACGCCCTGGGAATGAAATAAATTAGTCTCTTAATTACTTCTTAATTTTGAAAAGCCCGCGATATTTTAATTTGGGGTTCAGGTTATTAGTTTTCTTTTGTCTGATTTGGTGTGTTCTAGTTTTTAATTTAGTGAGAGAGAGAGAGAGAGAGAGAGAGAGAGAGAGAGAGAGAGAGAGAGAGAGAGAGGTGGTAGAGTTGAAGTGTGGATGTAAGATGGTGCACGAGAAATGGTGTGAGATATAGACCAGAATGAGAGGCAGAATGAAGGATTGAAAGAAAATCTTAGAGAAACAATGAGAGTGGGAGGATGAATGATTAAGAGAATAAGATTGAGACTAGGTGGGTGAAAGAGTGAAGGACAAAAGCTAAAAGAAAAAAAAAACGACCTAACTGAGACGGGAAACGAGAGAGAGAGAGAGAGAGAGAGAGGGAGAGAGAGAGAGAGAGAGAGAGAGAGAGAGAGAGAGAGAGAGAGAGAGAGAGAGAGAGAGAGAGAGAGAGAATGGGGTAGCGCTAGCGGGTAGAAAAATATATACTTAAGATACTGACAGACGTTGAGAAAGGGAGAATAAGTGATAGTGTGCTTACAGGAAGGGGAAGGGGCAGTAAAGGAATAACATAAACTTCTGCCACTGCATTGCGACCCAGTAGGCGATGACTGAGGGGGATAGACAAAGAATGAGAAACAGCGAAGCATAAGTGAAAGACAGTGAAATATTAAGACTGAAAGCGTGGTAATGAAATGAATGAGAGTGATAGTACAGGGTGAAGTGACTGAGAGGATGTGAGTGGAACTGAGTGAATGAGAAACTGACTAAGCGTAAAAGAAAGTGTGTGAGAGAATGCAAGACTGAAGATGAAAAAAGGTGGAATTGACTGAGATCTGTACTGTGTTAGAAAATAACGTCTGTGTGACTGAGATACTGATAGATAGATAGATACACAAATAGATAGGTAGGGAGAGAGAGAGAGAGAGAGAGAGAGAGAGAGAGAGAGAGAAGGTGGGAGGGGATTGGGGGGCAGTAAAGAGAGGGGGAGATCCGCCCCCTCCTGCATTTGTGGCCCAGTAAGTGATCATTTGCCCTCCCAGACTCCTCATCTTCGGGTCCCAAGGCGCTCCTGGGCTGGTGATGACTCCTGATGGGCTGGAGAAGAGGTGGTGGGGAGGGGGAGGTACGAGGAAGGTGGGGGGGAGAGTTGGAGAAAGAAGAAAAAAGGAGGGAGGGAGAGGGAGAAAGGAGAAGGCTGGGTACGATACAGGAGAGAGAATGAGAAAGGATTGGGTGAAGAATGATCTGAAAGGAAGGAAGAACGGAGGTGGAGGGGAGGGGGATGGAGAGGGTGGGGGGAAAGGTGGGAAGGAAAGAGAGAAGGTGGGGAGGGAGGGGGGGGAAAGGAGATGGTTTGATATGTTCCTGTGGGTAAAGATTGGGGGGGGGAAGAATGACGTGAAGCGAAGGAAGAAGGGAGGTGTTGGGGAGAGGGAGGAAGGGAAAGGATGGAGGGAGAGGTGAAGAGGGAAGGACGAAGGTGGGGAGGGAAAGGGAGAAAGAAGGGGAAGATTGAATACGTTACGGCAGAGAGAGTGAGGAAGCATTAGGGCAAGAATGTGAAAAGAAAGGAAGAAGGGAGATTGAGGAGAAGGGGGGTTGGGATGGTTGAGGGAAAGGTGGAGAGAGAAGGGGGAAAGTGGGGAGGAAGAGGGAGAAAGAAGTCTGGGTTCGTTACGGGAGAGTGAGTGAGGAAAGGACTGGAGCAAGAATGATGTTAAAAGATGGAACGACGAAGGGAGGTAGGGTGGAGGGCGAGGGTGGAGGGAAAGATGGAGATAGAAAGGGGAAGGTGGAGAGGGAGAGGGAGAAGGAAGGAGAATGCTGGGTACGTTACAGGAGTGAGTGAGGAAATTATTTTGAGGAAAGTTATGTGAAAAAAGAAAGGAAGGAAGAAAGAAGGTATTGTGAGGATTGGAGGGGTAGAGAGGGTAAGAGAAATGATGGATGGGGAAGGGAGAAAGTGGGGAGGGAGGAGAAGAGAGAAGGAGAGGGATGTGTACGTTGTAGGTGGGAATGAAGGGAGAGGACAGAGAGAGAATGATGTGAAAAGGAAGGAAGGAAGGTGGGAGGCAGGGGGAAGGATGGGGATAAGGGGAAGGTAAGGTAGGTTGGCATGGTTGGTGGGGTGCGGAAATATAAGGAGGAAGCAAGAGGGTGAGGGGAAGAGGTCTGGATTTGGTGGAGGCGAGAAGAAATAAGCAAAGATATAACATAATGCAGGTGAAAATTCTTTGGGTGTGGCTTACTGACTGGGTCGCCCCTTGAGATTTTTTCTCATCTAAATTTTGGGAGAAATGGAGAGAATGGGGAGGACGAAAGAGGAGGGACAGGAAATTAAGAATGGGGGAGAGGGGAAAGAGGAAAGCAGACATGAAAGGGGAAGTATTGGGGGAAAAGTGAGGGGAAAAAAGAGACTGAGGTGGACGGGGGTGACTGGAAGAGGTTACAGAGCAAAGAGTGAAGAGAACAAAAGGTGGGTAACGGAAGAGTTGGGAAAGAAGGAACAGAAGGCTGTGTAGATAAGGGCATGAAGGAGAGGAAAAGAGGGAAGGAAGGAAAGGAAGTCAGGAGTGAAAAATTAAAGAGAGAAGTTGGAGCACGGACGTGGTGAGATGGGGGAGGGAGGGAGGAGGATTTCTGGGGAAGAGTGAGGAGAACAGAATGAAATAAGACAGGCAGGAAGGAGTAGGTCGAAGGAGAGAGAGGGAGGCATTGATGAAGTTGAGGGAAAACAAAGGAAGGAAGAAGAGGTAGGAAAGTGGGTTCGGGAGGGTGAAGAAGAGAGGGGAGAAGGCTTGGTGGTCTACAGTAGGGAAGAGAAAAGAGGAAAGGATTGGGATAGAGAAAGGAGAAAAGAAAGAAAGATTATGGAATAGGGTAAAGTGAGAGAGAAGTGAATATAAATAGGAAAAAAATAGGACGGGGGGGGAGGAGAAAGGGAAAGGGGAGTAGAAACAGAAGAAGAGAGTGGAAAGAAGAGAAGGAGAGGGGGAAAGGGAAGAGAAAGGAAGGAGGAAGGAAGAGAGATGGAAGGGGGCTAAGAAGTGGGGAGAAAAGGTTACTGGTAAAAGTGAGGGAGGAAGTAAAGGACGTATGTGTGTGGAAAATGATGTGGGTAGAATACTTTAGGGTCGTGACATGGGGAGGAAAGTAGGGAGAGAAGAGGGGAATGGATCGAGGGAGAGGAGAAGGGCGTGAGGAAGTGATGCGGGGAGAGAGAGGAGGGGAAAGGATTAGGGATACGTGAAGGTGAAAAGAGAAGTGGGGAGAGAGAAGGGGAAAGGATGAAGGAAGGGGAGAATGGGGGAGAGAGAAGTGGGGAGAGTTGGGGGAAAAGACGGGGAGAAAGGAGAACAAGATGTGGGGAGATGGAAGAGATAGGAAGGAGAGATAAGTACTGAGAATAGAAAATCGATGTATGTTGAGAGAGAGAGAGAGAGAGAGAGAGAGAGAGAGAGAGAGAGAGAGAGAGAGAGAGAGAGAGAGAGAGAGAGAGAGAGAGAGAGAGAGAGAGAGAGAGAGAGAGAGAGAGAGAGAGAGAGAGAGAGAGAGAGAGAGAGAGAGAGAGAGAGAGAGAGAGAGAGAGAGAGAGAGAGAGAGGATTGGAGAAGGAAGAAGAGGGGAGACAGAAGAGGCGAGATGTGAAAGGGGTAGGGAAAGAGGAAAGACAAGAAGGGGAGAGGGGAAGAGGGGCAGGAGAGAGAAGAAAAGGGGAAAGGAAATGGAAGAAAAAGGGAAAAAGGAGAGGGGGGTAAAGACTGGGAAACGGAGAGGGGAGAGAGGGGAAAGGAGAGAGGGAAAGAGGAAGATGGAACTATGAGAAAGGAAGATGTATTTCCAGTGAGGATTTAAGGGAGATTAATGGGAGTGGAAGATTGGGAAGGGGGAGAGGAGGAGGAAAGTGAGAGAGAGAAGAGGGGAGAGGAGGAGGGAAGTGGGAGAGAAAGGCAGAGGAAAAAAGGAGTGAGAGAGAGAGAGCGGAGGACTATGAAAGGGAGTGATGAGGGAAGAGACAACAGGTGAAAATATCTTGTGATAGAAAAGATGCATGTTGGGTGAAAAATTGAGGGTGATGGAGAGGTCGAGAGGGTTGGGAGCACGAGGAGAGAAGTGGGAGGAGGAGGAGGAGGAGGAGGAGGAGGAAAGAGGAAGGAGGAGTAGGAGGAAGAGTGGGGATGAGGAAGGAGTGGGAAGAAGAGGGAAGAAGACTGATGAGGAATGACAGGAAAGAGGGAAACAAGGAGGAAATGAAAATAATCAGAGGAAGTATGGAGGAGGAGGATTTTTTACGGTACTTTTCAGGAGATGAAGAAAGAGAACATGAGAGGGAGAGAGAGAGAGAGAGAGAGAGAGAGAGAGAGAGAGAGAGAGAGAGAGAGAGAGAGAGAGAGAGAGAGACGAGGGGAGGAGAGAAAATGATAGTGATAAAAGTGGATGGCAGTAAGTTGGTGGGGGTGAGTGAGGGAGTGAATGAGAGTGGGGGAGAGACAGCGATGGTGATGGTGGTGCTTGTATGGGAGAGGACAATGGTGATGATATTGGCTGATGAGAGAGAGAGAGAGAGAGAGAGAGAGAGAGAGAGAGAGAGAGAGATGAATTTATGAACTTGTCAATGTTATTGTGATGGGGTGATATGAATGGTGGTGTTGGTTATGCATGTGGAGAGGGTGGAGAAACAACATAAATGAGGAGAGATGTAGTGGTGATAATCGTGAGGGGGGTGATGAAGTAGGTAGGTCATAGAGAGGATAGGAAGGTGTGGTTCTGATGGTCTGAAAGAGAATGATGATGATGATGAGAGAGCGAAGATGATGATGGAGGTGAGGGGAGGGGTTAGAGTGATTGGGTTCTGTACATAGCGTGTGGTGATGGAGAGGGACACCTTCACGTGGTGGCACCAATGTAACTGAAAAATTCCTTTGGTCTGTTACATAAACTTCCCGCAATACTCTCCCTATCCCCCCGAAAAAAGAGGATGTAGACTGCAGGATGAGAGCAGTGTTATCCTGCAGTCGGCCGGGTTTACGTTTCAGATAAGCTTGTGGTTGCAATTATTACTATCACCTCATGGTTTCTTTCGTATCTTTTGCTACCGCGAGACGAGTTTTTTTTTTCATCTTCGCAGAGACTTTTAAGAATTTCAGGTTTTGATATAGATTTCCTCAGATACACACAGATTTTTTTTTTTTTTTTGTGAGGTTATCTGGATGTGTAAAATCGTCTGGGAATAGCAAGAGTAAAGCGAAATGAACATTATCTTGCAGAAAGTGTTAAGAATGATGCAAGAGTTACAAGTTAATGACGAGGAGTACAGTGCTAGGGATGCTGGTAATGGTAGATGTGGGGGTAGTAGTTTCAGAGATGATGGTGATGATGGGAGTGGTTGTTGTGTTGTTGAGTGGTTATAAGCAAGAATGATGTGTGTTACAAGTGATTGGTGAAGAATATAGTGGTGAGGATCGAGGTTTGTGGTGACTGTGGGTCATTAGTTAGTATGATGATGATGATGATGATAGTAATTGTGACGATCGTAGTGATGACTGGTTATGGGAAATTTTCAGAAGTGGTACTGATAATATCTGAAGGTTTGTGATTACGCATTATACAGTAGTACTGAAAATGTGTGCAGTGCAAAGAGTTACTGATCATTTCAAAGATGCTTGGTAGAGGGGAAGACACGAGTAGCAGTAAAATATTCATAGCTTAAGTGGACTAACTGAAGGGCGAGAATATCTTTTTTATTTTATTTCTTTTTTTAATTCTATTGCCAGCTTCTGGGAGGTGTCGAGAAAAAGCCCAAGAACTACAACTACCTCATTCGGCCTCTCAGCTATCGCAAATTATGATCTATGCCTTACTGGAGAAAAATTTTGCTTTTCTCCCTCGAAGATCTCAGTGATTTGGGAGGGAAAGTTTATGAAAGTTTAAATGATCTACAGATTTTTCTTCTGTGGCTATGAATCCCTCCATAAATCATCGTTATTTTCTGATGAAGTTTCTTTTTTTCTTTTTTCGGGGTGGAGGGGATGGGCAGTGGGTGGTCGTCACAGGAGGGTTGTACAGTAGATTCAAGGGGGAAGAATGTACCTTACACTTCAATATTATTTTGGTAAATTTAGTTGATGTCCATGTCTTTGGTTATATCTAATTCTGGCTAATGCAGGCCGGCTTCCATATATCAAGGTCAAATACATATATACTCAGAGACAGACAGGGAAAAAGCAGAAATGGGTACCCCCTGTAGTTCTTACTGTTTCTCACTCTTTAATTTAAAATGGCCACTAAAAACCGCAGTCTCTCATCACAATAATAGTTTTTATACCTCCCAAATTACTACAGCAACCATTACCATTACCATTACCATTACCATTACTCTCATAACTATAACTGGCTTTCAACACTACCATCAACACCATCACAACCCGCAGTACTCCTGTCATCTTTACCGCAATATTCCGTATCACCACCACCATAATCTCCATCGGTATCAACACCATGACCACAGTCTCTACCATTACCACCACCATCACCACAGTTATTTCAAATCACCACTAGCCTATCACCATCACCACCACCACCACCACCACCACCATTATGGCCACTAAATCTTTCCCGAGGTTTAAAATATAATTGAAAATAATGAAAACTGTGGACGCTGAGGATGACATAGGTGCAGTAGTGGTGGTGGTGATAATAGTGGTAGTGGGGATGGTGGTAGTGACTGTTTGTGGTAATGATGGAAGTGGTGGTAGTGGAGGTAGTGGTGGTAGGTGGTGGTGGCAGTTGGTAAAAGTGGTAGAGGGGATGGTGGTAGTGACTGTTTGTGTGGTAATGATGGAAGTGGTAGTGGTTGTTGATAATGCTGGTAGTGATTGCAGTGGTAATTGGCAGAAATGATGATTGTAGGTATTGCAGGTGTTGTAAGTAGTTGTGGTAAGCTTGTTGGTAGTGATGGTAGTTGTGAGAGTTGGCAGGAGTAATAGTGGTAATGACTACTGTGGTTGTGGTAGTTGTGATGACTCGGTTGCAGTGGTGATATGACTTATGGTAGTTGATAATTATGGTCGTGGTAATTGCGGTAGCTGGTAGTAATGATAGTGGTAGTTGTGGGAGTTGGTAGTGGTGGTAGTGTTGATAGGAGAATTCCCTTGACATGTTGGTTGTGATGGTAGCTATGGTGGTAGTTGTGGTAGCTGGAGAGTAGGTTAATAATTCAATGAAGTCTTCACCATTTACTTGTAAGACTGTCTCAAGGTGAACAAAATGGCCTAAAATTTGCGTAAAGAAAATACCAAAGTGATGATGATGGTTGGAATTATTCTAGTGGTGAAGCTGATGATGCTAATGACGATGATTGTGATGATGATTATAATAATGGTAACAGTGACGATGGTGATGATGTTAATGATGGTGGTGGTGGTGGTGGTGGTGGTGGTGGTGGTGGTGGTGGTGGTGATGATAATGATGACTGAAGTTAATGATGGCTATGATGATGATGATGATGATGATAATAATATGGTGATGGTAATGATGATGATAGTGCAGATGATGATACTGGGGATGATGATAATGATGATATACTGGGGATGATGATGATGATGATGATGATGATGATAATTATATTGATGATAATGTGATGATGATGATTGTAATTAGAGGTCACCGTTCTTGCATCAGCATCGCCTGAAAGATGATGATAATGATGATGATGATGATGATGATGATGATGACGGCAGTGGTGGTAGTGAAGATGGACTCTCTATCTGTCATACGAATGATGTTTATTGGCTATGAGTGGTGACAATTATGACGTGGGTAGTGATGGTGGTAGTGGAGATGGTGGTAGTTGTGGTAATGGTGGTAGCTGTGGTAATTGTGGAAGGGGTTATAATGGTAATAATGGTAGTGGTGATGGTGGCAGTGGTGGCAGTAGTGATAGTATTTATGAAAAGAATTTTGGTTGTGGTGAAAGTTGTGGTTGCGGTGGTGATGACAGCAGTTGTATGATGGTGGTAGTTTTGGTGTTTGGTGGTGGTGTGGGAAGTTTTGGTCATGGTGATGGTTGTAGTTGTGGAGATGATAGTTGTAGATGTGGTGATGGTGGTAGGTGTAGTGATGTGTGTTTTTGTTGCTGGCAGTGATGATGGTAGTTGTGGTTGCTGCAAGATGATGGTTATTGTGGTAGTTGTGCGGTATTTGTGGTAGTGGTTATGCTGGTAGTTGTTGTGGCGATGACTGCTGTGTAGAGGTAGTAGTGGAGGTACTTTTAACGATGGTGGTTTTTGTGGTAGTTGTGGTGATGAAAGATGGTGGTAACTATGGAGCATGGCATCACAATGTTGGTAGCTGCTGTGTTGGTGGTAGTAATGGTAGTAGTAGTAGTGGTAGCACAGTAGTAGTAGTAGTAGTAGTAGTAGTAGTAGCAGCAGCAGCAGCAGCAGCAGCAGCAGCAGCAGCAGCAGCAGTAGTAGTAGTAGTAGTAGTAGTAGTAGTAGTAGTAGTAGTAGTAGTTGTTGTTGTTGTTGTTGTTGTTGTGATAGCAGTAGTTAGTCATAGCGATGGTGGTGATGGTGGTAGTTGTGGTGACTGCAAGATGGTGGAAATGGTGGTAGTTGTGGTGGCTGCAAGATGGTGGTAATGGTGGTAGTTGTGGTGGCCGCAAGATGGTGGTAATGGTGGTAGATGTGGTGGCTGTAAGATGGTGGTAATGGTGGTAGTTGTGGTGGCTGCAAGATGGTGGTAATGGTGGTAGTTGTGGTGGCTGCAAGATGGTGGGTAATGGTGGTAGTTGTGGTGGCTGCAATATGGTGGTAACGGTGGTAGTTGTGGTGGCTGTAAGGTGGTGGTAATGGTGGTAGTTGTGGTGGCTGCAAGGTGGTGGTAATGGTGGTAGTTGTGGTGGCTGCAAGGTGGTGGTAATGGTGGTAGTTGTGGTGGCTGCAAGATGGTGGTAATTGGGGAGCGTGGTATCATAATGTTGGTTGAAAAATACTAGCGGGCACGTTTGCTCGCTTCCCACTGGCTGTTGTGTTGACAGTGAATTTTGTTGATAGTTATTGAGGCGCTGCTGGTGTGGCGGGGGTGGTGGTGGTAGTTGTGGTAGGAATGGTGGCACGAGTGGTAGGAGGAGTGGTGGTGGTGATGCCAGTTGTGGTAGGGGTGAAGGTACGAGAGGTAGGAGAGTGGTAGTGGTTGTGGTGATGGTAGTTGTGGTAAGGATGGTGGTACGAGTGGCAGGAAGAGTGTTAGTGGTGGTGGTGACGGTAGTTGTGGTAGCAGTGGTGGAATGAGTGGTAGGGGTGGTGGTTGTGGTGGTAGTTGTGGTGGTAGTTGTGGTGGTAGTTGTGGTAGCAGTGGTGGTGGTGATGGTATTTGTAGTAGCAGGGGTGAAATGAGTGGTGGGGGTGGTGGTAGTGGTAGCTGTGGTAGCAGTGGTGGTAGTGATGGCGTTTGTGGTAGCAGTGGTGAAATGAGTGGTAGGGGGGGCGGTGCGAGTGGCTCAATGGATGGTAGTTGTGGTAGGCGTGATGGTAGCAGTTTGGCAGCAATGGAGGAATGAGTGGTTGAGATGGTGGTAGGAGTGGTGGGAGAGGTGGTAGTCGTTGTAGTAGTGGTGTTAGTTGTGGTAGCAGTGGTGGAACTATTTGTACGAACGGTGGGAGGAGTGGTAGGAGGGGTGGTAATTGTGATAGTAGTTGTGGGACCAGTGGTAAGTGTGGTGGCAGGAGTGGTGGGAGAGGTGGCAGTTGTGGTAGCAGCAGTGGGAGATGTATTGGTAATTGGAATGGGTGGTAAGAATGCGAGACTGGTGGATGGAAGGGCGGTGATAGTTATGGTAGGAAAGGAGTGTTTGTGGTTGTGATCATAGAGGTGGTAACTGAGAGAAAGACAGTTGTGGCAGGAGGAGTAGTGGTAGTCGTGGTAGGAAGAAGTGTTAATGTAGGTTTGGTGGTAGCAATAGCGGCACCTTAGGGATGGTATTTGTTGTGGCTAAAGTGGTGATGGTGGTTGTGGTGGTGATGGTGGAGGTGATGGTGGTTGTGGTGATGGTGGTGGTAGTGATGGTGGTGGAGGTGATGGTGCTTCTGGTAGTGATGGTGGTGGTGGTGGTGGTGAGGATGGTGGTAGTATGAATGGAGGAATTTTTCTTGAGACAAAAAGAAATAATTTAAGGCTTGTGGTTGGCAGTGCATGGTGTGTGTGTGTGTGTGTGTGGCGCGTGGCAATAACTCGCTTGGTACGGTAGTGAGAAATGTGACAGCATGTGTGTGTGTGTGTGTGTGTGTGTGTGTGTGTGTGTGTGTGTGAGAGAGAGAGAGAGACAGAGAGACAGAGAGACAGACAGACAGACAGACAGACAGACAGAGACAGAGACAGAGACAGACAGAGAGAAGAGAAGAGATGAAAAAGAAAAAAAGAAAGAGAGAGAGAGAGAGAGAGAGAGAGAGAGAGAGAGAGAGAGAGAGAGAGAGAGAGAGACAGACAGACAGACAGACAGAGACAGGGACAGAGAGAAGAGATGAAAAAGAAAAAAAGAAAGGGAGGGAGAGCGAGAGAGAGAGAGAGAATAGTATCTTTAATTCCCCACTGACTTCTCTAACACCCCCTGCATTATTTCCTGACGCAGTGGTAGTCGAAATAATTGCAGTTCCTTTCAATTACAAGACGCAAAAAGAAAATCTGTGTTTCCTGCGCCACGAAGGAGCAATTACAAGGAAAACAATAAATGATGAAGCGGAGAGAGAGAGAGAGAGAGAGAGAGAGAGAGAGAGTTTAAACAAAGGTGGGAAGATTAGCATGGAAAAAGAATTGATGCGTAAAAGTGAGGCATATTGGAGAGGGAGAGAGAGAGAGAGAGAGAGAGAGAGAGAGAGAGAGAGAGAGAGAGAGAGAGAGAGAGAGAGAGAGAGAATACTTAAAACATGTAACTAGCTAAAACAAGAAATTAAAAGTGTGAGAGAGCCAAAAAAAAAAAAATGGTTAGAGAGAGAGAGGGGAAAAAAGAGTGGAGACAAATTAGAGAGAGAGAGAAGAGATTTATATAGAAAGAGGAAGATTGGGGAAGTTGTCTAATGAATCAAATGAATTATGGCTGTAACTCTTCTTCTGAGACTCGCCATCCTTCCCTCCTTCCTTTTAAATCTTTCCCCTTAATCCTCTTTCTTCTTTTTTCTTTCTTATTTTAATTGTCTCCTCCTAATCACTTTTATCTTCTTCTTTTTTCTTCTTCTTCTTCTTCTTATTATTATTATTATTAAAAAGTAGGAAATCTGTAGGTGGGTGAGTGGGGTGTGCCTGCTGAGATAGATGAGAATGGGAGTGCGTTAATGGACACTTGTGCCGGGAGGGGGTTGGTGATAGCCAATACCCTCTTCAGGCACAAAATGATCCACAGGTATACATGGCGAGTGATGAGCAGGGTGGGTGGTGAACTGAATGAAAGGAAGGCAATGACTGGTTATGTGCTCAATCGGTAGAGAGGTGGCCTGCAGTCCTTACGGACCCAGGTTCGAATCCCGGCTGGGGCAGGGAACAGTTTAAGGATTTGAATTTCATTAAATCAGGCTTTACTGATCTACCAGAAGACCCGCCGACATGTCGTAAAAATACCCCCGCTAATACCAATACACCAGTCCTGTATGAGACAGCCCTAGCATGTATTCAATATGGACGGTGGGTGTTAGCGCCGAAGTGGTGACATGTAGAGGTGTATGGTATGTAGGAGGACTGCTGGGCCTTGATAGCAGGCTGTGAAGCCTATGCCCAGAGTCGGACACATAAAAAAAAAAAAAAAAAAAAAAAAAATGTGCGTGTGGATGAAAGGATGCGAAGATGTGTAATGGATGCAAGAGTTTATAGAGGTTGGGGTAGTGGACTTTCTGACGACTACATGGTGGTTGCCAGTACCAAGATCCATGCAAGATGGAGAAATAGAAGAAGGGAAGGGCGGGAAGAAGTAGTTGCAAGGAGAGTGGAAAGGTTACAAGATGATGAGAAAATGGCAGAATATAAGAGAGAAGTAGCGGAACGATTGGGTAAATATGAATTGGAGCAGATGAGAGACGTGGAAACTGTGTGCAGGACATTCACAGAAGAAATATGTGCAGCATGTGATGTGGTGTGGGGTGAAGAGAAGACGAAAGGGGGTGCAAGGAACAGCATGGTGGAATGACGAGGTGAGACAGGCTGTGGCAGAAAGCATACAATGAATTGATGAGAAATAGGGGCGTGGAAGAAGTTGAGAGGCGGAAGAGAGAGTTATATGTAGAAAGGAAGAGAGAGGTGAAAAGATTAGTAAGAAGAGAGAGGATGAGGACTTTAGAAGGAATTTGAGTGTAAAGTGGAGGGACTGTAAGAAATTGTTCTGGAATGAGGTGAAGAGAGTAAGACAAGGTGGCAGTGAAGTTAGGAAGGGAGTGAAAGATAAAAATGGTAGATTATTAGTGGAGAAGGGAGAAAAAGTGAGCAGATGGAGAGAACATTTTAAGGAATTGTTGAACATAGAGAATGGAAGGAGAAGGAGGGAGGAGAGAAGACAGGAAGAAATCAGTAGGATAGAAGTTGTGGAAGCAATGAAGAAAGTCAAATTGGGGAAAGCCCCAGGAATTGATGGAGTGTGTGGAAAATTGCTGCAGCATGGGGGAGATATAGTAGTAGAATGGATGTGGAATATGAGCAGATTGGCCTGGGAGGAAGGTAGAGTCCCAGAGGATTGGAAGTCAGGTATAATTATTCCCTTGTACAAAGGAAAAGGGGAAAAAGATGTGTGTGGTAATCATAGGGACATTTGTCTTCTTTGTGTAATAGGAAAAGTGTATGGTAGGATACTTATTGACAGCGTTAGGGAAAGAACAGAAGAATTAGTTGGAGAAGAACAGGGAGGTTTTAGGAGGGGAAGAGGTTGCGTAGATCAGATATTCATTCTTAGATCTTTAGTTTGAAAGTTTCTAGAGAAGGGAATGAAGTTGTATGCGGCTTTCAGGGATTTGGAGAAAGTATATGACAGGGTGGATAGACAAAGATTGTGGAAAGTATTAAGAATATATGGAGTAGATGGGAAGTTGTTGAATGCTGTGAAGAGTATGTATGATGGTGCTAAGGCTGCAGTGCATGTGCATGGCGAACTGAGTGAATTTTTCTCTTTGAAGGTTGGGTTGAAACAGGGATGTGTCATGTCTCCATGGTTGTTCAATCTGTACATGGATGGGGTAATAAAAGAGGTACAAGGTAGGGCAGTGGATGTTGGACTGGCCCTGGTGAAAGAGGGTAGTGTTTCGAAACTCCTTGTACTGTTGTTTGCAGATGATACTGTGTTGTTGAGTGAAGACGAAGGGGAGCTGCAAGGCTTGGTAGATGTGTTTGGGAGAGTGTGTTAGAAACGTAATCTAAAGGTGAATGCAGGGAAGAGTAAAGTCATGGTTCTTGAGAGAGATGAAGTCAGTGAATGTACAGAGAGGTTGGATGGTGAGGAATTGGAAAATGTGAGTACGTTTAAGTACTTGGGTAGTGTGATGAGTAATGATGGAGGTTTGGAGGATGAAGTGCTTGAAAGGGTACAGCAGGGAAGAAAGGTTGCTGGTTCCTTGAAAGCAGTGATAAGAAACAGGGAAGTGAGCATGGAAGTGTAAAAGTTACTACATGACGGTATTGTGATACCAACTCTAACGTATGAAAGTGAAGCTTGGATGTTGTTGGAAGGACAATGTCAAGAGTGAGAGCAGTGGAAATGAGTTATTTAAGAGGAGCCTGTGGAGTCACATGGAGAGACAGGCTGACGAATGAGGATATAAAGGAGAATTGTGGCGTGAATGTGGATGTGATAGGAAGCATTAGGAGGAACACACTGAGGTGGTTTGGCCATGTGGAGAGGATGGAGGGGGAGAGACTGACGACGAGAGTGTATGTGAGTGAGGTGGAGGGGGGAAGAGGGAGGGGGAGGCCGAGGATGAGATGGAGGGATGGGGTGGAGAGGTATACGAGAGAGGGGGGTGTGAGTAGGTAGCAGGGCAGTGAAATGGCGGGGGACAGGGCGACATGGAGGCAATTTGTTTGTGGCCACCCCGTACGGGATTGAGGCGTCTGGCAATAGATAGATAGATAGATTATTATTATTATTATTATTATTATTGTTATTATTATCATTTGTTTATTTATTTACCTATCTTCCTCATATGTCTCTCTAATCCCTTTTATTCTTGTTCCTTCCTTTTAAACCTTTCTCCTTAAACCCTCTTCTTCTATCTTCCTTCCTTCTTTACCCTGTTCACTAAGATGGTATATATATTATTTTAGCTGATTCTTACAACCTCCAGGGAGAAACGCTTGAATCCACACTGGCTCAAAATTGGGAAGGGTTTCGATCCTGCTATTGACGGATCCCCAGCCAAGTAGTAAGTTGAACCCCATTAAAACAAAATGAAAAAAAAAAAGAAATTGTTACTTTAGGGAATCGATCTTACGCTGATTTGTGGATGCAGAATAAGGAAGTGTTATTGGTCTTACGAAATTAAATTGTATAAGCTAACTTGCATCTGCGTAAGAATATTTAAGAATCAGGAATCGGGGAAAGCTAAAATACCGGCCTTACGGAACTCGATAAGCTAATCCTGCACCCGCGTAAGCTAATATGTAAAAGCTAAAATCCCCTCCTTTCGATGCTCTTGAAGCCAATCTTGCACCTACAGTAGGTAAATGAATCCGGAAAAGCTAAAATCCCGCCCTCTTGAAGCTCTGTAAGCTAATTCTGCACCCAGGCAAGCTAATCGGAAAAGCTAAAATCTCGTCCTTACGATGCTCTTTAAGCCAGTCCTGTATCTACGTGGTTTTCTTTTCGAATCAGGAATCGGAGAAAGCTAATATTTCTCTTTTACTAAATTCTGTAAGATAATCCTGCACCTTTGTAAGTATATCTGTGATTCAGGAACCGGGATCTCGCCCTAAGGCATCTCTGTACATTTATCCTGCTCCTGCGTAAGAATGTGAAAACAGAAATCAAGAAGGAAGAGTTATAGGTACCCTCTTACGAAAGCCTTAGGTAGCTCCACTCCACCCCATTCACAGACAAATCTAGGTTTCTGAGAGAGAGAGAGAGAGAGAGAGAGAGAGAGAGAAATGATCATATTTTAGATGGCGAAGGCTAAATGGGTAAAGAGTTATAATCCCGCTGTTACATAACTCTGGGCTGATCCTGCTCTTAATTTAATTGATGAGGCGGCCTTTGGTTCCGACGGGAGAACTGATCGCCCCATTCACAAACAAGTCTTCAGATGTAATGGGGAAAGAGTTGCAGTCTTTGTTTCTTTCCTTCTCTGTCTGTCTGTTTGTCTGTCTGTCTGTCTGTCTCTCCATTATGCCTCACTTTTACGCATCAATTCTTTTTCCATTATCTTCCCACCTTTGTTTAGACTCTCTCTTTCTCTCTCTCTCTCAGAACAATTACCTGTCTCTAACTAGTATAACTGAGATGTGACTCTGGCTGTCATTTTTATATAAGTCTTGTATTTTCCCGCCTAATTCATTCTAACTGAAAGGGTTTGATGCAGATTTTATCAATCCTCTTCACTAGGCTACACAAAATCGTCTGGAATCAGCAACACACACACACACACACACACACACACACACACACACACACACACACACACACACACACACACACACACACACACACACACACACACACAATTTTACAACAATACAATCTCACTTACGAACAATGGTTATGACACAGAATCGATCGTAACCTTCTCACTCTCAATTTACCTACAGAGCTGATCCCACACCTGCTATAATTGAAGACCCCCCCCCTCTCTCTCTCTCTCTCTCTCTCTCTAGGCCCATTCTTCAGATTGGAGTTATCGGTCCATAAAGGGGCTAGACCAATTAATTCACGTGAGAGGACAGGAAAGTTTAAAATTGTGTCATTAATCAGGGCTAACAAGATAACCATTTGGGTGGAGGTGTGGTTGGTTGGGCTGGATTGGCTGGTTGGGTGAGATCCGGCTCTGTGATAGTGGAATGGTGCAATTAAAACAGAGATTAGGGTGGTTAGAGGAATTATGGTTGTGGTGGTGATGGTGGGGATAGTCGTGGTGGTAATTTTGGTGGTGATGGTGGTGGTGGTAGCTGTAATGAAGGTGATGGTACAAGTAGTGGTGATAGTAATTGCAGTGGTAGTAGTGATGATGGAAGTTGTTGGTTGGGTTGGATTGGCTGGTTGGGTGAGATCCGGCTCTGTGATAGTGGAATGGTGCAATTAAAACACAGATTAGGGTGGTTAGAGGAATTATGGTTGTGGTAGTGATGGTGGGGATAGTGGTGGTGGTGGTGGTAGCTTTAGTGATGATGATGGTGGTGGTGGTGATAAGAGGTGATAACAGCTACTCGTGGTGGTGATGGTGGTAGCAGTAGTAGTGGTGATGGAGAAAGTAGCGCTGGTGGTGATGGTAGTTGTGGTAGTGGTGATAATACTGGCAGTGCTGGTGGTGGTGATGGATGTAATTGGTTGGGTTGGATTTGCTGGTTTAGTGAGATCGGGCTGTGTGGTAGGGGAGTGGTATAATTAAAACAGATTAGGATGACTGAGTTGAGGAATTATGGGAGCTGTGATGATAGCGATGGCAGTGGTGATGGTGATGGTGGTGGTGATGGTGATGGTAATGGCAATACGAATGGCGTTAGTGTTAGTGAAGGTGGTGGTAATGGGAATGGTGTTGGTAGTGGTCAGTGGTTGTGGTAGTCCTGATGATAGTGGTAGTGGTGGTGTAGGTGGTAACAGTGGCAATAGTAGCAGTGAAAGTAGAGAAGGAGGTTATAGGGATGGCAGGGGTGGTGGTGATAGTCCTAACCGTGATGATGGTGGCAGTAGTGGAGGTTGTGGTGATGAAAGTAATACTGGTGATGGTAATGGCAGTGGTATGGGCGATGGTAATGGTAGTAAGAGTAGTGATGGTAGTAGTGTCAATGGTTGTGGTGGTGATAGAGGTGGCTGGCTGGTTGATTGATTTTTTTGGTTGGATCAGTGTGTGTGATAGTGGAATGAAACAATTAAAACAGAGATTAAAGTGATTGATTAGAACGATTATCCTATGAGAAGGTAGGATTGGAGAAGGATGGAGGTACGAGGGTTGGAGGAAGGAAAGCCGATATGACTGGAAGGAAGGAGGTAGTAAGGACGAATGGGAAGATGGAAGAAAGGAAGATACTGTCTGAGAGATGGAAGGAAGGAAGGTAAGATGGAAAGATGGAGGAAAGAAGATGAGATTATAGAAAGAGAACAAGGTTTTGCAAAGGAAAAGAAGATACGAGAAGGATGGGCGATTAAAATAGTAGAGTGGTATAATTGAGAGAGAGAGAGAGAGAGAGAGAGAGAGAGAGAGAGAGAGAGAGAGAGAGAGAGAGAGAGAGAGAGAGAGAGAGAGAGAGAGAGAGAGAGAGAGATGGACTATCAAGAGGATCATATAGCATGATTGGAGTGACGGAGGAATGAGGAATGAATGACTGGAGGTGGAAGGAGGAGGGCTGGAGGGAGGGGAAGCTAAAACTGAAGGAGGAGGGAACGTTGCACGAAACGGGGAGGAGAGGGGTTGGTGTGGTGGAGGGACATGGGGTGGGGGAGAGAGAGGGTGATGAAGACAAAAGGGGAGCACGTCTCCCCAATCTCTCCCTTTAATAGCCTTTCATAAGTGGTTCTCTATCATCGTCAACTTATGTCCCTTGTCTCTTAACTATTATCGTCTCGTCTTTCACATTCCTTTTCTTTTGCCTCCTGTTTTTTTCTCTTTACTTCTTTCCATTATCACTAATTCTAGGATTTCTTTTAGACGTTTTTTCTTCCGATTGCTGAGCTCTCCTGTTCTCTGTTTTATTCCTTTTCTGTCGTTTCCGTTCTAATTCGTTTTTTTTTCTGTCTCTTCCTTTCTCTGTGATCCAATTTCTGTTATTGATAAAATAATTCTTTTTTCTCTCACTTTCTATTAAAGATTCCTTCACCTTTTGTGTTGTTACTCAGTTCTCGTGGTCTTTTCTTTTTCTCTCTCTCTCTCTCTCTCTCTCTCTCTCTCTCTCTCTCTCTCTCTCTCTCTCTCTCTCTCTCTCCCTCTCCCCCCCCCCTCTCTCTCTCTCTCTCTCTCTCTCTCTCTCTCCCCGCAGATGTTATTACGGTCATTTACACTGTAAAATCAGTTACAATATACTCTCATAATTGTGGGTTAATAAGATCATTTATATATACTAATTACCTTTCATTCTTTCTAATCAAGATTTTTATAGTATACATAATCTTCTCCTCTGCAAACACACACACACACACACACACACACACACACACACACACACACACACACACACACACACACACACACACACACACACACACAGGTAGGTAGACAGGTAGATAGACAGACGGATGGATGATTGAATAAACAGAGAGGTAGAGAGACAGAAAGATAGACAGTTATATTAAATACAGAGGTAAAGAAACTGTAGTAGGAATATAATAAATGGACTGATGAATGACAAGACTATACTCATTTAGGTGATTTTGTTAAGCCTTTTTCTCACGATTTTAACAAACCTTAATAAGATTAGAATTATTTTTTTTTCAGCATCAGACAGTTATCTTTAGCTTCAGGCGATTTATGCTAAACTTCAGGGGATTTATGCTTAAAATTTCAGGCGATTTCTGCTTAACTTCATGTGATTTCTGCTTAACTTCAGGGGATTTATGCATTACTTCAAGGGATATATGTTTAACTTCAGGCGATTTATGCTTAACTTCGGGAATTTAAGGTCAACTTCAGGCGATTTATGCTTAACCAGGGAATTTATGCCTTACTTCAGGCGATTTATACTTAACTTCGGGGGATTTATGCTTAACTTCAGGCGATTTGTGTTTAGTTTCAGAGTACTTCAGCTTCAGATTGGTGTGCATATCCTGATGATTGTTTCATTTCAGATTTTTTTTTCCTTTCTTAGTTTCATTCAGAATTATACGGATTATTTATATTCAGGCAATATTTATATACAGAATCGGTCGACTATATTTACCTCCATGACACTTTAAATGAGCTGAGAGAGAGAGAGTGTGTGTGTGTCACCATACAGGAATGAGCTCAGGCCGGGAAAGAGGTGAAAAAGGTAGCCACTTATCCTACCATCAGACTGTTTTTCTCTTCTGACCTCCAAACGATTTTATTCAGCCTTGGGGGGACCATTGGTAGGGAAAGGGTAAAAAAAAAAAAATGTGCAGAGGAGCTAGGAGAGAATATTAAAACCAAAACTCTTCATAGAATATATATATATATATATATATATATATATATATATATATATATATATATATATATATATATATATATATATATATATATATATATATATACAGTATATATATATATATATATATATATATATATATATATATATATATATATATATATATATACAGTATATATATATATATATATATATATATATATATTTATATATATATACAGTATATATATATATATATATATATATATATATATATATATATAATATATATATATATATATATATATATATATATATATATATATATATATATATACAGGATGAATTTACTTAGCATAGGACGAGTAACTGACTTTCAGGAGACGTCTAGACATGCAAGCCCCCCCCCTCCATCAAATCTCTGTCTCTCTGTCTCTGTCTCTCCCTTTGTCTGTCTGTCTGTCTGTCTGTCTGTCTGTCTCTCTGTCTCTGTCTCTGTCTCTCTGTCTGTCTGTCTGTCTGTCTCTCTCTCTCTCTCTCTCTCTCTCTCTAGGGGATACAGCATCAAACTATTATATTCTTGCCTTTATCAGATCATTTATCCAACTGTGGAGAAACTAATGAAAAGGTTAAAGAGAAAAAAAATCGTCTAAAAGGAAACCACAGATAATCCGTCCTAAAAATTTCCCAAGCACGCAATTTCTACGGCAAGAGACGAGTGTATTTCCGATACTAATAAACGATCTATTAAATTTTGGGAAAATTCCTGCTACTGAAAGGGTTAGAAAAATCATCACAGAAAAACTACCAGAGAGTGTTCATTGCAAAAATCACCGAGGCAGGAAAATTGTACAAAGCAAATCATATCTGATGCATTTTCATCCGGCACTGGTTCCGCCTAATCTGAATTTCAATCTTCACTTTTTTTTCCTGACAACTTTGAGCAGGCACGAGTGGAGCAAAAATACGTGCTGACGGGAGCAGTGGAAATGAATAAATAGGTTAAAGATAAATGAAGGAACCGTCACTTTGATTTATGGCTATTTATATATTTACCTCCGTCAACGAAGTTGGACGATGGTAATATATCACCCTTTTCTGTATATTTATGTACAAGTTATAAGAAAAAATATATATATATATATATATATATATATATATATATATATATATATATATATATATATATATATATATCGGACAGCAGTGAAATCTGGTGGACAGGTGGGAAGTGGATCAAGGAAGAGTTTGATTCTGAGGTAGATCCTGATCCTGATGCAGTAAATCGTAAACTGAATTGACTCTGGCGAAGGTATGCTCTCCCTTGAGAGTTTTTTAGTTTCAATTCCAATACTTTCTCCGGAAGAAGATCCTTTTAAGAAAAACAAAATTGCCTGGTAGTATTAGGAATTAAATGTACATTATGTTTTGGCACGATTTTCATGCAAAAAGAAAGACTCGAAGGCTAAAAACCTGCAAATAGTATCTTTTTTCACAAAAAATTGAACCCAGGAGACATAAAATAAAAATCCGTTCCTTAGAGATGCCTAGATACATTGCACTTTAAAAAATGGAGACCGCAGGCAGAGGTAAAAACAAACTGAGGCAGTCAGTTACAGAGCTGGCCAGTTGTGGACGTGGAAGAGTGAGAGAACCGATTAGCTCTTGCATTAGAGAGTTGGACAAAAAACAAATGGGGGGTGAGAATGCTGGTCATAGCTACAAGGGTACTGCTTATACGCGGGGTGGGTGAGGGGTGAAGGTAAACAGTTCAGAAGAGGAATGCTTTCTGGAACAGTGAGGCTTCAGTGTACGATGATAATTTAGATCTAAGACGATATTTGAGACGACTTGTTAACCGATACCGAAAGCTGTGAAAGCAGGGGAAAAAAGTGAACCAGTGTTAAAATACTTAAATTGTGAATCATATGAAAATTGTGAAAACAGGGTTAGGAGAGAGAGAGAGAGAGGGAGAGAGAGAGAGAGAGAGAGAGAGAGAGAGAGAGAGAGAGAGAGAGGTCACTACCAATGAAAAAATACCCACCTCCTACGTAACCAATACTCATTGTGATTCTGCCCAGACGACACCAACACAGGACCTAAAACCCCTTAAAATTTGTCCTTGAAAATTCTTAATATTGCTTTCAAAAAGCCATATATACTGCCCTTTAGATCCCTTTAAAATTCCTATTTTGAGCTCCTGAATATCGCTCTTTTAAACTCCTTATTCTTGATGAGGAAACATTTTCGTATTATCCTCCAGAATCCCTTAATTTTACCCTTTGGGACACCGTTTAATTAGTCCTCAGAACCCCTTAATATCACCCTTTGGAATCCCTTAATTTTACCCTTTGGAAACCTCTTAAATTAGTTCTTATATCCTCTTTATATCAACCTTTGGAATTCCCTTTAATCAGTCCTCAGAACCCCTCAATATCACTCTTTGGAATAACTTAATTTACCCTTTGGAACCCCCTTTAATTAGTCCTTAGATCGCCTTCATATCACCCTTTGGAATCCCATAATTTGACCTTTTGGAGCCCATTATATTTAAGCCTAAGAATCCTCTAATCTTACCCTTTGAAATCCCTTAATTTTCAACTTTGGAACCACTTATAATCAACCCTCAGATCCTCTCAATAATACCCTTTCGAGTCCCTTTACACTGAGTCTTAAAACCTCTTACAACTGACCTCATGGAACCTATGGATTTTGGGAGTTACATTCCCTTATTATTAGCCAACAGAACCCTCTATTATTGGGCCTTAGAAACCCTACACTAGAACCCTCAGAACCTCCCCTCTCCTGTAGAACCTCCCCTCACCTCACAGAACGTTCATTAGCATCAGTCCTCAGAGAGTTAGAACCCCAGAAAAAAACCTCCTAACCCTCCATATCCTCAATCTCAGGACATTTTTTATCACTCATCTCTCCACTTCTGTATCATTCCCTCTCATCCCATAGAGTCCACCTCATGTTCATCCCTTGGAGCCCCACTTCAGCCTCAAAACCTCACCTCAATCTCAAATTCTGTCACCTTAGTCCTCAGGATCTATCACCTCAAATTTAGAACCTACCTAAACCTTCACCCAACTCTTATAAGAACTCTTTGTCTCGGCCTGAAAATCTGACTTGTCTTCAACCCTTGGAACCCCACTTGAACCTCAAAACAGCAACACAACCTCTCAGCCTTTAGAAACTACCACCTTAATTTCAGAACCTCTCAGCCCTTATTACCAGTCAGCTAAACCTCAGAACCTCCTTGAACCTCTGCACAGCGTCTCTGGAAGTGTATTGTTGCGTGAGAGGGAACGTGATAAAGGGAAAAAATACAGGCAATGCATCATCCTCAGTCCTCACAACCGAGTCAAAGCCCTTAAAGCCTCCCACCACTGTCTTCAGAACTCAGTCACACCTCTCAGAACCTCAGCCTAAGCATTTGAACCTCAGAGTAGCCGTCATAACCTCCCTCTCAACCTTGGCTCATCACTTCAACCTAAACTTCCTTTCATGTTACCTCTCGCATTCTTCAACCTTAGTTCTTAAAGCAGCGCCAGTCTCATCCTCAGCCTTTAGAACCTCAGTTTAAGCCCTCAGGTCATATTACTCTAGCTGAACCTCAGATCCCCCTCCAACCACCTTCGCAGCGTCTCTGGGAGTGTTATTGCGCGAGGGGGGGACGTGATGGTGAAACAAACAACGGGGCAATGCATCACCTTCAGCCCCCATTGTGGCGACTGGAGTGAAGGATGGGGTGTAATGGGAAGCTGAGCTGGGGGAATGGGTGTCATCCTTTACCCAGCTCAGGTGAGACGGGGGATAGGGAGGTGGATAGACAGGAGACAGGAAGGTGGATAGGCAGGTGAGACGGGTGGATGCGTGGGTGGATGGGCAGGTGAGACGGGGAATGGGTAGGTGGATAGGCAGGTGAGACGGGGAATGGGTAGGTGGATAGGCAGGTGAGACGGAATGTGTAAGTGGATACGCAGGAGAGACAGGTGGATAGGTAGGTGGATAGGCAGGTGAGATGGGGAATAGGTAGATGAAGAGACAGGTGAGAGGAGGGATGGGTAGGTGGACAGGTAGGTGAGACGGGGAAATAGTGGTAGGTGGATGAGTTTACTTTTGATGCTACGAGTTGTACACAGATGTGCCGTTGCTATAGAGGCTTGAGAATTGCTATAGAAATGAGCACCGCGGTTGCTTAGGAGTGTACCCATTATCCTTTTTACTCTAACTTGGCCTAAAACTACCATCTCCTCCCCTTGAATATTCAGTTGTAACAATAAATCAAAACTGAACATGATACTGGGCACGAAGAATTGCTATGAAAAGGATGAAGAGCCATAGTATTGTCTGCCACTAAGCTGCATGAAATAAGCTACTAAAGGACAAAAACCTAAGCCAAGTTAATGTAAAAGGACTAGAGTAAAGGGAGAGAGAGTGAAATCTTATCTAACCTTGCCAAGTCCAAATCTCCTGGCTAAATAAAATCGTCTGGAGAATATTAAGTTTAACCACTTCTATCCGATGCAAATTTTTATTATATTCTTCGTACTGTTAGACACATAGATCATTTATGCAATATTCAATTTTAAACTCCCCCTCCTCTAATTGATTTTTTAATAATTATCTTACCTCCTTACTAATTTTTCTTTGTCTTATTGTGTTTTTACCTTTTCTTGTCATTCTGTTTTTCCTTTTCCCTTTTTGTTTCACTGCTTGTCATGTCAGTTTATTTGGAATGATTGTCAATTGCTCTTTGATATCTGGCGCTAACAATTCATTACTCATTTCAGTTATTCAGCCAGGGAAAGGTTTTACTGAACGTAAGGGATAAATATAGATTTCATTAATCCGTTCACTTCTAGATATCTTTCGTAAGTTGAATAAAATAATCTCGAGGTAGCAAGATTAAATAGCGAAAAGACGCTACAGTACTGAAGAGGCTAAATTAAATAATACGTCCACAGGTTGAACGGGCTAAAGAAGAAGCTTACCTTTTAAAAGGATGGGAATTAAATTTTTAGGAAGGAAAGGTGAGAGAAAAATATACCCTTAAAAAGAATGAGAATTAAATTTTTAGACGGGAAAATCAGACATACACAACCCCAGCTTATGTCTGAGGATTACGCCAGTCAACATGTAAACAAATTTTTCTTTTTCTTTGCCAGTAAGAATTTGTGTTGCAAAAAATAGCTTAAAATGCTGCAAAAAATTCTTAGTGTTGCAAAAAATTGCTCTACCGTAACTGCACAATGTTTTCCCTGGTGAGCTTCAAAATGAGTCTGTTGTTTCTGCGGCTGGTCCGGGAGAGAGATTAGCCTCTGATTTTTGACGAATAGAGCAAAGAGTAAATATATTACGACCATGATTGTTTGCTGAGAGAGGAGGCTGAGTTTCAACAGAATAAAGGAAAATATATGTGCATCTAATTCTGTCTGTCTTTCTATCTTTCTATGTCTGCCTGTCTATCTATCTTCAATTATTTCTGTCTTTCTCTCCATCCTTCCAAGTTTATTCCATTCACACTATCTACACAAGGAAAAGTCAAAAACATCTCCCTCATTCTGACGATTTATTTTACATGAAGTCTTTCTCATTTTTCTATAATATTTCCATTTTTACATCTCAACGAAAAATTCCTTGTTCGTGTCCTTTTTTCTTGGAGTTTTCGTTTTGTTCTGCCAAGTTACTATTTTCCCATTTACAGAGGATCATTGTCTTACTCCTAAGAATTGAAACAAAAAAATCACAAAAACACTAATGTTCTTTCTTTTCTCTTCAAGTCCGTCAGTATGTACGATTATCTACCTATGTCTGTCTATCTGCCTCTCTCTCAATCTATCAGTCAGTCTATCTATATATCTATCTTTTGTCTATATATTTATCTATCCATGTACCTAACTTCCAAATCTCTCCCAAAACACCCATACACAAAAGAAAATAGTTAACCCTCAGTCCCATTTTTTTCCAACTCTGTCCCATTCTCCATCCTCCACCAATCCCCACCAAAACAAAGCCAGCACTAATTGCGGGTTTCTTGTTCCCCTGATGACCACCCCAGTCCCTCCCTCATCCCCACATCAACCAGGCCAAAAACCCGTAATTAACCAGCCTTCCCAGCATTAACCAAGGCCGCAGCGTAACCGTAGACCGTAATTAATGGCCTCCCCATCTCTTAGCAGCAATGTTGTATCTCTGACTCGCGGATCCCACCTTCTTGGAGTGTGTGGTGTGTGGGGTTTGTTTTCTGTTGTAATGTTGTGGGTTTTTGATTATATGTGTGTGGGGCGGAAGGGATTTGTCTTTGTGTGTGTGGGGTGGGTGTAATTGTGTTTGTGTGTGTGGGGTGGGTATAATTGTGTGTGTGTGTGTGTGTGTGTGTGTGTGTGTGTGTGTGTGTGTGTGTGTGTGTGTGTGTGTGTGTGTGTGTGTGTGTGTGTGTGTGTGTGTGTGTGTGTGTGTGTGTGTGTGTGTGTGTGTGTGTGTGTGTGTGTGTGTGTGTGTGTGTGTGTGTGTGTGTGTGTGTGTCTCTCTCTATCTCCTCCACTGCCCCCCTCCTCTCTCTCTCTCTCTTTCTCTCAAGCAGTCTTTTGTTATCCTTTTCTTCATTAGCTTTTGTGGTTTATCATCGTCTTTTCTTTATTGTTCTCCTCTACTCCTTTGTTTTCTTTGCCTTTCTCCTTTCATTGTTATTTCTTTTGTTTTGTGCCAAGCTGTTCTGTTGTTTTTAGTCACATTTCTCCTACTGTTTCATGCCATTGTCTTTAGGAACATACTTTTTTTTTGTGGTTGTCCGCTTTCCTCTTTCTTCTTGTTTTGCTTCCATTATTTTATTCGTCTGTGATTTCCTTTTCTTTGTCCCTTCCCTATCATCAAATTTGGTTACATCTCTTCATTGTTGCTTTGTCACTGGCATGAATTCTCGTCGGCTAAGGAAGCTCACTAACACCTCTTCCTCAGCGATTTATTCTTGGGTCCGGGCTGGTTAGTACCCTTTTCTTCGATATTTATGAAGAATATGGCTACATCAAAAAAGTTGGTATAACATAAGCTAGGATAGTTTGGTGAATTAAGCAAAATAAAATCGAGTAGGAAGAGATGTTAGGGAGCTTCCCTAACTTACGGGAATATGGGCTACTATCTTTAAAAATTATCTAAAGATCTCACTAGAAACCTTATTTTAAAATGTACTACCGCTACTGTACTCAGAAGTTAACTTAGAACATTATTTTTTCCCCAAGGACTGCGATACTTTTTCTCATTTAAATTAATTTGCCTGGCGGAAGATTAAATTAAACCCCAAAGTTAGTCCATAGCAGTGATAGGCTTAGCCCCAACTGTATCATGGCTCATTTTATATTTCATCCTTGCATTTGCAGAAGATTTTTATTCAGTTACGACGGAATATTAATAGTAAAGGGATTAATTACATCTACATCAATCCCTCCTGCATTAAAAAATTACCTCTAAGCTGAGATAAATTGCTCGGTACTGGTGAGATTAAGTTAAAAAATAAAAACAAAATTCAGGGGATTAATGAGGCAGTTGATGTTTGGGGGACGATTTCTCTCATCTGAATTAAAACAAATACCATGAGTTTACTTGAAATAAATACATAACTAACGACAGGAAAGAAAATATTGTGATTTATTTTTGAATGCAGAATTATCGACGCAACGTACTGTATTACAGGATGTGCTACTGTCAGACTGCACACATCATTACAAATATTACAGAAAAAGTTACAGGAGGGAGAGAGTTATTAGCAAACAATACTTTTTTAATAATAATCCTCTGTGTATACGGGCACCTATTGTCTGTGATGTTGCTTATATTAGCGTCAGACCGCTTTTGTTAGAGTCTGTCCTCGCTCTCTCTCTCTCTCTCTCTCTCTCTCTCTCTCAATTACATTCCCTTTGTCAAATACTCCATTCGTGTCCTCCATTCCTTTTTGTCCATCCTATTCGTTTACTCTTTTCCCTTTTGTTCCGCTCTCTCTCTCTCTCTCTCTCTCTCTCTATCCTACATTGGTCCACTCTTTTCCCTTTTTTTTACCTCCGTTCGTCCTTTTTAGCTCGTCCGCCTCATCATCCCTCTGGTTCCCCCTCATTACTATCCCGCACGACTTCACTGTGTAGCTAAATTCTCTCTCTCTCTCTCTCTCTCTCTCTCTCTCTCTCTCTCTCTCTCTCTCTCTCGTTCCCAACCTTTTCAGTTCGAGGATGCCCTTTTTATTCTAATTTCCATCATTTGATTGTTATTAAACACTGAAAGGATCTGTGGAACTAAATCGTGTAAATGAATATAATTTTTAACTTTCCACAACAAAAATCTCCCTGAACGTTAAGAAAATCGTCTCTTCTGTAGCCGCAACGTTAGAGAAAAGATGTCACCGTAAAGAAAGTGTTATATCTCTCTAATTTTTAAAGTTCCTTATAGAGAATGTTTCTTTGACTATGACGTATCTGAAAAGGATATGAGTGGCGTGTGTGTCTACGTAACTCTCTCTCTCTCTCTTTCTCTCTCTCTCTCTCTCTCTCTCTGTTGTTTGAGCGGCGTATCTGTCTTCATCTGTCTCTGTCTTTCCTCTCTTTTCCCTTTTAAATTCTGTCTCCCTTTTTTCAGCGCTGCCACGACTGTTTATTGCAGTTTTCACCCTCTCTCTGTCTCTGTCTGTCCGTCTGTCTGTCTGTCTCTGTCTGTCTGTCTGTCTGTCTGTCTGTCTCTCTCTCTCTCTCTCTCTCCCCCTAAAAGAAAGCATTTTTCAACCTATTCTTCTTCTTACTGATTCATCTTCCTAACTCAGCTGGATCACTTAAATTTATCCATCTATCTATCTATATATCTATCCTCTGTATGGTTATCTAACCATCTGTTTATCTGTTTGGAAGGGGTCTCTACGTCTATCCACTCTACTGCTTTCTATCCAACTTTCTGTCTAGATGGAGTGGATGTCTGTATATGCAAATTCTACGCAACACAACGCCTTCATCTAGTCAGAGAACCATCCATCTATCCATCGAAGTACAGCAATCTATTCTCCATTTAACCCCTTGTTCATCTACCCGACCATCCACACACTGATCCAAGCAATAGTGGTCATCCAGTCATCTCACCTACTTACCCAGGAAATATGTGTTCACTCTGCAGACAATAGTTCGTTCAGTTCAACTTGGGACTGATTTTCGTATATTTGCAGCTTATTTCACGTAGATCAATGACAAAGACAATACCACGGCACTATATGATCACCATAGCACTTCTTTGTGACAAGCACCATTAAACAGTGGTGATATCTTACTAAAACTCAGTACACAAATTGGAGAGATGACAGTTTTAGGCCAGGTTAAAGTGAACATAATATAGTAACCCTTCTATTCACTCAGTTGTCTGGCCACTGCAACCGTCTGCCCAGTGGTCACACACACACACACACACACACACACACGTAAAACTGATCCTACTGCACACACATTTGTCCACACGCTATCCGACCCCAACCCCACCACACTTCGTTCCACACCATCCCTTCCCCTCCCTCCCACACACATAAACTGCCACCCACCCACCCACCCACCCAACCATTCAAACACCCACTAACCTACCCACCCATCCTCCCACCCACACACACAAATTGCAGTCCACCCACCCACCCAACCACCTACACCCACCCACACCCACACCCACACACACACACACACACACACACGAGCACACGAGCACACACACACACACACACACACACACACGAGCACACGAGCACGCACGCACGCACGCACGCACACACACACACACACACACACACACACACACACACACACACACACACACACACACACACACACACACACACACACACACACACACACACACACACACACACACACACACACACACACACACACACACACACACACACACACACACACACACACACACACACACACACACACACACACACACACACACACACACACACACACACACACACACACACACACACACACACACACACACACACACACACACACACACACACACACACACACACACAACCCACCAACCACCAGGGTCCCATAGTCGTGACCTGAGCTGCTTCACGGCCAGCCTCACCGACACGACTCGACGGTGTGGGGGGGAGGGTCGTAGATGGGAAGGAGGAGGGAAGCGTCGTGAAAGGAAGATGGAGACGAAGGGAAGGTTGAGGAGGAGGAGGAGGAGGAGGAGAGAGACAGAGAGAAGGACAGTGATGATGATACTGAAGGAGGAGGAGGAGTAGGAGAAAGAGATGTGCCAGGGAAAGAATGGGAGACCGTAGGGAGGGAAGAAGGGGAAAGGTAGGGTGTAGATGAAGGGAGGATTCGTGGAAGGGAGGAAGATGAAGAGGGAGGGAAGCCTCGGGTGGGGAGAGAGGGAAGAAAAAGAGGGAGGAGAGAAAGAGGGTGGAGGTTAGAGAGAAAGAGAAGATTAGGGAGGAAGATGGAGAGGACCTGAGGGATTGATAGGGGGACAGAAGGAAAGAGGAATGGAAGGATGGAAAATGGTAAGAAGGAAGGGAAGGAAAGTTTGCAGGTAGGGTTTCTGTTTTGTGTGTGTGTGTGAGAGAGAGAGAGAGAGAGAGAGAGAGAGAGAGAGAGTTATGTAGCTAAGGACTGGCCTCTCATCGTCCAAGGGTTGAAGAAATTTGTCTCTAATAAGCTTATAACGGCGACAGGAATTTTAACTAGTCTTTTTCCTTCAATCACCAGGCTATTTTTTTCTTCCTACTGCAGAGCCATTTTTCTTTTGCTGCCTCAAGACGATTTCATTAACCCCATTAATTTAGTGACTTTTTTATTTTTATTTTTACCTCTTGGAGATGTTATTCAGATCAAGAGAGACTTTACTGAGATTAGGACAGACTTTATTCAGATCAGGAGAGATTTTATTCAACTCAGGAGACTTTACTCAGATCAGCAGAGACTTTATCCAGATCAGGAGAGACTTTATCCAGATCAGAGACTTTATTCAGATCAGGAGAGACTTTACTGACATCAGGAGAGACATTACTGAGATCACGAGAGACTTTATTCACGAGAGATTTTATTCAGATCGAGAGACTTTATTCAGATCAGAGACTTTATTCAGATCAGGAGAGACTTTATTCAGATCAGGGGAGGCTTTATTCAGATCAAGAGAGACTTTATCTAGATCATGAGAGAATTTTTGAGCTAGTGGGGTTAGAGATCGCCTTGTTAAAAAGTTCCCTACTAGAATTCGTTGCTAAATTTTATAAAATGATCCAGAAGCAGCAGCAGAGAGAGAGAGAGAGAGAGAGAGAGAGAGAGAGAGAGTGGTCACCGGACTGAAAGGGTTGTACCAAGGAATGAGCACTTGTAATAAAAGCAAATAAAGTAATAAAATAAATATAAAAGTAAGAAATAAAAACTCCACTGACCATGAAAGAAAAAAAAAGTTGTGTTATTTTGAAATCTCGAAAATTTTCCTCCTGACATCTCCAGAGAGTATTTATTTATTTATTTTTTCTATTTTACGACTGAACGATTTTAATATGCTGAGGAGTAGCGTCTCATTATCTAAGGATTATTTGTGGGTGGAGGGAAATGTGAAGGTGGAGGAAAGAAAGACGAACACTTAGAGAGGAAAGGAGGAAGGAAGGAAAGAAGGAAGGGAGGAAGGACAGGAAGGTGAGAAGGAGGTAGGAAAGGATGGAGGGGGGAAGGAAAGGAGAGTAAGAAGGAGGTAGGAAATGAGTGTGGAAGGGAGGGAGAGAGTGAAGGAAGAAATAGGATAGGAGGATGGTAGGGAAGAAAGGAACAGGGATTGCGAAGACGGAGGGAAGGAGAGAGGACGGAAGTGATGGAGAGAAAGAAAGAAGCAGAGGGATGGGAAGAAATAGGAAAGAAAGAGACGATGGGAGGGGGAGAAGAACGTACAGAGAGGGAGGGACAAAGAGAGAGAAAGATGGAGGGAGGGAGGGAGAATGTAAGACTGGGTGAGAGGGAAGGAAAGGAGCGTGCAGAGAGGAAGGGAGGGGGAGATGGAGGGAGGGGTAGGGGGAGGGAGGGAGGGTGCAAGGGTAAGCCTGGAGGGAAGGAGGGAGGAAAGCGTGAGGAAGGGATAGCAGGAGGAGGGAGAGGCGTGAGCGAATGGTGTAGGAGGGGGGAAAGGAGGTGCTAAGAGACAGAATGGAGGGAGGAGAGAAAGGGAGGAGGAAGGGAAGAAGAGGAGGACGAAAGAAGGAAAGAATATAAGAAGAAAGAAAATGAAGTGAAAGTAAGAGAGAGAGAGAGAGAGAGAGAGAGAGAGAGAGAGAGCAGGGAATGGAGACTATGAGGAGCGGAGAATAGAGAAGGAGGGCATGAAGGAGGCTGACAAGAGATAAGTGTAAACAAGGAGGAGGGACGGATAATGAAGAGAGGTGTAGCGAGAGGCGAAGAGTAATGGGACGAAGTGATTAGAAGGGAAGGAGGAAGGGGAAGAAGGAATGAAAGGTTAAGATAGAAAGACAGACAAATAGGGATACAGATAGATACGTATATAGGTAGGTAGGCAGGTAGATAGATCGGTAGGTAGGTAGGTAGGAAAAATAGAAAGGCTGGTAAAGAGAAATTAGATAGACAGAGACAGACGGACAACCAGACAAACAGAAAAACAGATAGACAGACAATGGCGGACCAAGTAAGAGAGAGAGAGAGAGAGAGAGAGAGAGAGAGAGAGAGAGAGAGAGAGAGACGTAATTACGAGAGGGAGTACACCTTACCAATAATAAAGATTTTTTTCCTCATAACCAGCTAAGAGTCATTTTTTTACCACAGGCAGGACAGGAGTTACACAGGGATTCCTTTATTTATTATTCTCTATTTATCCCTTTATTTCGATTAGTTTATATTATTTCTATCTTACTGCAGGATAATTTTATTGAGTGTGAGAGGCTTTTCGAGCTGCGGGGGAGGGGGGCAGGCGGTCATAGATTTCATTAACTCCAGTCACTCGGAAAAATCACCCCCTCCCTTCTCAATAGATAATAATAATAATAATAATAATAATAATAATAATAATAATAATAATAATAATAACAATAATAAAAAAAATATTAATAATAACAATAATAAAAAAAAATAATAATAATAACAATAACAAATACTTTCCCAACAGCAAAATTATGGTAAGTGTTCATGGACATATGTTTTAAAGCGTCTCTCAATACGACGATATTTTCTCCTGTTTTAATTTAATTCTTGCAAATTTTTTCGATTTCATTGATCTTAGAAAATACCCCTCTACCTTATGGAGTTGCTGAAGGCTGTATCTAACTCCTCTAATTTAAACTTTTCTGGGCTGAATTTAATCACATGAAATTAGCAGCAAAAAATATATATCTAACAGGCAGCAACGTCGAGAAGTGACTGATCAATTCACTTCCAGACGCTTTTAAATAAAGAAAAAAATAGTACGTTAGTAACAAGAATATATTTACAAACGTCATTATCTTTAGCAACGGGGAATATGGAGCTTTCATTTAATAATTTTAATCATAAGTGGCCTTCTTAGGGTTAATAAAATCTCTCAGAAGAAGCTAAATATAAGGTGGAAAATTGGTGAGACATTACGTTTTCAGTATGGTGACCGGAATTGCATTTAAATTTCCTACAGTCAGGCGATTTTATGCAGAGAAAGTTTTCGAACAAGCCTATAATAATGCAAGGAAGAAGGAATCAAAGGCCAGAAGTCAGCAAGGTTGTTCCCTCCAAGAAAACACGAAAGCAAGATAACAGAGAGCCAAATTCCCTTCACTACCAGAGGTCTCTCAGAAGTTCAGTACAATTGACTTGGTAGCAAAAATAAAATGACAGAAAAGGTAAGCAAAAAAAAATCACCAAATAATAAAGGTAAATCCTGTAACAATTAAAGTCCCTATTTAAGATCAATAGAAGCTTCTGGTTGTAATAAGACTGAAAATAATAGTCCTGGCATTAACTGGGCTGCAGATTTTGTTCGTGGGTGGATCGTGGGTTTGTTTTTGTCGTGGAAATGAAGACTGTAATTAGGATGCTTGCTTAAATTGATTTTGTTTTTCTTTCTCACGATCTCTGTCTCATTTATACTCGTATCTGGGAGATGGCTCTGTCTGTCTGTCTGTCTGTCTGCCTCTGTCTCTCTCTCTCTCTCTCTCTCTCTCTCTCTCTCTCTCTCTTCCTGGTGTTTACGAGGCGTGACCCGACCTCAAGAACTGACCACTGGACGGAGAGGCTGTGTCGTGCAGGAGGAGGAGGAGGAGGAGGGTAGTGGGAGGAATGATAAAGGAAGGAAGAAGAAGGGAAGGGGCAGGAGATGGGAGATGAAAGGCTAAGTGAAAGGGATGAGGGTGGACTGTAATTGAGGAGGAGAAAAGAAAACAGGGAAGGAGGCGAAAAGATCAAGAAGGGAGCAGAAAAAGAGGATGTAAAAGGAATGGAAGGTACTGGAAGGAAGGAGGAAGGGGGAGGACAGATGGAAGGGAGAAAGAGGGAGACGAAGGAGAAAGTAAAAAAGAGAGGGGCGAGGAGAAAACTGGGGATAAGGGGGGGGGGAGAAGAGAGGAGGGAGGACAAGGAGAGGAGAGAAAGTTGAGAGAGAAGGTAAAGAAAGAAAGGCAGGAAGAGGGAGGGGAAGGCAGGAGAGGAATATGAGGTAGGATGATTGAAAATGCACTTGGGAGAGAAAATGAGGTAGAAGGAGCGAGAAGAGAAGGAAAGCCCAGGAGGAAAAACTAGATGAAATACACAGGGGGATGGTATATAAAGGTGAGAGAACAGAGAGGGATTTAAGGAATACAGTGGAGTACAAAGGGAATGGAGGAATAAGAGACCTGTTGATCACTTCGAGGTCATTTGTTATAAGAAATGATTATGGTATCGGCTCAGCTGGTAGTCTTCTTTGTGGCATAAGACGGTCCCTAACACCTCCTCCATGCCAGTTTATCTTAATGCATTGATGTCCAGCAGCGTATCTTATATTTTACGTTTGCTATCTCCAGGCGAATCTACACTTATTAAACACATGACATTTTTCGATCTTGAGGAGGTAAATCATTTCTCAATAATCTTTTCAGTATAAGTGGGCCTTTCTAAGTTAAGTAAAACTGTATGTAGAGAAGAATATAATAATGAAAACTGTCGAAGTGAAGGGGTAATAGTCTCGTCTGTTATATCTCTGCAATCTATGTCGATATTTCTTCTTCTCCCCCTCCCCCTCCTCCTCCTCCTCCTCATCATCATCATCATCATCATCATCATCATCATCATCATCATCATCATTATCATCTACTCAACCGCAGGTTGCGTAGGATGAAGGGTGAGAAAGGGGACGATGTGTGAAGAGTTTGTAAATGAAATAGGAAAGAGGGGTAAGATGGACGGCAGAGATGAAGGAAAAGGGGATGGCTAGATGATGTGTAGGATATGAACCAGAGGGAAGAAATAAACGCAAGAGGGAAGGAAAAAAGGAAGAAATGCAAGACAAGATAAGGGCAGGAAAAGAAAAAAAAATACACGAAGAGATAAAATGAGAAAAGAATAGAGAAGGTCGAGCGAAGTAAGAGAAGTTTGATTAAGAAGAATGAGGAATGGGTAGAGAGAAAGATAATTTTGAAAGAAAAATAAGAGGAAAGGATAGGTGAGGAAGGGATGGGGATAACGATAAAGAAATAAAGAGTTTATAATAATATGGGAGTCGGAAAAGGTGACCACGACAATGTAACCTTTAAGATGTTTCCTTGAGATAGCAATTTCTCTCTCTCTCTCTCTCTCTCTCTCTCTCTCTCTCTCTCTCTCTCTCTCTCCATATTACCATTATTATTATTATTATTATTATTATTATTATTATTATTATTATTATTATTACTACTACTACTACTACTACTATTACTACTACTACTACTACTACAACTACTACTACTACTGCCACTGCTACTACTATTATTACTACCATTACTACTACTACTACTACTACTACTACTACCACCACCACCATCACCACCACCACTACTACTACTACTACTACAACTGCAAGTACTACTAAAACCACTACTGTTCTCTCATATTCATATACCCAGTCTCTCTCTCTCTCTCTCTCTCTGCTCCAGTGCCCGACGATACTGGAGCGTGAAAAGGGGATTTGATTATAGTCCACCTTCACCTATTTTTTTTCTTTTTTTATTTTGCGATTTAAATGGGAAGGATTGCGTGAACCTAATCTTTCCTTTCTCCCTTTGGAATGGTTGGCCTTTCAATGTTTAAACTTCTGATCACTTCCCTTTGTTATGCGCTAAATCCTTGGAGGTGGTGGGAGGGGTGAGAGAGAGAGAGAGAGAGAGAGAGAGAGAGAGAGAGAGAGAGAGAGAGAGAGAGAGAGAGAGAGAGAGAGAGAGAGAGAGAAGAAATGAGACGAGACGAGAATGGAAAGGAAGTATAAAGAACACACTCATCACTACCACGCCAACACACACACACACACACACACACACACACACACACACACACATACACACACACACACGTATACATAGAGAGAGAGAGAGAGAGAGAGAGAGAGAGAGAGAACGGATGAGAAATCAAAGTGGTAATGGAAAAAAAAATGTGAAAAAAGGGAATAGGAGACAAAATCAGGGAAAACATAGATGAGAGAGAGAGAGAGAGAGAGAGAGAGAGAGAGAGAGAGAGAGAGAGAGAATGGGGGGGGAGGTGCTGTTTTGGTCAAGGCGTGACTGTCTGGGTTAGTTGGTGCTGCCGAGTCTGGAGCCATTCTCTTGACCTTTTTCTTGCCCTCTCCCTTTTTTTTTCTCTCTCTCTTTATATCATTGCCATTTTTCATCCCCTTCCCCTTTTTATTTCTGCCTTATATATAGTTTTTATCTCTTTATCTCGCTTCCTTTAAATATCATTGTTTTTTTTAGGGGTCTCTACTCTTAATTTCACTGCTCGTTTCATCTCATTGTCGCTTTGGTCTGCTTTGCTCTCTATCTTTTCTATTTTTTTCTTCTCTTTTTTCTCGTCTTCATTTATCTCTGCCATTTGCCTTCATTATTTATCTCAATACTTTAATCTCTTCTTCATCTCTCCTTTTGTCTCTTCTCTTTAAATCGAACTGTTATTTTTTAATCTTTTATTTATCTCTACTTTTTATCCCTCTCCTTTTTATCTTACTACTCTTTTTAAATCTCTGCCTTGTCTCTGTTTTTTATCGCGTTTCACGTACTGTCTTTCTTTTCCTCTGCTCAACCACATATTATCGCATTGAATTTATTCCCCAGTAATTTCTTTTTCACTGTTTGACCTTCATTTTTGCCTTTTTTCAGTCTCCCTTTTCTTTTTTTTCTTTTTTTTTTTCAATAATTCTTCCGTTGTTCTCGCCCTTCTATAAATTTTCTTGGCCATTTTCTCTTTTCTTCCAGGCATGTTTATCTTTTTCTCACCCTTCATGCGTTCCTTTTGCTCTTATTAATCATATTTGTGTTCTTTTTTCCCCCTTTCGTTGGATTATCTTTACTTTCTTATAGCATTTTCTACCTCTTTTTATTCCTTCTTTCTTCTCCTGTCCTGGACTTCATTTTCCCTCCATTTCTTCCCCTTTTCCGTGTCCCTCTTCCTGTTTCCCATTTTTAATGAAATATGTCCGTTTCTGGGCAACGGTTTCAGGGCCTATCGCCAGGGCAAATCCCCAAGGCCCAGTAGTCCTCCTACATCTCCACATGGCACCATTTCGACGCTAACACCCACCGTCCATATTGAATACATGCTAGGGCTGTCTCATACAGGACTGGTGTATTGGTATTGGCGGGGGTGTCTATCTTCTATGTTCTTTTCCCTCCTCTTCTTATTTTCTTATAAGTTTTCCTCTTTCCTTATCCTTTCTTACCCTTTTTTATTCCTTTTTCCTCTTTTCTCATCCTGTCTTACCTTTTTCTATAATTTTTCCTCTTTTCATTCACTTTCCTTCCCTCTTCTTACCCTCTCTCCGCTTTTCTTGTCTTATTTTTCATTTTTTTTTTATCTTGTCTTCCTTCTTCCTTACCCTCTTCTTAGCCTTTCTACAATTTCCTTATCCTACCTTGTCCATTTTTCAATATTTTTCCTATTTTCTTACCATTTCTTACCCTTTTTCTTACTCTTTTATTACCCTTTCTTACCCTTTCCTTATCCTCTCCCCATTTCCTTAGCTTGTCTTACATTTATCATTTCCCCTATTTTTTTTTACTCTTTCCCACCCTTTTCTTATCGTTTTTCCTTTTCTTCTCTTCTCTTACTCTTTTCTTAACTTGTCTGCCCTCTTTCTACCAATTTCTTACCCTTTCTTCCCCCTTTTCTTATCCTATCTTACCCTTTCCTCAACTTGTCTTCCCTCTTTTTACCCATTTCTTATCCTTTCTCCCCATTTTCTTACTATGTTTTACCTTCTTAAACTGTCTTCCCTCCTCCTACCCTTTCCTTAGCCTTTCCCCCTTTTGCC
>NC_137011.1:8255535-8288035 GCF_032717465.1 Coenobita brevimanus
AGAAGGAAGAGGAGCAGAAACAACCAAACTCAAAGCTATGATGATGACGATGACGATGATGATAATGATGATGATGATGATGATGATGATGATGGTTTTCAGATGTCGTTCCCCCCCAAAAAAAAAAACGAAATGAGTAAAACATAGAAAAATATTAACACCTACCAAACTGGAATTCTTTGCAATAAATGACAAATTTTCTCTGGCTGAATAGAATCGCCCCATGACAAAAATAAGATAAGTAAATAAACACAATAAATACGAAATAAACCATAAGCAATGGTTGTGTAAGAAGTCAAAGGGTGGCATCACTTTACTACCAGAGACGTGTCCTAAGTTGACAAGTAAAGTGAGGTGGAGAAAAGTAAAGTAAAATAAAGACGCCATTGTACTGAAAGAGATAAAAATATGTAACAAGGAGAAGAGTATAGACAAAATTTAAATCCTGAGTACCAATTGTATAGAATGACGCTTTTATTGATTTTTTTTTCTTCCTTCTACCAGACGATTGAATTCTCATTTAAGAAAGATAATTTGAAACGGAAAGATTAAATGTTTTCAGTATCCCCTTCATATAAGAGATGGCCCCTGAGCTAAAGAAAAAAAAAGACAAGACAAGAAAGAGAAGAAAGCGTCTGGAGTTAGTAAGAAAAGAAAGAAAAATAAAGAAGGAAAAATAGTCATGGTACTGAAGGGTCAATAATATGTACCCAAGAGAAATAAGGTTAAATTTGGGGACATCTTGGGTAAGAAAAAGTGAAAAAAAGAAAAAAGAAAAAGAAAATGGACTCCTCGACCCGGCAGAAGTTGAGTCCACTTCCATAAGAGCAAAAATTGAGAGAGAGAGAGAGAGAGAGAGAGAGAGAGAGAGAGAGAGGGGGGGGGGTCAGTGGCAAGTCGTGAGCACCGGTTCGCTAAGTATAGAAGGGTGGAGGAAGGAGGGAAGAAGGGGAGAAGGAAGGAAAAATAAAGGAAGATGGAGACAGAGATGGAGTAAAAAAAAAAAAAAAAATAGAGGAGAGGCGATAAAGAAGGGTTGGTGGTAGGTCGTGAGCACCACGTTACTAATGAAGGAAGGGTGGAAGCAAGGAAGGACGAATGAAGAAGGGAAAGGGAAAAGGTGGGAGATAAAGGAAGGAAAGAGGAAGGAAATAGGAGGAGGGAGACAGGCGTTCTGACTGAAAGAAAGGAATGAAGAATGAATCGATAAAAGCGAGGTGAAAGATGAGGGAGAGGAAGGATGAAACGAATGAACAGAAGAAAGGAAGAGGAGTAGAAATAATAGGAAAGATTGATGAAAAAGAAGGAAGGAAGAGAGGAAGTTAAGAGAATTGTCATACAGTGAACGGAGTCTTGCAAAGGAAAGGATTATGGAAGAAGGGACAGTGTAATACGAATGGAGGACACAGACAAGAATGGAGAATATCGAGAACAAGGAGAAACGTCGAAGAATGAGAGCAGTTGAAACGAAAGAGGCTGGGAAGGATGAATAAATGAGGAGGGAAAAACAGGGATAGGGAGAGACTTTGAGAGGTTGAAGAAGAGGAAAATAGTAAGAAGAGGAGAAGTAGGAAAGAGAAGACTAGAGGGAAGGAGGAAAGAAAGGGGGAGAAGAGAGGAATGAAGGATGGAGAGAAGAATGGAGGATGAAGGGAGGGAGGCGAGGAGAGGCAGGAGAAAACGGTGGTCAAGTCGTGATCCTAAAGATAGGTGAATGAGAAAGATGGAGGGAAAGATGGAGGAAACAAGCTTGAAGGAAGGGAAGGAGGACAGGAGAAAGAAAAGAGAAGAGGAGAGGGAGGGACAGGAGGGAAAAGAAGGAACAGTGGGCAAGTCGTGACTGCAGCGGTAGAGGGAATAGAAAGATAGAGGGAGGGAGGGAGGGAAGGAAAAAGAATGAAGGAAAGATAGGAGGGAAAACTGGTAAGAAAAGGGGGGGGGAGGGAAGGAGAGAAGAGAATGGAGGAGTAAGAAGCAGTGGCTCAGTCATGATAGCAAGGGTGGGAGAAAGAGAAAGATGGAGGGGGGGGGGACGGGGGAAAGAAGCATGGGGGAAAAGAATGAGGGAAAGGAGGAGGAAGCTGGAGGAACCGAGGGGAGAGAAAGGAAGGGAGAAAATGGCTAGGGAAGGAGCGAGTGGAGAGAATGGAAGGAGCGGTGGCCAAGTCGTGAGAGCCCCCTTGCTAACATCTCCGGGTTTCTTATTCTTTTCTCAGCCGGAAGATAAGAATGGAGGAGAGAAATGGAGGGAGGAAGGAAAGAGAAAAAAGGAGAGAGAGAGAGAGAGGGACTGAGGATGAAAAGATGGAGGGAGAAAGAAGGAAATGGAGAGAGAATAGGAGTGGAAGGGAGGAAACAAGAGAAGGATGGTGGAAAGGATGAAAGAGAATAGGAACTGTGATGAAGGGATGAAGGGGAAGAGAATGAAGAGGAGACGGGAAATAAGGGAGATGAAGGAAAGAATTAAAGAAAAGTTAGAGAAGGAAGAAGAAGAGAGAGGGATTGAAAAAGATTGGACAGAAGGAGAAAAGGGGGAAAAGAAATAGAAGAGGAAGGTGAGGAAGGGAGGAAGGAAGGAAACGAGAGAGAGATGAGGAAAACGGAAGGAACATAGAAAGATCAGGGAGAAGAAGGAAGCAAAGGAGACAGGAAGAGAGAAAAACAGGACGAAGGAGGACAGGGAGGAACAATGAAGGAATGACAAAGATGATACAAAATTTGAGGAGGAAGAGAAGATGGGTGTAGGATGGATAGAAGAAAGGGGGGAAGAAGTAACTGGGTCGTAATGTAAGCTGAATGGATGAGAGGAAAAAGGGAAAGGGAAGAAAAGCAAAGATAAACGAGGGAGAGATATATGCAGAGGAATGAGGATGGAGAGGTACAGGAAGGATTGAAGTAAAAAGAAGCTGTGTGTGTGTGTGTGTGTGTGTGAGAGAGAGAGAGAGAGAGAGAGAGAGAGAGAGAGAGAGAGAGAGAGAGAGAGGAGGGGGGAGCAGACTCTCTAACCTTCGCTGCTTTCTTACACTTTTCTCATCATGACTAACTTTTCCAAGGGCTTGACGAGAAAGAGAGAGAGAGAGAGAGAGAGAGAGAGAGAGAGAGAGAGAGAGAGAGAGAGAGAGAGAGAGAGAGAGAGAGAGAGAGAGAGAGAGAGAGAGAGTTAATAACAATGTTTGCTCTTGAATTACAAAATAGTGAAGGACAACCTATATATATCCATCCATTTATCTATCCACCCATCTATCTATATATCTCTATATTCGAATTTCCTTAATTATTCTTCAGATCTGTTAATTCTCTCTCTCTCTCTCTCTCTCTCTCTCTCTCAGCCATCTGCCCCTCCTTTCTTCCTTGCACCACCTCCAAAACTCTTTTCATCTCGACCCCATTCCATCATCGGTCTATCTTTCTCCCTCCTCTCTCTATGGCTTTTTTTCCTCCATTCGCTCTCTCCTTCCCTCCTCCCTGCCTGTCAGTCCAATTTTTTTCTTTTGTTTTTTCTTATTTTTCCTCACTCCTTCCTCCATTCCCTTCGCACTTCTCCTCTTCTTCCTTCCTTCCTTCCTTCTTTCCTTCCTTCGTCCTTCATGCTTTCTACTTTTCTTACTTCCATCTTTTTAAATGATTTTCTCTGTTCGTATTTCTCCTTTCTTCTTCATCCTTCTCTTCATTCTTTTTATATCGTTTCTTTCTTCCTCCTTCAATATTCCCTCCTTCTTCGTTTGAGTCACTCTTCTCTGCTTCTTTAATGTTTTCTTGCCTTCCTTCCTTCCCTCCTTCCTTCCTTCCTTTCTTTCTTTCTCAAGTCCTTATTCCCTCTTCCAGTATTACTTACTTGCCCTCTTTCCTTCCTTATTCCATTGTTTGATTCTTTCCTTTCTTATTCTCTGCTTCGTTAATGTCTACTTGCCTTCTTTCCTTCCTTCTTTCTATTGTTCCCTCTTTCTTGCCGTCCTTCTGCTTTCCTTTAGTATTACCTATTTGCCTTTCTTCTATCATTCCTTCCGTCCTTCTTCCTTCCTTCCTTCTTTACTTCTTTCCTTCCTTCCATATACTTTTTCCTCTCTCATTATGCTATCTGTCTCCGTTTCGACCCCTTCCTATTCTTCTATTATCTTTTGCTCTCTCTCTCTCTCTCTCTCTCTCTCTCTCTCTCTCTCTCTCTCCGTCAATCAGACAGTCTGTCCATTTGTCTGTTTTTCAATCCATTCATATATCTAGCTATCTGTATCTATTTTTCTACCTATCTTAATCTTTGACCGTCGATCTATTTGCCTGCATAACTAATAATCCATGTCTATTTATCCATCTATCTGTCACTATATTCATCTATTTTTCTGTATCTATCTACCTGTCTATCAGTACAATCAATCACGCATCTGTGACTATCGAGGAAATTTCCATGTTACTCTGAATGTATCCTAGTGCGGGTTATAAGGCATAGATGGTCTCCATATCTGTCGTTAACTCTCTCTCTCTCTCTCTCTCTCTCCTCCTCCTCCTCCTTCTTCTTCTTGTAGTAGAAAGGAAAGCTTTATACTGACATCTGGGTTGGACCACATGGACAGGTTTGTGTATCTTTATAACTCTCTCTCTCTCTCTCTCTCTCTCTCTAAGACACAGGTATGCTTTCAAAATCTACCTCTGACAGCACCCATTCTGTCCTTCCTTCATTTCCTTCTCTCCTCCACCTTTCTTTCCTTTCTTCCGTCCACTCCTTTCTTCTCTTCCTCTTTAATTTGTCTTTCACTCATGTTGTCTCTCTCTCTTTACTTCTTTCTTACTTTCTCTTTTTTCACCAGGTTTTCATTTTCATCCTTCTTGGCATCTGTTTAGTTGCTTGAAATCTCTCCTTAATAATACACTTTCGATCTTTTTTTTTTCATTGTCTCTGCCTTCCTTCCTTCCTTCATTCCATCCTTGATTCATTCTCTCCCTCTTTTATTCTTCACTTTTTTCTTTCTCTTCATCATTCCTTCTTTCCTTCCTTCCCCAATTAATATGCATTTTAAACTATGTCTTCCCCGCCTTCTTCTTTCATTCCTTCCTTCCTTTTCTTCTCTCCTCTATCCTTGCTTACGTCCTTCCTTCCTCCCTGCTTCCCTCCTTGGTAACTCATCATAATTTTCTCCTCCTTCCTTCCTTCCTCTCCTCCTTCCTGCCAGCTTGCCTTTTTCTTCCCCTCTTTCTTCCTTCAGTTCATCTCTTTACCTTCCTTTCTGCATTCATTAACTCATTCATTACCATCCATAATTTTTATCTATTCAACTCTCATTTCGACCTTCCTTCTCTCCCCTGACCTCATCCTATTCTTTCCTGCCTTCCCTCATTCCCTTCCTTCCTTCCTTCCTTCCTTGCCTTCTTTCCTTCCTTTATTTCTTCCCTCCTTTTCCTCCTTCCCTTCCTCCCGTCACGCCCCCTCAGATGGAAAGGTGGAATGCGATATTTGTCATAAATATTTGGGCAAGTCTGAGTGGGAAAACTAACTTGAGATAGATAGATAGATAGATAGATAGATAGATAGATAGAGAGAGAGAGAGAGAGAGAGAGAGAGAAACGATTGGAGATTTATCAGTAAGTACGAGGTTTTAATTAATGCCCTAATCATACGTGACATCTTTTAGTTTATCATTTCTGTTATCAAACGATTTTATTCAACTTAGGAAAGTTTTTTGCACTGAAGTTTTTTTTCAGGGTTGTATATAAACCTACCACTTCAAAAAAACTATTCTAAGCTGAATAAATCGTCAGTTGATGGCATGCACATAATGAAAAAGATACTTCCGGGCCCGTTGAGTTAAATCATCACCACTCGTTGATTCATAAGCAATATGTAAAAATGGAGAACATAACTGATATATATATATATATATATATATATATATATATATATATATATATATATATATATATATATATATATATATATATATATATATATATATATATATATATATATATATATATATATATATATATATATATATATATATATATATATATATATATATATATATATATATATATATATATATATATATATATATATATATATATATATATATATATATATATATATATATATATATATATATACACATACACATTTGTGTTTGCCCGCAAAAATATGCGGGACTAACTAATAGCCTTTTCATCATAAAATATTTGAAAATACTATTATCTTTGTTTCCATACCGTTACTGAGCCCACAATAGCCAGTACTGACAAGAGAGTTCAAAAAATGTTTTCCGCATGTTTTCGCGTGTCGCAATTACCGAAAATTTCGTGTCGTCGCGCCGCACGCGATCACCCAAATTTTGGTTTGGTGTTTTTCTGACTCTCCTAGGACTTACCCGACCTAATGCAAAAAGAATAAGGTCGATATCTATTGCCATTCTTGTGAAAGAAATGAACACACACACAGACACACACACAGCTTGACTTTGTTATTTAGATATATTTGTATTATTATTTAGTATTGATAAAATTAATGCTCTGCTTTTAATGGAGGTAAAGAAAAAAATATTACTTCAACATCTATAGCTAGAGAATAGTACTTATTTATTTTTTTATTTATTCACTCCGCCCGCAGTTCATTGCAGAAGGGGTATATGTGGTCGTCGCCGTTTATTTATATTTATTTGTGTGTTTGAGCATCGATCAATTCTTGAGCCAATTAACAGGTCATCTTCAAACTTTTGCACAGGTGTTGGGTATGTGGAACCGAGGAAGTGATTCGATTTTGGTGAAAACCCACCAGGGGTAAAGGTGGGAGTGGGGGGGGGGGCATATTTGAGTCTCTGATAAAGATAGGGGGAAAATTTTTCAAAGGGCCATAAGAGGCAAACGGTGAGAGACAGAAGCATGGTTACTCACAATCACTAATGGAGTGTCATATATTTGGACTCTATTGGCACCATTACATTTGACCTTGGGTGACCTTGAAAGGTCAAAGTCAAGGTCACATATTTTGACTTCATAAATCAGCCAAACGGTGAGAGATAGGCACATGGTTACTATTAATCACTAATTGGAAGTCATATATGGAGATTCTGTTGGTACCATAAGATATAACCTTGAATGACCTTGAAAGGACATACTCAAGGTCGATCATACTTCACAGTTTTAGATATCAGAAACTGCCATTTCTTTTGGTAGTAGTGCTGTTATCAAGTCATAAATCTTCATTTAACCCAAGTTCCTTTCACCCTAAGTGAATTTGACCCCAATTCAGCCGGTGCGGGCAGGATATTGTGACCAAGTCATTTTGCTCTATTCATTCATTTATTGATGCGGAGTTATCTCTAAGAGCGGCCTTGTCAGCCAGTCACTCCCTAAGGATTTTCACATAAAAGGTATTCATTCCGGCAAAGCCTCATACGGTGCTTCGTTTTAGTTTTCCGATGATTTTTACACGCAAAGTGCTTCGGTCTAGCGAAGCCTCATATAGTAGTTCACGTTAGAGAAACCCCATATGGTCTCCCATCTATCTAGGCCACTTGTACTTGTTCTTGCTACTGCCAAACGATTATATTCAATTGACGAGAACCTAGTACTGACAGGATTAATGAAAACTGTCTACTACCCTTCAGTTCAGAAGTCTTTCTGAGACCGTTAAAAATAGTCAGGAAATCGCAAAACTACAATAAGAAATATATTATGGTATAGGCATTAGCAAACTGTCGTAGGGCGGAACACTGGAATAAGCCTAGTGCAGTTTTCCTCTCTTGTATGTGTTTTTGCTCATTCTTTTTACCTTGCTTTAGAGACAGTATCATGTTTTGGCACCCATATAACCGAGCAACTCAGCTTCCTGATTATACGAAAGCTCCTCAACTACTTCCTTAATCATCGGGATGGAAGATGGTGATCTGCAGAAGGGCAACTTAACCTAGCAGTCCACTGATTTTGCGTTTCATGTGACTCTGAGACCACAAACATAATCCTGCCCTTAACCTTACTTCCACTGTTTCATGGAAGTACGTATGAAACACTGTGTTCATACGTATTTCCTTCCCTCCCTGCCTTATTTCCTCCCTCTTTCCACCCTCCTCCATTCTTCCTTCTTTCCTTTCTTTTTGGCAATTTCTTTCCATTCCTATCTATTTTTCTTCCATCCATTTAAGCCCCACTTCTCATTTTCGTCCTCTCTTCCATTCTTATATTCATCTTCACCTGCTTCTCTTCTTCCAACCTCGCCCACATTTCCTTCCCTGTACTTCCTCCTCTCCTTTCCTGCCTCCATCTTTCTCTCGTCCACATAGCTTCAAGACCCACCCAGCTCTACCCCACCGTAGGACAGCGCTAGTGTGTGGGTATTTATCATGAGCCTTCCTCGTTTTGCTGAAGAAGGAGGATTTTGTGTTTCTTCCTTCCATCCTTCCATCAAATCTGCTTCAATTAATCTTTCCTTCCTTTCTTTCCCTCTTCCTACAATCTCTGTTTCCTTTCATTCATGCTTTTTATCCATCCCCTTCCTTCTTCTCTCTTTCCTTCCAAGCAAGCTTTCCTTTATAATATATTGCATTTCTTCTTTGGTTCAATTTTTTTTTTACTAATTTGCCCTTAGTTTCATCCCTCTCTTTTTTTTAACTCCTCTTCCATTCCTTTTTTTACTTTCCTTCTTCTTTCCTTCCTTTTCTCTTCCCCATCCCTCCTTCCCTCTTTTAATTATTCACTTCCTCCTCCATCCTGCTACTCACTCTCCTTCCTCCCCCTATCCCTCTCTCTTCCTTTCCTACCTCCTCTTTCCATATTCCCTCTGTTCTCTCCGTCCTTCCCTCTTCCCTTTCCTCCTTCTATCCTTCCCTCTTCCCTTTCCTCCTTCCATCCTTCCCTCTTCCCTTTCCTCCTTCCATCCTTCCCTCTTCCCTTTCCTCCTTCCATCCTTCCCTCTTCCCTCCATCCTTCCCTTGCCCACTTAGCATCAAAAATTGCCCAGCTCTTCCCCGCCATAGGGTAACGCTGGTGTGTGGATATTTGTCATGAGCCTCCTCGTAAAAGATTTACTATGTTTTCTTCCTTCCCTCCTTCCTTCCCTCCCTCCTCCTTTCCTTCCTTTCTTCCTTCCTTCCTTCCTACTTTCATTCATTCATTTATCCACTCATTTGTTCCGTCTCTACTTCAGCTTGCCTCTTTCTTCCCTCTATTTTCTTTCCATCCTTCTTTCCTTCTACTCCAGCCTTCCTTATTCTCACTGTTTGTCCTGTTTTCCATATATCTTTCAGCTGAGTTCTTCTTATACCTTTTCCTCTCTTTCTACTCCTTTTTATAATTCTTTCTCCTCTCCCTTCTCATTCCTCCAACTATTTCCCTCCATCTCCTACATCCTCTCTCTCTCTCTCTCTCTCTCTCTCTCTCTCTCTCTCTCTCTCACACACACACACACACACACACACAACTTCCTTTCTTCCACCCCAGTTTCCTTTATCCCCACTTTTTGGTCTTCTTTCCATTTCTCTTTTCCTCCCCGTATCTATTTCTCTTCACCTCTCTTCCTTTCCCCTCCTCCTCCACCTCTACCTCCCTCTCTTCCATCTTCCCTCTCTCTCCTAATCCTCCTTTCTCTCTCCCGCTTTTACTCCTTCCATCTCCCTCCCATCTCCTCCATCCTTCCTTCTCTCTCCCTTCTCCTTCTCTCCGTCTCTCCTCTTCCTCTCCATCTCTACCCCACAAAGGTTAAGCTGGTGTAGGAGTATCTGTCTTGTCCTCCCCTGTTGAGCCGATGGTGTGTATATCGTGTAAGGACGAGCAGGGCATCAGTCACAGAGAGAGAGAGAGAGAGAGAGAGAGAGAGAGAGAGAGAGAGAGAGAGAGGGGAGACGTGTAAAGGAAGTCACTGAGAGAGAGAGAGGGGGGGGGGAGAGGGAATAAATTTAGGGACTGCACACTAAGAAGCATGAGCATTAAAAGGATGGAGATGACAAAGAGAGATGAAAAAGACGGAGACTGAGTGAAAAATTTTAAGTTTTGAAAAAAGGGAGACATGTACCAGATCCAAACAACCCCTTAAGGATTAGTATCTCATTTATAGGATGCTTTATTTGTTTGTTTATTTATTTATTTTTTGGGGCGACATGCATTTTCGAAGTCAGTGCTGGCTAGTTTTCATTCTGTTAACGTCAGACACTCTCTCTCTCTGTCTCTCTCTCTTTCTCTCTCTCTCTCTGTCTCTCTCTCTCTCTCTCTCTCTCTCTCTCTCTCTCTCTCAGATGGAATAAACGTCACCTGCAAAGGGTTGAAAATGGAAGTAGTTTAGCCTCGAAACTGGTAGAAACTGAGGGAACTGAGTGTACATATATATGAGGCATTCACAGGTATAATTCCTTCAGCTCCATAGCATACTTTTTTTTTTAATCAATTAACAACACTAATCAGCTTCAGAAAACCTCTCTCATACTGAAGTGGAGGCCATATTTATCATATCCAGTTTCAAAAATAACCCAAGTGAGGAGAATCGCCATTTGACTGCACGAATCAATTACATGAGTATAACGCTGGACTGAGAGAGATAAAAAACAGAAGAATATATTTGCCCAGAAAAGGCAAATAATAAAGGTACGCATAAGGAAGAATTAATGAAGAAAGAAGACCTAATCATAACAAACAAACTTCCAGCGAAGAAAACATGAAGACCCACAGGGGACACATAACTTAGAAAAGAAGCTAAGTGTGTAGATAAATTAAGCAATAAACAAATAAATAAAAAGAGAGACAGTCAAAAAAACATGAACAATAATGAAAAAAAGAAGAAGCATGAATAAGAAGGAGGTAAGCATGAGTGAGAAGCATGTAGCACTGGCGCATATCTTCTCACCCTCATGAATATCTAACACATGCATTCTTACCTCCGTTCCTTGTATTCTGAGTGGATGCGAAGCAGACAAAACTTAGCACCGAAAATGTGTGGTTAAGTTTTTTCTCCTTTCAGGTTGCCCTTTATTGGAAACAGTTGCAGTGCTTATCTAAATTATCCCTGATCATTCAGTCATCTGTGCCTTCTATAAACTGAATAAAATACTGGTACTAAAAATTAACCTGATGTCTAAGAACATAATACACAAATACGTTATAAGAGGGATATTAGGGACTGATTCTGATACAGTCTCTATACTTTTTTGCACTAGCTTGGCCAAAACGTGCTATTTTTCGGTCATGAAAGCCGAGTTGCAAAATTACATTAGCACCAGAACATGATACTTGCCAAGAGGAAATGGTCTGGAAAGAATGTAAGTCCGAAGTACTTTCTTTTTCTACCACTGGGCTACAGGAAATGACCTGCAGAAGGACGAAAATCTGGGGTTAAGTTAGAGGTCTCCCCTTAGCTGAATAAAATTGGTAGTGGGGTAATTTACAAAAGGCGTCTTGGACCTGAAGTGAGAAATGGATATAGTATCTGCCCTCTGAATCACCCATGACATCAAAGCTGTTTAGAAATGTCTTACGGTAACATGCATGTACTGTAGGGAAAAATAGAGAGGCAACAGTTGGAAAGAAGCTCATGGCATTTCCCAAAGTTTCCTTCTGATATAGTGTTTTATTATTGGCTAAGCACGAGATCCCCTTTATCCCCTACAAGCATAAGAGGCTAGGGGGCACGTTTGAATCGAATACTCCGTACTCTAAGCGAGTTTGAAGCCGAAATGAATGTGCTTTTATCGTAAGGTGGGGGGGGAGGTCGCTTTGTTGCTGGTGGTTCTGTGACCTTTTTGTGGTGGTTATGTGACCATATTGTGGTGGTTGTGTGACCGTCTTGTGGTGGTTGTGTGACCGTCTTGTGGTGGTTGTGTGACCGTCTTGTGGTGGTTGTGTGACCGTCTTGTGGTGATTGTGTGACCGTCTTTTGGTGGTTCTGTGACCGTCTTGTAGTGACTGTGTGACTGTCTTGTGGTGGTTGTGTGACTGTCTTGTGGTGGTTCTCCTAGCGTCTTTTAATGGTTCCGGGACGATATTCCTTACTCTTTGGGGGCTACAACATACTCCAAGCCGCTCAAGTTGAAATTACGAGAATGGTGTCTTATGCATAGGAAGCTTCAGGCATGTAACTCAGAAAGAAGGTCGTGAGGGTATGGCAACGAGTGCTGGTAGGAAGAAAGAGAACATCAACACTAATATAATGATGTAAGAGTATTGAAAGGACAGAACCACGCCAGCGCATACCTCATCCTCAGGCATACCTAATACCTAATACCTAATAACCCTGTGTCGTGCATGCTAAAGGCCCGTACTCTCGTTGGTTAAGCAAGCTCTCTAGCACCTCTTCCTAAGCACTTTATTTTGCTTATTACACCTTTGACGTCCTCCTCTGTGTTACTAAGACCATTCCAATATCACCATACTCTGCACAATTAACGTACAAAATGATATGAGCCAGTCGTATCCAAAAATAAATCTGTAAGGAATAGGTGTTAGGGAGCCTCCTTGACAGATGAGAATAGAGGGGTAAGTGTGTGCTGTGTCGTATGTTACTTGATTTCACAGCATACATTTTATAACCACCCCACTCCCATGATGTAGATTATGCTTTACGATTTTATTGTTACCTTCAGACGACTGGGAGACTTTACCTGCTGTAGGGGATTTACTATAACCATCACTATTATGTTATTCATTCACTTTGACTTGGCCCATGTCTTCACCCTTTTACAGAATATTTTACTAGGTCAGAGGCAGAAAAAGACAATACCTTGGCTCTACATCTTTCCTGTAGCAATTCTTCGTGACTAGCATTATAATCTAGTGTTAATTTAGTGTTAATCTATTACTATAACAGAGTGACGATGGTGGGATGGCAATTATAGGCCAATGTAAAGTGAACAGAGAATAATATACAGTAATCTGTTCCAGAGGTCATTCCTAACGTGAAGAGCCTGTATAAAGAATAACAGATACGTTATGGAAATGAAAGGGTTAAAATGGAAGAATTTTACTCGATAAAAACTTTTACACTGAAGCTATAAATGCACAGCTTCATTAAGTCAGCATATTTCATTAAAAACAGTTTAAATTTAACACTGAAATATTTAACAACTTTCTGTTATTAAGTAAACATTTGATATTTCTACAATGACGTTCTTCTCGTGTTATTCTTGCTACCTCACGATTTTCTTTAGCTCAGGAGAGGCTCTAAGACTTGGAGGGGTTAGAAATAATCTTGGCTGACTCTATCACTACAATACTGCTTTCATTTTAATTTGGCCTAAAACAACCACCTCTCTGTCTTGAGAGCTGAGTTGCATCAAGAGGTTAACTTAGGAATGTGGTCCTAGTCACGAAGAAGTGCCATGTAAAGTGTGAAAAGCTGTAGCACTGTCTTTCTCTGCAGCTGATCCGTGTGAAGTAAGCTGCGCAAGGACGAAAATCTAGGCAAAGTTAGAGCAAAAAGATTACAGCAATCCTTCCTAAATAAAAATATAATCGTCTGGGAGTTGCAAAAAATACATACAAAACAACCCATCTGCGTGCATTAGTCAAAAAGTTCGGACATATCCTTACCTTACCTTATATTTTTCCCCCCAGGTGTTTACGTGGAGCCAGCTCACTCACCTGAGGAGAGAGAAAGGTATGTTAATTAAGGCTGTTCCTCAGGTGGGGTTTAAAATCCTTGTTGTTGTTGACTTATTAATATTTATTATTATCATTATAATTATAATTATTATTATTATTATTATTATTAATTATTACTATTATTATCATTATTATTATTATTATTATTATTATTATTATTATTATTATTTATTATTACTATTATTATTATCATTATTATCATTATTATTATTATTATTATTATTATTATTATTACAGCATTAAATTCGTTATCATCAGCGTTACCAACACAAACTCTATTAGATGGTCTACACACACACACACACACACACACACACACACACACACACACACACACACACACACACACACACATTTTCTCTCTCTCTCTGTCTGTCTGTCTGTCTGTCTCTCGCTCCACATCAATCCACCCTGGCACTGCATTCCTTTGTTCTCATATACCGGTAATATAATAGTAACTCATTACCTCAAGACAGAATCACAGAACAGGAAGTAAAATCAACCTCTCACCTGTTCATCCTGCTTCTTAATTGACTTTTATGGCAAGTCTCACCACCTTTTCCATTATTCTCGTCACGAAATGGGACTTTTTATCTGGCTTTCTTTTCCTTTGTCACAATTTTCATCCTTAACCGTATCACCCTCATCACTTTTATCATCAGTGTTAGCATCTTCATATCACCACCATTATCATCATTTCCATTATTACTGTATTTTCACCATCATTATCATTGCTTTCACCATCATTACAATTACCGTCATCGTTATTATTATCTGTCATCATCATCACCACATATTCTCAGCTATCTCATCACTTCTTTCATCATCAGCATCAGGAGCATTAGGTCATCATCCATGTTATCACCTCTTCTTTTATTATTTTCACTATCATCATTATAGCCATCATTATCATCATCACCATCTGTAATCTTTATCACCATATACTGTATTCTCAACATCATCATAACACCTACAGGGATCTTCCTCTTCCTCTTCCTTTTCCTCTTTCTTTTCCTCCTCCTCGTCTTCCTCGTCCTCCTCCTTCTCTTCTTCCTTGGCCTCCACCTTGTCTTCCTCCTCCTCCCTCATCATTACCATCGTCAACGTCGTCGTCATCATCACATCTTTTCACCATCTTTGCAATATCATAATTACCACCATCCACTTCTGTCATCCTCACCATCATTATCATACCAAGATTCTCCTCCATCTCCTCCTCCTCTTCCTTCTTCTCCTCCTTATCGTCATCATCATCATCATAACCCCATGAACAATTTATTTCTTTATTCATATCATTTTCCTCCTCAGATTATCTGAAAATGAAAACGTATCCTCCAACACATTCCACTTCAGCAGCGAAAAATTCATCTAAAACTCAAAACATTATTCACACTAAATATAGATTCACTAGGACGATATAAAAAAAATAATACCTGACGATACTGGTGCAACGCACTGATATATTTTAAATGAGAAAATGTTGAAGAGGTTTCGCGATTACTCGAGTAACTTTAATAGTGTTCATAAATAAATGAGTCGAGGTATCAATAGAGAATGATGTATTTTAAAAGGTTACGTTCCATGCATAGTAAACTTGGGAGAAAGTTAAATGGCGAACCGAAGGAGCCTTAGCCCTTTTCAGCATATGTTTCAGTCTTGGTAACTCCGTGATTTTTCATTATTATGCAAGACTTTCAGAAATGGAAAGACTTTGCATGATCCTTTCACTTTGAGATTACGAGTATTCTTTTTGCTGAACTCACGTAAGGTCGCGTACGGCAGCCTGCGCTTTTAGTTTGTCAGTTCAAGTTAAAGCCATGTTGAATATTTCTCAGCTCAAGTTAAAGCCATGTCGATTTTTCCCTTGGTCAAGCTAAGATCATGTCAAATATTCCTGTAGTAAAGCTAAGATCATGTCAGATACTCTTATAGTACAGCTAAGATCATGTCAAATATTCATCATCATCATCATCATCATCCAATCCTATGTTGCCCCATGAGGAGCGAAGGAGCCCGGGGCTAAACAAGTTGGTCCTGACATTTAAGATGAGAGTGACCAGCCTCACTCATCCCTGAGTGGCATTACCTGAGCAATGCATCCCAACCATCCCTTGGATATAAGCCTACACAGGCTCAATCCTGTTGGAGCGCCTTAATTACCCACTAAACCACCAGGCGCCATAATTTGGTTATATGGTTATCACCCAGCGTAGTAAATGGTTTCCTGGTGTAGGCTACAGGAAACCATTTGGCTTGTCACTCAGTGTAGAATCACCCATAGGCAGAAGGAAGAATGAAGAAAAGGAAGACAAATGAGGGAGTGTAAAGTCACCCGAAGGCAGAAGGAAGAGGAAAAGATGAAGAAAAGAATGACAAAAGAGGAAGGAAGGAAGAGAGGAAAGGGCAGACACCCAAACAGCCCTACATCAAGTGAGTGGATGGTGAGCACACCGACCAACATGCGCCCCCACCTACCTCCAAATGTCTAATATTCCTGTAGTAATATCATGTCAAATACTCCTGTAGTAATAAGATCATGTCAAATGCTCCTGTAGTAATAAGATCATGCCAAATACTGTATTCCTGTAGTAAAGCTAAGATCATGTCAAATATCCTTGTAGTAAAGACCCAGTCGAGTTGCCTTGAAGAAGAGGCTAAGAGACAAGTGGAATTCCTGGCAGTCGACCATGTGTAGTCACCAAACTCTAGCCCGGTCATGCCTCCTCCCTCCCTCCCTGCCTCCTTCTCCGCTCCCTTTTCTTCCTTCTCTCCTTACCTTTCTCCTTTCCTCTCCTCTCCGTCTCTCCTCTGAATTCCTTCCTTCCCCCCATCTCCGTCTCTCCATCTCTCCTCTAAATTCCTTCCTCCCATTCTTGTTTTTTTTTTTTCCACTGTCTGTCCTTGTCTCGTTCCTTCCTCCCTTGTTTCAATTATTTCTAATCCTCCCTCCTTCAGTTTTTTACTCTCCTTCCCTCCTTTCCCTACCCTTCTCTCTTTCTTTCCCTCCCATTCTCCTCTCCTCTCCTCTTCGTCTCTCCACTTGGTTCCTCTCTCCCCCTCCCCCCGTTTTTACCGTCTCTCCATCCTCCCTTGCTTCCATTATTTCTAATCCTATTTCCTTCATTTTTTTTTAACTCTTCATCCCTTCTTTCTCTCTCCTTCTCTCCGTTCTTCCCTCTCTGTTTCCTTTCCTCTCACCTTCGTCTCTGTAACTCTCCTCTCCATTCCTTCCTTCCGCCTTGTCATTGCAGTTTGTTCTTCTGTTGCTCCTTCCTCCCTCGCTTCCATAATTATTTCTAATCCTTTCTCCTTAACTTTTTGCTCTCCTCCCTCCTTCCCTCCACTCCATTCCTTACTTAACTTCTTCAGATTTTCTCTCCTTCTCCCTCTCTGTCATTCCCTCTAAGCCTTCCTCTCCTTTCCTAAGTCTGTTCTTCCCTTTACTTTCCTCCTTTTTATATCTTACGCTCTCTTCCTCCCTATCCCTCCCTCCCTGTCTCCTCTCTGACTTTTCTCTCCACTCTTTCCCTCCTTCATTCCTTCCGTCCCTCCTCCCCCTGTCCTCCCCTTCCTTCCCTCTCTCCCTCCTCCCTCTCTCTTCCTCCTTCCTTCCTTTCCTCCCTTTATTACTTTCGTTCCAATTTCTTAACTCCTCTTCCCTTCAGTCTCTGCTTTTCTCTCTCATTCCCTCCTGCTCACCCTGCTTTTCTCCCTCTTCCCTTCATCCCTTCTGGTGACCCTTCCTCCCTCCCTCCCTTCTTCCCTCCTTCTGTCCCTCCCTCCGTCATTCTCTCCTTTCCTCGCCTAGTTTCCTTCTCATTCTCGGCCTTCCTTCCTTCCTAATTCTCTTTCCCTCCCTCCCTTTCTCACTCAGCTCTCACTGCCACGACTTCTTTATTTTCCGCAGTCCATTTCTCTTTCTCTCTCTCTCTCTCTCTCTCTCTCTCTCTCAGTCACACACACACACACACACACACACACACACACACACACACACACACACACACACACACACACACACACACACACACACACACACACACACACACACACACACACACACACACACACACACACACACACACACACACACACACACACACACACACACACACACACACACACACACACACACACACACACACACACACACACACACACACACACACACACACACACACACACACACACACACACACACACACACACACACACACACACACACACACACACACACACACACACACACACACACACACACACACACACACACACACACACACACACACACACACACACACACACACACACACACACACACACACACACCGCTCGCTGGTGCAGTGGTAACGTTCCCGCTTGCCAACTGGTGGACGGGAGTTCGCGCCTCGCTCAGGTTGCGAAAAGTTTCACTGACGAAGTGGGTGGTTACTGTCCCCCTTGAGCAAGGAGACGGGTGTGTACGTGTGTGAAGGTCACAGCCTTGCCCTTAGATCGGACTATATGAGCTCTCAGCTCCCTTCCGGGAGGGTAAAAGCTGACGATCACGACCATCAAGTGATCCTGACCGACCCGGTGAATTACACACACACACACACACACACACACACATTTTTCTGGTCCATCATTAAAAAAAAGAAATCTTTCTCTCCATTGCTTATACTTTCCCCTCCTTATCTTCCCTTCGTTCCTTCCTTCCTTCCTTATTTTCTTCCTCTGTCATCACGCTGCCTTTCCCTCTCCCTTTCTGTCTCACGAGCGCACTTTTTTCTCCTAAATTTCCTTCTTCTCAACTCGTGTTTTCTCCCTACTCAACTCTTCTCCCTCTCTCCCTACCTCACACTGTCTTTCGTCTCACTACCTCCCTTTGTGTGTGTCCCTCTCTTCCTCCCCTCTCTCTCCACAACCTCCATTATTCACTCCCTGTCTTTCACTCTGTTCCTTTCTCACCCTTCCCATCTCCTTATCTTTCCATCCTCTCTTCTCTCTCTCTCCCTATCTTCCCTCCACCCCACTCATCATCATCCCTCACTCCCTCTGTATCTTTTCCTCCCTCCTTTCCTTCCCATCTTCCTCTCCCTCAGCCTCATTCTCTCCCTCATTACCTCCATACTTTCCCTTCCATACTTCCTTATATTCCCTCCCTACCTTACTCTTCTTCCTTTCCTACCTTCCTCACGCTCCCGCCCTTTCTCAAGCCTTTCCTCACCATCCTTCCTCCATTGCTCACATACTTTTCTGCTCCTTGACTTCTTCCTCCGTCTTAACCAGTGCCTTCCTCCTCCCTCCTCCCCCTCCTCCTCTTCCTCTTTTCTTACCTTCCCTTCATCTTTTCCCTTCCTACCAGATATTCCCTTTTCTTTACCTACTTCTCTCAGAATCACTCCTTCACTTCCTCCCTCCCTCTGTCTCACTCTCACCATCATTCCCTGCGCATCTGTAGTTTCTGTTCCTTTGCTTTTTGTCTTCTCAGTCCGTGCCTTCCTCCTCCCTCCTCGTTTTCTCTTCCCTCCCTCCCTCCTTCTCTCCAGCCTCCTTCCCTCCTTCCCTCCCTCCCTTCCTCTCACCAGCCTCCTTCCCTTGCTCACGAACACATTTTTCTGCTCCCTGACTTCTTTCTTCCTTGCCACTCAACCTTCTCTCATGAGGTCCTGATGCTTCCCTTCCTGTTCCTCCCTTTCTCCCTCTCTGTCTTCCTCCTTATATCCTTTCTCGAATCTCTTTCCTTCCCTTCCTCCTCCACAATCTTTCTCAAATCCTCCCTCTCCTCTATATTTTTCCCGAACCCTCTCCTTCACTTTCTCTTGTATAATCTTTCTCAAATCCTGTCTTTCCTTATAATCCTTCTCGATTCCTCTCCTTCCTTGTAATCCTTCTCGAATCCTTTTCATCCCTTTCTCCTATATAATCTTTCTCGAATACTATCCTTCCGTTTCTCGATTTCTTGTTCCCTCCCTGTCTCCCCCTAACATTCTTTTCCTCCCTTCCTTCAGCCCTCTCTAAAATCTTTTCCATTCTCCCGTCTCTCAAACCGCTTACTTTCTTTCTTCCATCCCTGTAAACCTCTCCCCTTCTTTCTTTTTTCATGTCTGCTTCTCCGTGAGCTTTCTTCCTTTCGTTCCTTCTTCTTTGTTCTCCTAAACTTCCTTTCCTTTCCTCTTTCATTATTTCCCGTCTTATTTCCTCTTCTCTCCTTTTTTTTCTCTCTTCGCTTTCAGTCCCAAAACTTATGTCTTTACTTCTCTCATTTTATGCCTCTTTCCTACGATAACTCCCTACCCCATCCTTTTTTTTTTTTTTTTTTTTTTTCCCTCTCTCTCCCTTCCTCTCACATCCTCAACCCCCTCCCCCTTCTTCAGACCTCTTTCCTTCCCTATCTAAACTTCTTAATTTCTTGTTTCTTCCTTCTGTGTCATACACCCATTACCTTTCGCCTTCCCAGTCTCACTCTCTCTCATATCTCCCTGTTTTCCTTCTTTAGATACCCTTCTCCATTCCTCCTACACCTTCTTCTCTCTTCTTTCCCCCTCCCTCTCCCTCCATTATTTCTTATCTTCCCTCCTCTCTTCCCGTCCCTTCCTCCCTTATTATGTTCCTAAAATAAACTTAATTTCTTTCCCCTACAGATCAAGATTCTGTCGTACATATATTTTCCATTCCTCCTTTACTATGAAAATCGCATGAGTTTTTTACTGTTTAATTAATGTACTAGTTTATATATGCTTTATACAGCATGGTTGTCCTAAATTTTCCAACCCGCTTCGCTCTTCATGATGTGCCATCCTTGATTTCGAGGCAAAAAATATATACAATAAGCATAGACTACCTTGTTGATGTTGAGTAATCCCTGTTTCTCTGTTCGAGTAAATCCATCAACCGCTGGCAAAAAACTAATGTTCCCTGCCGATAGACAAAACCTCACCACAGCCAGGCATGGCAAGGCATGTGGAGGTTTGGCTCCTGGATGGTCACCACATTTGTAACTAGAATGGCACTCAGTAAAGCGCATACCTCCACTAAGCCCCAACATGCAGTTCCTTTTAATTCAGTCAAGTCTATTCTTATATCAATCTCATAACCCTTAAAGTTGTAACACATTCGTAAATACCAACATCCTAAATATACTTGATTTTTTCATCAAGGTCCATGCAATATTCACCGAAAATTTTACGAAAATGTCGAAAAACGCCCCATCTCGCAGTGTTAAAGAAAGAAAAAAAATTCCTGGATCCGCACCTTTATCCGGATCCGCACCTAATTTTAATGGAGTCTATTCTGGGCCAAGGCCCATTCTTCTGCCAAGTTTCGTGGAAATCCGTCCGGCAGTTTCTGTGTAATCTTGCTCACAAACAAACAAACGGACAGGGATGAAAACATAACCTCCTTGGCGGAGGTAACAAACAACCTCGAAAAACCCAAATACTGTAGGTGTGTTGCTGGCTCTGTTCTTTTGTTCTCTTTTTTTTCTCTCTCATCATTTAATGTTCTTTCGTTTCTTTTGTATTGTTTTTCCTCTCATCTTTTGTCGTTCTTTCCTTTCTTTTTGTACTCCTTTTACTGACTTCATTTTTTTATATTTTATTACTTTTTGTACTCTTTTCTCCTCTCTGTTGTTCTTTCCTTTCTTTTTGTACTCTTTGTACTTCCTTCATTTTTGTTATTTCATTTTTTTGTACTCTTTTTTCCTCTCTGTTGTCCTTTCCTTTTTTTTTTTTTTTAACTCTTCCTCTTCTCATCATTTATTGCTGTTTTCTTTCTTTTTGCACTCCTTTTCCTGTCTTCATTTATTGCTGTTTCCTTTCTTTCGTACTCTTTTTTCTCTCTTCAGTTGTTTCTGCTTCCTCTCTTATGTACTATTTTGCTCTCTCCAGATTCTGCTGTTTCCTTCTTTTGCACTCAGTTATTCCATCCCTCGCTTCATAGCCTCTTCTCTCCCCTCCTTTTCCTTCTCCTCTCCCTCTCTCTTCTCCTTTTCCGTCCTTCTTTTCTTCTTTCCATCCAATCCTCCTCTCGAAACGACCAATAGGTGTTAGTTTCCTTTCTTTTACACTATTATTGTTCTCTTAATTCCGTCCCTCCATAACCTCTTCCTCTCTTCTTTCCCTTTTCCCTTCCTCTTTTCCTCCTTCCTTCTCTCCCTCCTTCCCTCCATCCCTCCATCCCTCCCTCCCCTGCCTCTCTTCCTGGTCATTGTTACCTTGGCTCTCAATCTCGCACGAGCTGAAACGTCAAGTGTTAAAAGTCAGGCTCAGAGACGATCATTTGTTTGAGGATGCATGAGGTGTGTGTGTGTGTGTGTGTGTGTGTGTGTGTGTGTGTGTGTGTGTGTGTGTGTGTGTGTGTGTGTGTGTGTGTGTGTGTGTGTGTGTGTGTGTGTGTGTGTGTGTGTGTGTGTGTGTGTGTGTGTGTGTGTGTGTGTGTGTGTGTGTGTGTGTGTGTGTGTGTGTGTGTGTGTGTGTGTGTGTGTGTGTGTGTGTGTGTGTGTGTGTGTGTGTGTGTGTGTGTGTGTGTGTGTGTGTGTGTGTGTGTGTGTGTGTGTGTGTGTGTGTGTGTGTGTGTGTGTGTGTGTGTGTGTGTGTGTGTGTGTGTGTGTGTGTGTGTGTGTGTGTGTGTGTGTGTGTGTGTGTGTGTGTGTGTGTGTGTGTGTGTGTGTGTGTGTGTGTGTGTGTGTGTGTGTGTGTGTGTGTGTGTGTGTGTGTGTGTGTGTGTGTGTGTGTGTGTGTGTGTGTGTGTGTGTGTGTGTGTGTGTGTGTGTGTGTGTGTGTGTGTGTGTGTGTGTGTGTGTGTGTGTGTGTGTGTGTGTGTGTGTGTGTGTGTGTGTGTGTGTGCTTGGTAAACAGGGAAGTGATGGTGATGGTTTCGATTCCACTTCCGTTGTACCTCGTTATCGTCGTTGCTACTAGTGTATTTTTATCCATTATCATCCTTATCATCATTATCATCATCATGATAGTTGTTGCTAGTACTGTATTATTTTTACCCATCATCATCATCATCATCATCATCATCACCATAATTTTGTACAACAGTTTCATGCAACTTGTATTCATTCTCGACACTGTCGTTAGTAAACCTTTAATAATCATAGTTGTCAGTATCTTTCTCATCATCATCATCATCTTTATCACCATCATTCACAGGTCAAACAAAATCTTCCTGTAATAGCCAACAATCCATTATTCACTTCTTTAGTGCCCCACCAGGAGCGTAGGAACCTGGGACTAGGTTACTGTAGCCTGGCACTGCTAACCTACTCTCTCTAAAGGATATTATGCTAACAGTAAATCCAGAGAGAGAGAGAGAGAGAGAGAGAGAGAGATGACCCTCGGACTTAAATACTAGCTGGTCATATCTGGTTGGATCACCCTATCCTACTAAACCACAAGGCGCTCTTTTCTTGGCTCTTTTTTTTTTTTTTTTTTTCCCACCCAGTGTAGTAAATGCTTTCCTGGGTTAACACCTGGCTTGTCACTAGGTATGGTCACCTGAAATTAGCACTAGACTGAATGAGTGGCTTACGGGTTTCTTCAGCAATGAGTAAAAATGGTTACTTAATAAGGAAGTAAGAGTGAATAGGATACCAAGAGGCCTGCTGGCCCATGAGGAGGTTATCTGCTGGAGAAAATGCTAATTCTAGTAAGATCTAACCAACGTGTAAGAGAAAATGATAGAAAAGAGCAAAGCTTTCCCCCACCCACCAGTGCATCTGATAAAACCGGCACGATAACGATCGGAAAAAAAAAAAAAAAAAAAAAAAACATGCTTTGTCAGAACGAACAAGCATGGAACTTTTATAAGGCAACCAGAAGTGGAACTACTATGCGCTGTGTAATAACTATTCTAAAGATCTGTATAAAAAAGAGCAAATACATTCGCTGAATGTTTTCATTATTATCCAAACGCCTCTCAGACATCAGCATACACTTACTTCATCTTGGAAATAAGACTCAGCAAGTTATAGCCCATATTTTCATAATATTTGTCTAGCCGAATTAAGAACCAATCAATGGTTTTTGCACTAACTACTGTTGCTGGTAGACTATTCCATTGTTCCACTAAGCGGATATTGAAACAATTTTTCCCTATTTTAGTGTTGCATCCTTTGATTTCGAGTTCCATTCCATTATTTCTAGTCACAGTAGGCAAATAAATATACACATTAACAAGTATGCTTATAATGACTACAAAGCGTCAAGAGAAACGGTTGGAGCATTGCAATAATATACCACGACACTGAAACAGAAAAAGTTCCATCAAAATATGCATACGTCTCTAATTAGCGACCCACCTACCATTTTTACTGTTCATATTGGCTAACATTTTTCCCGAGAATATTGGTTACACCTCTGATGTGCAAATACAAGCCAGTGATCCGCAGCTGAACCGAGAAATGTGATCAAACGCCGAGGATTGGATGTTGGAGTGAGATGTTAAAAATGAATGTGGATGTAGAAAAGGGAGTTGGATTCAGTGTGTACCCTCTAGAATGTACATGCACATAATTTTAAACACACACACACACACACACACACACACACACACACACACACACACACACACACACATTCTCTCTCTCTCTCTCTCTCTCTCTCTCTCTCTCTCTCACACACACACACACACACACACACACCATATTTCATTTATTCACGATTCTTCTAGGGCGTGATGAAGGGTAAGAGAAACGATTTAGAAGGGTGTGTTAAATATGACACAGTGACTAAGATGTTCTCAAGAATCATGTAAAGAGTGTGGAAGACAGAAATGAGTATCATGTGTATTGATAGGCGGTAGATGTAATATGTGTGGCGATGGGTGTAGTAAATATTGTAGCTGGTGTGATATTCTAGCACTGCGTGTCTAGGTAATTGTGGTAGTAGAATTAACTTGTGTGGCAGGTGAGTGCAAGGTGTGGTATGTATGGAAGAGTGTGTGGTGGTAAGTTTGCTAGCGCGTGTAAAAGGTAACAGAGAGTGTGGTAGGTGAGTTTAATTCCAGTATGTTAGGCTGAGGGTGTGGGAAGTGTAGGAAAAAGGGGTAACCGGTAATATGAAGGGAGTAGGTGTATGCAAACTGAATTATACAGTAGACGGCTAAGGGTTTGGTACGTATGAAGGTATGACTGGTAGAAAAAAGTGTGGTAGGTGAGAACAGGTGTGGTAGGTATATGTGTTAGGACAGGTGTGACTGTGATAGGATGTGTGGTAGGTCAAGGTTGGTGTAGTAAAAGGTGCTAATGGTCGTGCAGGCTGCAGTAGGTGTGGCACATGGTCAAGGAAAAGGCGGTAGGATGTGTAGTTGGTAGCACATGGTGTGTTAGGTAAGTATAGGGTGTGGTACCAGGTGTGGTAGAGGGCGTGGCAGAGGGTGTGGCACTATCACCATACTGGGAGCCACTTCATCACTCCCAGCTGCTCGTGATGACAGGCTCAGAAGCTCCCACCTCACCTCCCCTTACCTCATCCTTGCTCTACCTTACTTTATCTCACCTACAGGAGTACAAAGGAACACAAAGAAAATCAAGTAATAATAGGAACTTTCGTTCCTTTTTAGCTCGATTACAACTGGGTATGTAATTACTAAGTTATTTGCTGAGTATAAGGCAAAGTTGGCAAAGTAGGATGATTCTCCCACTCATCATTGCCTCCAGCCGAAGTTGAAATATCATGCTATAGTCCTTTTACTTTAACTTGGTCTGAAATTTCTGTCTCACCATCTTGAATGCCGAGATATAACAATAAAATACGATGCCATAACATTGTCGTTCTCTGTCACTGAGCTACATGGTGTAAGCTGCTAAATGACGAAAAATCTGGTCAAAGTTAAGGTGAAAGGTTTATACACGGAAAAACTGTCACATAAATGCCACAGGAAATGATTAGAAATATTTTGTACACAGTCTTGACCTATTACGGAAAAGAGCAAGCAAGCAGTACAGTAGTCAAAAAACACCGTTGTTCTGCATGCTGTCACAAGCCCATGTCACATTCTGTCTGTCTGTCTGTCTGTCTCTCTCTCTGTCTCCGCTTTGACCCTCTCTGTCTTTCTCCATGTCTGTCTGTCTGTCTGTCTGTCTCTCTCTCTCTCTCTCTCTCTCTCTCTCTCTCTCCGCTTTGACCCTCTCTGTCTCTCTCCACCCCCACCCCCCACCCCCGTCTCCCTCTCTCTGTCTCTCAAACAACCATGCATCCTGACTCCCACCGAGGCAAGAACCCACGGCTCCGGCCCCTCATCCCCTACACTTAGCCTCTTAAAGCGAGCTAGGTTACATGATTACATTTCTGTCTCTATTACCTTTTCCTGGCTATTTATGTTGTCCAGGTTGTCATTACTTTGGGGACAAATTGTTGAAGTTGTTGCAGGTGTTGTTGATGATGACGTTGCTGTAGTTGTGTTGTTGTTTGTGATGTTGTTGTTATTGTAATGATAACTTTGATGATGTCCTCATTGTTGTTGAAATACTGATGATAATGATGAGGACACGACGATGATTATGATGATGATAATGATGATATAAGTTTTGTCATTCTCGTAGGGTTAGAGACCTTCCCAGCACTTCTCCCTCACCATTTTAACCCTGCATAGGACATAACAATAATAACAGGATGTTGGCCATTAACGGGAACAATATCCATACCCAGTAACCACGAATATTGCACAATAGATTATTAAAAGCTAACATTGGGAAGATGATCTAGGTTCGCAGCTAATTGATTATAGGGCCACAACATCAAAAACAACCAGATACCGTAAATAGTAGGGTCTCTCTCTCTCTCTCTCTCTCTCAAGACTCCCACACCCGACAAGGAAAGGACACAGATACTTAGCACCCATTTTACCCTTTTCTTATTAATTCATCTTTCAGAATACGAGTAACACAATTTCCAATATGGTAGACCTCAACGCCTTGCAGTAGAGAAGTTTATTATATTCTCTCTGCCTTCAGAAGGTTTTAGTGACGATGGAATGGGGAGATTTTTGTAGTGATGGGGTAATTAGTGTTATATGTAATATCCCCCTCATTTCGTAGTCTTCATTAAATTTAAATAGAACTGTTTGGTGGCAGAAGGTGAAAATTATAGATGGGTCAACGTTTGACGGGCTTAAGGGATGTCTAGAGAGAGAGAGAGAGACAGAGAGGAGCCATGACAATTTGTATTATTACAGTCGTGACAACACACACACACACACACACACACACACACACACACACACACTATCCACTCAACCCAGCCACCCCACACGCACTTCACACAAAGCCAGCAAAAATTAGCTCAGAGATTCATATGTCGGACAATAAACTTAGGTAGCACGGAAAACTCACGCAACTTCCACGCCAGTGAAGGAAAAATATTAGTGCAAATGAAACTGTGAATGTGTGTGTGTGTGTGTGTGTGTGTGTGTGTGTGTGTGTGTGTGTGTGTGTGTGTGTGTGTGTGTGTGTGTGTGTGTGTGTGTGTGTGTGTGTGTGTGTGTGTGTGTGTGTGTGTGTGTGTGTGTGTGTGTGTGTGTGTGTGTGTGTGTGTGTGTGTGTGTGTGTGTGTGTGTGTGTGTGTGTGTGTGTGTGTGTGTGTGTGTGTGTGTGTGTGTGTGTGTGTGTGTGTGTGTGTGTGTGTGTGTGTGTGTGTGTGTGTGTGTGTGTGTGTGTGTGTGTGTGTGTGTGTGTGTGTGTGTGTGTGTGTGTGTGTGTGTGTGTGTGTGTGTGTGTGTGTGTGTGTGTGTGTGTGTGTGTGTGTGTGTGTGTGTGTGTGTGTGTGTGTGTGTGTGTGTGTGTGTGTGTGTGTGTGTGTGTGTGTGTGTGTGTGTGTGTGTGTGTGTGTGCATTAAAAACCTGTGCCATCTGAATATTCTCTCTCTCTCTCTCTCTCTCTCTCTCTCTCTCTCTCTCTCTCTCTCTCTCTCTCTCTCTCTCCTATCAGATTAGAGTTCCTTCTGTAATTACTGTAGCATTAAAAAGGTACAACTTCCTTCGAACCATTAAGCCTATGAATCTGACTTTCTTTCCTTTCTTCTCTCTCTCTCTCTTTTGCCCTCCTCTTTCTTCTCTCTCTCCCTCCCTCTCCCACAACGAGACTTGAACATACAACCCGATACACCGCCCCGACTTCGTCAGCTCTGATGGCATGGAAGTTCCCTCAATTGACCCCCGCCTCCCGTGCATCGAATGAGAGAACTTTTGCAATTTACGAGCCTCATATACAACCCTCCCTGTAATTTTATGTTTGGGAATGCAAGCAGCGTCGATAGTCAGAGTACAATGGCTATGGGTGACGGACGGGAAGTTGTCACGGGTCATGCTGAAATTGTGGAGTGGAAATAGAGGAGTGGATTTTATATGTCTCACCAACATGAAATATCCAGTGGCAAATGCATATTATTAAAGAACATACAGCCAGCATTACCCCAAATCCTACCACCACCACCATCACCACTACTGCTACCACTGGCTCTAGTACTACCACCATCAGTACCAATACCGTTTCTAATACTATCATTACTACCACCACAACTACAAGTTATGTCCTTTACCAGAAATAAAAATTGATTGATCGATTGTGTGATTACTATGGCCACGGGTAAAACAGCGAGTTTGTTCTCACCAAACGTAGCTTACTAAACCATTTCTAACCAATTGATGGCCAGGCGTAATCAGATTGGAGGCTTGTGAACTAAGTCCGACCCTGTTGAGGCGTTGTCTACCACAAGGAGGCGCTGGTTCCCTACACGGTGTATGCATTGTAGTGTAATTGTTAGACAGCCCCACAGAAGTAGCTGCTTCCTTGTGGTTGACGGGTCTGTTCGGTCTGACAGATCGAAGTCAAGCAACAACAAAAACTTTAGCGTCATTAAATTTCACAGAACCACGACTTGGTAAGAAAGGTCTGTGAGAGTCCCAGTTCCGTCAGATGAAAAGAAAACAAGATCCACCACAACCATAACACACACACACACACACACACACACACACACACACACACACCTACCCAATAGATGATGGCCAGTGCTTCGGGTTTGTTTCCATCCTTACTCTGTCACCTGCATCTCCTCAATTAGTTAGCAGGAAGAGGCGTTTATTGGCTTGTCGTGTGCAATGACTAGGTTTAATTGATGTATAAACTGGAGACTAAAAGGGAATCTGGGTGGTTGTTATGATGGATTTGTTGTTGTTATGACATTGTTGTTAGTGGAGGTGGTGGTGGTGGTGATGGATTCATTATTATTGTTGTTATTATTACTATTATTATTATTATTTATATTATTATTATTATTTATATTATTATTATTATTATTTACATTATTTATATTATTATTATTATTATTTTATTATTATTATTATTATTATTAATTATTATTATTATTTATATTGTTGTTATTGCGGTTACTACTTTCATCGTTATTGTTGTTATTGCTTATCATCATCATCATCATCATCGTCACCATCATCATCATTATCATCATCATCATCATCATGCCGCCTCATGCTGACGACAATACACAAATGCAGACCAAAATCCGTCCCTCTCTCCCCCCTCCCCCCAAAAAAAAATGACATGCTAAGCAGACAGCGTGACAAGATAAAGAATATAAAAATCAATTATACACGCACATCTGAGGAAGGCATTATTATTATTATTGTTATTATTATTATTTTTATTATTATTACTACTACTGTTGTTGTCGTTGACATTAATATTATCATTATTATCATTGTTATTATTATTATTATTATACGGCCATGCCACGTTGAGTACACCGCTTCCCGTTCGATCAGCGAAGTTAAGCAACGTTGGGTCTGGTTAGTACTTGGATGGGTGACCGCCTGGGAACACCAGATGCTGTTGGCATCCCTACGTGTCAAGTGGGGTTGGTGGAGGATTAGTGCCCCTCCCTGTAAAACAATTAACTCTAAGCCCTTGACCACCCCGTTTGGGATACATGGCGTCTGGCAATGGATGGATGGAATATTATCTTAAATGTCGGGACCAACTGCCTAGCCCCGGGCTCCTACGCTCCTGATGGGGCAATGTAGGATTGGATGATGGATGGATGGATTATTATTATTTTTATTATTATTATTATTATTATTATTATTACCCGTCCCCGCCCCGGAGGGGCTCGGGGACGGGTATTGTTTTCACTCGGTTTATCTGTTTGTTTGTTTGTTTGTCTGTCTGTCTGTCTGTTAACAACTTTACGCGAAAACTACTGGTGTGATTTTGACCAAAATTAAAAGGATGATGGGCTATGACCTGATCACCTGAATTAATTTTGGGCCAAATTGGGCAGAGATCAAGGCAGTAGGAAAAAAAAAATCACCATAATTCCTTTCAGATTCGTCATATCGACATGATACCAAAATCTAAAACAGCGTCTGTCAAATCTGCATCTTACAACATATTTCATTACATTAGGGGGGTCACCCCCCAGTTAGCAGTAGGGGGGTCAATGTCAGGTGGGTCGGGACTAAAATTTTAAATGGGCACAAAATTGTCAAATCTCACTCTATTAACTCCAAATCTGATTTGTGACATCTTTGACTAGATATCCTGGTGTGTTTATACGTCAGCACAAAAATGGTTGCCGGGGACGGGCTGGCTGTGCCTTGGCGCCGCTTATTATTAATATTCATTCTCTCTCTCTCTCTCTCTCTCTCTCTCTCTCTCTCTCTCTCTCTCTCTCGATTATAATGCATGAGGTATGGTAGAATGTGATGCCTAGACCAGCTCTGCATATTAAACTCTACCTGTCTATCTATTTCACTCACTCTCTCTCTCTCTCTCACACACACACACACACACACACACACACACACACACACACACACACACACACACACACACACACACACACACACACACACACTAGAACAATCCATAAGCCTGCATAGCTATCAAGAAATCCCATTCATTTTATGGCCAGGTCGTGAAGATGATGGGAGAAAGAAGAGATGAAGACCGAGAATGAGGTGGAGGAAGAGTTAAAGACGGTAAGCACAGTCTGAGGCAAAAGTTCTTATACTTCCCCACTTTTTCCCTGCTAGTTAGTTTCTTTTTAAGCTCAAGAAGGCTTGATATATTTCCCTTTCAGATTATTTCTCTTGATATGATGCGTCAAGGGGGAAAGTGACGGACATGCCCTAACCGTAAAGCAGACGAGGTGGAATCATGAACGATATTATTAACTTTGAAATGTGGGAAGAGGGAATATCCACTGTTTTTGCTGTGTTGCCTTCCTGCTGGTAGATGTCAGTGTAGGTATTAATAATAGGTTCAAAGACTGAATAATAACAGAGCTCGGTTGTGCCACTTTGTTTTGTTCAAGCCACTAGGAGAGCAAGAAATAATTACCTAACCTATCCTTGGTAGATTTGTTTTACTTTGGGATTATTACTTTCTGGCTGTTTTGCAAAGAAAACACACACACACACACACACACACACACACACACACACACACACACACACACACACACACACACACACACACACACATCCCACTGTGGCACTTTTCAGCCGGTGAACACAGATAAAATTAACAAGCCTCCTCTTCCTCATTATGATTAATTGACAGACAGCCACAACACAAGCTTATTACAAATCCCCAACAAGATATGAGTGACCAGAGTTAGTGTAGAGGGGTAATATAAGGGTGGCCCAGTGTAGGAGGGTGTAAGGGTGGCGCAGTGTAATAGGGTGTAAGGGTGGCGCAGTGTAGTGATGGCTCTCTGCCCAGGCCAATAAAAAGTAACAATTATCAGATCAATTTCAGTTGGGTAGTTGGGCTCGGCGGGGGACAGAGTGGATGCCCAGTTGGAGAGTTTGGGGCTTCGGCTTAATCTCCATCTTCCCTCCTCTCCTCCCCCCATCCCTCTTACCCTACGTTCTGTCTGTCTGTCCATCTGTCTCTGTCTGTCTATCTGTCTGTCTGCTTCTCCCACTCCTCCCCCTTTCCTTCTCTACCCCTTTCTCATCTCCCTGTCTTTTGGGTCTCTATCCTCCTTCACTCTATCCATCCTCTAGCAATCTTTTCACATACCTACCCTTCCTTCAGCCATCCACATTCTCCCTTTTTTCATCTTCCTTCTTCCGTCTCTTCATTCTCTCTCTCTCTCTCTCTCTCTCTCTCTCTCTCTCTCTCTCTATCACATACCTCCACGTCCTATCCATCCTACTCCCAGCCTCCTCTCTTATATCTGTCCATTCTATCCCTCTGACCACTTACCCTCCCTCACCCACATCCATTCCTCTCCCCACTCCCATTTCCTATCCATCATTGCTGTTTTTTGTCTGGATTATTTTTTTCCTGGAGCGTTCTTTCTTCACATTAATTTTTTCTCCACGTCTTCTAGCTTCTCTCCAGTTTCACCCACTTTTCTCTTCATCCAAATTGGTTCGTCTCTCTATTTCCACTTTTCCCTCCTTCGTTACCTATTTCCCTCTCCGCATTTTCTTCACAGTTATCATCCCTTCCTCATTCATGTGTCATTCCTGATTCATTTTTCTTTCCATCCACTTCCAGGTTTCCTCCACACCCACTTCTTCCAAACTGACCTCCATATATTTCTCTCGATACATTATATTTCCTTTACCTCTGTGTCTTCCTCCTAATCAATTTTTCCCTATTATCCATTCCTCCATTTACTTTCATTTTTCCTTCCATACGTATCCATTCAGTCTCCATTTTCAAGTAACCCCCACCTACATTAATACTCCCTCCACTTTCCCATCACACCGTTCTCTCTCCAGAACCTCTATCCTCTGACAACACACCTGTTTAGTCTATTCCACTTTCCTCTGGTAATTCCACAACACAAACCTCACATCTAGTCAGCTTCCATATCTTTCTCCACATTCCCCTCCACACAGTTCCAGCTTCCAAACTCCTCATCCATTCAGCATACATTCCTTCCTGCATGCGCATCCGTTTTTTTCCACATC
>NC_137011.1:8293035-8315535 GCF_032717465.1 Coenobita brevimanus
AGGTACACTTGCAGGTGGAACAGCACATTCCTTGCCACAGAGAGAGAGAGAGAGAGAGAGAGAGAGAGAGAGAGAGAGAGAGAGAGAGAGAGAGAGAATGCTGTGAACGCTTATGCAGATATGTTAGTTGATTTTCAAGAGATACAAACCATGTGTGTGTGTGTGTGTGTGTGTGTGTGTGTGTGTGTGATTCCGTGCTTTTCCCTGTGCATGTATTATGATTTACTTATCTCTCTGGCCATATGCATGTGGGATTGCGTGTGCATGATTGTGTTTGCATGTTTGTCCAAACTGTTGCATGACCACTGTGTTTGTGTCTCTTTGTAATCATAGGTGTGTGTGTGTGTGTGTGTGTGTGTGTGTGTGTGTGTAATGAAAGTAGCTGTGTTCATTAATATGTATTTGTCAACGTCCTCGTATCATGTCCGGTTAACCTCAAAATTATTTCTTCTCAGATGACCCATGTTTCCATCCTCTTACTGTGCACATTTTATTTATTTGATCATTTTCCTTTGCATGTGTGTGTGTGTGTGTGTGTGTGTGTGTGTGTGTGTGTGTGTGTGTGTGTGTGTGTGTGTGTGTGTGTGTGTGTGTGTGTGTGTGTGTGTGTGTGTGTGTGTGTGTGTGTGTGTGTGTGTGTGTGTGTGTGTGTGTGTGTGTGTGTGTGTGTGTGTGTGTGTGTGTGTGTGTGTGTGTGTGTGTGTGTGTGTGTGTGTGTGTGTGTGTGTGTGTGTGTGTGTGTGTGTGTGTGTGTGTGTGTGTGTGTGTGTGTGTGTGTGTGTGTGTGTGTGTGTGTGTGTGTGTGTGTGTGTGTGTGTGTGTGTGTGAACCCACGTGAGCACAATAATGAACTGAATATATTTTCTTGGTACCTGTAGACTTTTATTTTTTCCACTTTGTCAAGAACCTCTCGTGGTGAATGGAGTATACACTGTATCCCAGGAAGAACTTGCGTGACTTTGGGAAACGATAGATGAGAGAATTCTTAGCTATATATATATATATATATATATATATATATATATATATATATATATATATATATATATATATATATATATATATATCCTTATATTAGTCGCTACGGAGCTACAATAATGGGTGAAAATTGTGTTCTAAATTAGCTCTTGGGGTTAACAAAAATTATAGCTTCGTCAAGGTTGAAATTTAGGTCCATGTTGTTATAGTTTTCTCTTTGTCTTTTAAAATCAATTATGTCTACCTACAGTACGTGTAGTGTGCAGGGTTATGTAACGCCTTACTCTCCAGACTTCGATGATTGCGTGCTGAGTGTTGATGACAGAAGAACGAAAGGGTTGCTGGCTTATGATATAAATTCAGTTCCATGACGCCATCTGTCTCACGGTCAATGCTCAGCCGAGCTCCACAGAAAAATGGTTACTCAATTTCGGCTTCCCAGTCTTCACTTAATAAAGGATGGAACGGAGACCACTGGATTTTCGTTCATTTCTGAATCAGTATGCCCATTTCTCCCTGGACACCCTTTATAACAATTTTCCTTATTCCATTCAGTACTATGGCGTCTTTATGTCTTCTATTCTTGCCAGACCCTATCGCTTTTACATATAATTGTAGTGAGTTACTGAACTTGTGATGGTTAGATTTAGAGATAGCCTTCCTTACACATTCACTACTGGGTATGCCTTAATTTCGATAAAACTGACTGAATACATGGAGAATAAAAAAATAAAGCGTATCGATACTCACGAGATATAAATAAACTAATACGATATGGGCCTGAATATATCATTACTCAGAATCAATAACCTCACCTACTACTCTGAAACATATCGGAGAAACATCACTTGATCCAGTTTCGCAGTGCAAAGAGCAATAAGAATTCTGTTGATTGTAAAGCCATCAGCAAAGGGCCGCCGATACTTCTTTGCCGGTAGTGGCAGTGGAAGGTGCTACGTGAACGCTATATATGTGATACCAATATGCAGCATACAACGGAAGGGTATGAGAAGGAAGGGTACACTCTGTCGTTCAGGAGGGGTGAGAAATATGGGAGGTTTGCTGCTTTTACATTAATTTGGCTTGGATTTTGGTTCTTCTGCCCCTTATTCCACGGAGTTCAATGACAGAAAAAGATAATGGTATGATTATACATCCTTTTCATTGCACATCTTCGTGACTATCATCCTTTTATAGCGATAATCTATTGCTACAACTAAGCATTCAGAAGGGAGAGGCCAGGTTAGTGTAAAAAGGGTACTGGACTTAATGGTGGCAAAAAATTATTGACGAACCTCTGCTTATAGCTATACAATCGCCTTTAATTATAAGTAAGGCAGGGGGTGGTGTACTAGGGTCTTGGTTCCAATGTATTTGTTTATGTCTCATATCTGCTGCGGTGTGACCTGTCTGACGGGTTGTATGGATGATGTGAGATATTAGAAAATACACTATTCCTTTTTTACTCTCACCATGGCTAAAATTGCTCTCTCTCTCTCTCTCTCTCTCTCTCTCTCTCTCTCTCTCTCTCTCTCTCTCTCTCTCTCTAAGTTTGGTGCTGAGCTAGAACAAGAAATTAATACCAATATGATACTGATCGTGGAGAGTACCATGGAAAAAATGTAATGCAACATAATTATCTTTTTTCCTCCATTAATCTATTTGAAATAAGCCCAAAAAAGAAAATATGGGACAAATTACAGTGAAAAACTAGTGTCACATACGACCACCAACACACTTCCCTGTAGTACTTATATGTGAAGGCCATCGAACATTGACCGTCTGTGTGTACTGATATATTTACTTTCTGGGCCTCAATATTGCAACCATAACGCTACTCCAAATCGTTCACCCCCCCAGCTCTAAAGATGTTCATTGTTCTCTTGGGAGCGGTTAAGTTACATCCTCGAAAATCTTCAAACACTTCGAAACAGTTTTACTGAACACTTAAAAGCCGTTCATTAAGTGCTTCAGAAATTCTACGCACTTGGAAACCGCTCAGTATAATGAACACTTGGGGTCATTCTGTGGGCAGTATAAAGCCGTTCAATAACCAGTTCGAAGCCGTTCATTGAGCATTTCAAAGCTGTTCAGTGAGGGGAAAAAAAATGACTGATGATGTCTAGTAATCAATTCAGAACCGTTCAGTAGGCATTTCTGAAACGTTCACTGAATGCATACAACCATGAAACACTTGGAAGCAGTTCAGTGACCAAATCGGATCCTGTCAGTAAGCACTTACTGTCTTTTCAGTAAGCACTTCGGATACGCTAGTGAAGCATATCCGATCTGTTCACCGAGCACTTAAAAAAAAAAAAAAAAAAAAAGCAAGGCTACGCTGTTGCAACCCTCCAGCTGACAAAGTACAGTACATACCCCCCAACTCCTTGTACATCTAATCAAGTGCATAATGGCCCTCCCCCTCCCCCCCCACCTCCGTATAGCACAGGGACATTAAAACTTCAAAAATTCAATAGTTTATCCATTGGTAATAATGAAGTTATGAGCGGATTTGATGAAACTATGACTCGCCCTTTTTTCATTTTGGCAGCTATTTTTATGATTACATAATAGGTAGTCATGAAATTTCATGCATAATTAGATATTGATGTAATTATTTATCATATACAATTTCTGTCTCCAAGGTGTAACAGTTGCAAAGTGGTAATAGAAAAATGCACTGCGCCCTTCAGATTCCATGGCCAGGTTGCACTGAAATGTCAGATTTTTTTTTTACTTTTCAATAGTAAAAACTACTTAAGAACATTCTACCTCTCAAAATGCACCAGTTTACTATAAAACACGCAACTATTTGAAAATTCATGACTGTATATTGAATCCTTTCCGAGTTCTGGCCCGAAAACAAAATCTTTACCCCACTTATTGTTGTTGATCCCAGTGATAACAATATCCTCCTCTGACACTGTCAGATGGAGAGTAAAATCTGAGCACTTGCTGCCATTCAGAGAACAGTTCAGACCCGTTCGGTAAGTCATTTCGATTCGGCTAGCAAGTGCTTCAGATCCGTTCAGTAAGAAATTCGGAGCCGTTCAGTAGGAGCCTCGACAAAGTTCCGTTCAGTAAGCAATTTGGAGCCGTTCGGTAAATGCTTCAGATCCGTCCAGTAAACGCTTTGTATCTATCCAGTAAACGCTTCTACTCCGTTAAATAAACGCTTTGGATCCATTCAGTAAGCTCTTCGGATCAGGTCAGCTGTGGAACTGTCTCCCTCTGTCTGTATTTCCTACTTCCTATGATCTCCAGTCTTTCAAACGCAGTGTGTCCAGGCATCTCGAAATGAAAGGATCTTGAATTTGGGTCTCTTTTGTACTGTTTTTGTTTTTTTTTCTTGGAAGGAACGGTTTGCGAGCCCCTGGCCTTTGGTTCCTTCTTTCTTGCATAAAAAAAAAAGTGCTTCGGATCCATCCCGTAAGTGCCTCGGATCCTTTCAGCAAGCGCTTCGACTCCGTTCAGCAAGAGCTTCGACTCCGTTCAGCAAGAGCTTCGACTCCGTTCAGCAAGAGCTTCGACTCCGTTCAGCAAGAGCTTCGACTCCGTTCAGCAAGAGCTTCGACTCCGTTCAGCAAGAGCTTCGACTCCGTTCAGCAAGAGCTTCGACTCCGTTCAGCAAGAGCTTCGACTCCGTTCAGCAAGAACTTCGACTCCGTTCAGCAAGAACTTCGACTCCGTTCAGCAAGAACTTCGACTCCGTTCAATAAGTCATTCGGGGCCGTTCAGTAAGCGCCTCGGATCCGTTCAGTAAGCAATGCGGATCGGTTCAGCCTGCATGTTTGAGCGGATTCCCGGAGTGAGAGGCACGACACATGAATGGGTAATGTCGAATCCTCTTTGGTGGCACGATGGTAAAAAAGGTGGAAAAAAGTAAAAAGAAAATACATTATGGGAGAAAAAATATATGAGAAAAGAATTTTGGATTTAAATGATTGTGAGAAAGTGATATTGTGAGAGAAAGAGGAAATGAGAAAAGAAAGGCATGAGAAAAAGAAAAAAAGAATGGTGATAAAATTATAATGAAAGTTGAAACAGAAAATAAATAAAAATGATGAACAATAAAAATTATAAACTGTGAGAGAAATGGGGAGCGAGAAGAGTGAAAATGAGATACGGAAAAAAAAAAAAGAGGTATGAAATGATTGAGGAAACAAGATGAGAGAGAAAAAAAAAGCATTAGGAACAAAATATATTAATGTAACACTGTGCAAGAAAAAAAAAAAGAGGAACACATAGATGCTGAGAGAAAACGCGAGAAAAAAGAAAAACAAAGAAAGAAAGATAGGAAAGAGAAAATAGGGATCTGAAATACAAAGAGAATATATGCAAGACTAAACAGAGAAAGGCTGAATGAGCAAAATTAAAGAGTACAAATAAAGATAATATTTGAGAATATCTACAGGCTAAGAGAAAACAGGGAGAAAAATGAAGCAATACACTTTTTCCTTTTTTTTTCTTCCGATTTCCCTTTTCCCTACGGTTCTCCTCCTTTCCTCCTCCCCTTCCTTTTCTTCCATTCCTCCCTCTCTCCCTCCCACACTATAATTCTCTCTCTCTCTCTCTCTCTCTCTCCCTCTCTCTGCCCCTAACTTTCTTTCTCTATTCCATGGCTAAAGGGAACATAATCGAGACCCCTTTATAATTAGCTGGGCGTAGTGATCGAAAAGGAACTGAGAGAGAGAGAGAGAGAGAGAGAGAGAGAGAGAGAGTGGCAGAATGGATAGAACTGTGGCCAGGGGACATCGTGGTCACGGGTTTGATCTCAGCCGTTGCAGGAAATATTTTGTCGATTTTAATTTGGTATAGCCATGTTAAATGATTTCCTGATTAATTATTGACACGTTATAACAGTACCCCCTCTAGCCCCATAATACCAGCACCCTTCAATAGCACCATAACACTAGCACCCTTCAATAGCACCATAACATTAGCACCCTTCAATAGCACCATAACACCTCCCTTCAATAGCACCATAACACCAGTACCCTTCAATAGCACCAGAACGCCAGCACCCTTCAATAGCATCACAACACTAGCACCCTTCAGTAGCACCATAACACCAGCACCCCCTCTAGCACCATAACACCAGCACCCACACTAGTACCATAATACCTGCACCCCCACTAGCGCCATAATACCTGCACCCCTACTAGCACCGTAATACCAGCACCCCCTCTAGTACCATAACGCCAGCACCCCCACTAGCACCGTAATACCAGCACCCCCACTAGCACCATAACACCAGCACTCTTCAATAGCACCATAACACTAGGACTCCCACTATCACCATAACACCAACACCCTCACTAGCAGAGATGATGAGCGTTATACTCCTTTCACCTTATGTTGGCCAATATTTTTGTCCATCTGCAGGTCATTTGTCGTACCTCAATGGCAGAATAAGACAATCCCGTGGCTCTACATCCTTCCCATAGCACTTCTTCGTGACTGGCATCATAATCAAGTGTTAAATCAATTGTTACAACTCAGTATTAGAATTAAAGAGATGGCAAATTTAGGCCAAGTTAGAATAAAAAGGGTATTAAATGTCCCATGTGACGGGTGACGGGTGAGGATTTCAGAGACCCAGGCCTCCGTTGGTGTGTCGTAGGTGTATTATTGGACGCTGGAAATCGACTTGTTAGAATCGGATGGATTTAAAAAGAAATTCTGATCAAATTATAATACTTTACTGGACACGAATATGCAAGGATTTTTTTTTTTTTTGCATATTTCATGGACCACAGTAAATCACCCTAGAGAACTTTCACATTCATTTAATTATCAGGTTTATTTCTCACGTGCAAAAAAGACTTATGATTTAAATACAAAAGAAGTGTAATTGAGTTTTCAGGTCTTAATTATTTAGAATTATGGTATCGGCAAATTCAGTTTCATTTAATTAGCGTCGATAAGCGCGAGACAAAGCAAGGACTAAGCAGCCCTTTCCCTGTGGCCCACCATTTCTCCCAAACAGCAACAGATGGCGCCACACAAGCACACTCAATATACACGTGTGCGTGAGTGATGTAAAGGGCTATAAAAGGTGGACATACGGACACACCAGCAATTTTGACCGTATTGACCGGTTGTCTGGTTTGTGTGAAGCCGGAAAAGGTGGGATGGTGGAGGGGAGATGGGGGTAAGGTGAGGGGAAGGGGATGATGAGGGTAAGGTGAGGGGAAGGGGATGATGGGGGTAAGTGAGGTGGTAAGGGGATGATGGATAGGAGAAACGGGGAGAGGAATGAAAATGATGGAAGGGAGGAAATGGGGAGAAACGACATGAATGAAGGAGGATAAAGGGGGATATCTAGGAAGGGAAATGGAAGGAAATGAAGGATAGGGAACGAAGCGGTAATGGAAGAGGAGGAAGAGGGAGTAAGAAGGATGATGATGATGAGGAGAGGAAATCAGGGGAAAGAGTGGGGGAAGGGGAAAGTGGAAGAAACAGAGGAAGGAGGAGGGGGGAAGGGAAATGGAAAGGCAAAGGACGGAAAGGGAAAACCGGGTGAGGTCAAGGAGAAGGATGATGGGAATAAGGTGGAATGCGGAAAGGCAGGAGAAAGGAAAAGAAGAAACAGGAGAAGGGATTGTTATATAAGGAAGAAAGAATGATGAGGTTGGGAAGGCGGGGTTAGGGGAAGCGTGGCGGTAGGGGGGGAGGAAGAAAGTAAAGGTGAGAGGGGAAGGGGATGTAGAAGGGGAGGAGGAAGGGGGGAGAGAAGAAACAAAAGTAGGATATGTGAGATGGGGGAGGTGAATAGGAGGGAAGGCGTGAGAGGGTGGGGGAAATAAATAGAGGGAGGGGAGGAGCGGGTGGAGAAGGGGGAGGGGAAGCGTATACACAATGGCGTAAGGCAGTTCGTCATGCAAGCCTGATACGCCAAATTTCAGGGATTCAAAAGTGCGTACGAATCCAATTTTACTCAGATCAGTTACCATTACGCAAATAGGGGCTGTTCAAGATTACGTACATGTTTAGTTAATTATACGCTACCTTATTTCTGCTTGGCATTTGTCTGTCTGTCTGTCTGTCTAGTTTCCATATTCAAAAATTTAAGGTAATAAAAATTATGCAGGTGCTCAGCTAATTATACCTCTATCAGTATTTTTTTTTTTCTGATAATTTCCCCTCTTCTTCTTTCTGATAATTTTTCCATTTTATTTATATCTTATACTCAGGTCTGAACTACCCAAGAGAGCACATTTTCTTAGCAATTTATCTTTTCGTCGTCTTTTTTATATTATTTTTTTCCATTAATCCCTACACATCTGTCTTCCTATCCGTACCAATCTGTCTGTCGATCTGTTTCAGTTTGTGTCTGTCTGCTTGGTCATCTGTCTTACTGCTTGTCTACCTGTCTATTTATCTATCTACCTATGTTCCCGTCTGTTATACTTAATAATAAATGTTTTTTATGTGTATGTATCAGTCTGAATATCAGTTCTCTCTCTCTCTCTCTCTCTCTCTCTCTCTCTGGCTATATGTCTATTTATATGGCTACTTCTACGCCTGTCCCTGTCCACCTATCTATCCATCTATCTATTCAACTCAAACATATTCCCATCTTTGTACACAAAATTTGACGCCTAATAAACAAGCTTCTTTCAACTTACCCCCCAGAAAAGAGAGAGAGAGAGAGAGAGAGAGAGAGAGAGAGAGAGAGAGAGAGAGAGAGAGAGAGAGAGAGAGAAAAACTCAGAGCTGACCATGTTTGCTAGGTGAATGCAATTAGAAAAATAAAAGATACTGGGAGAGAGAGAGAGAGAGAGAGAGAGAGAGAGAGAGAGACAGACAGACAGACAGACAGACAGTTAGACAGAAAGAGACGTAATCGTACTGAAAAAAAAAATATGCATGACTCGGCTTATACGCAATTTTAATAGCACCGGCACGCAAAGCTCTGTGACTCAGGGTAATTTATAGGCCAGTTTAACCCTTCAGTACGATGACGCATTTGTCTATTTCACTCTCTCTTCAGACAATTTAATTCTACTGAGGAAGGGCTTCTGTTAGTGTAAGGGATAATGAAGGCTGTATCTGATATTCGAAGTTTGAAAAGCCTCTCCTAAGCTAAAGTATAATAATAATAATAATAATAATAATAATAATAGTAATAGGAAATCTTCTCGGACTGATGAGATGAACAGTACATAAAGCTTAATGATTTGGGCTTCCATTTACTCAACTTACAAACATATTGACTACTTGTCTTTCTTTCAGCTGAAGTAAAGAGTCTGGTTTTGTCTTCATTAAATGTTCAAATGACAAAATATCTTTCTATGGTATCCTAAATAACTTTCCTATTACATGCCAGTCTCTGTTAGACAAATGGATTACATAGCAAAACTTAAACGGTGGAACGATGCTTATCCATCATCTTAGCCCATATGCTGCACGTCTACTACTCAGCTAAAAAATAATAATAATAATAAAAAAAAAGCCTCTCGTAGCCTGAATAAACTACTTCCTACATATACACCCGCACAAAAATTACTCGGCACTTCTGGGTAGGATGGCTGTGAAAATGAGCAACTTTCGCAGACACACATGAGTCTATGAATGTGGTGCCTCAAAACGTATACCACCCAGTAAGTGGATCTTTTTGCAATTTTGAGTTCTAATAATTACCAAAGATAATATTTGTACTTATAATTACAGGATGCCCTATATATCACAATGCTTCATCCATGTTTCAGAATGATAGGTTTTGTAAGAGTGCCGATAATTTTTTAGGTGGGTGTACAGTAAGCAACAATAATCGTGTCGTGAAATTTGGTGAAAACATAAGCTAACGGGCTAAGCGTCTGGTACATTCCGCCGTCTGTCATACAGACGGTTCATAATGTTTCACGAGTTACATTTAATCTTCGGACAAAACCGCGACATGACTACTGTTGCTCACTGTACGTCGATATTGTGTACATGGATTTTTACGCCAAACTTACGGAAGCAGTAGTATATATGCATCATCATAGGCCAAATAAGTCTCCGGCTTGGGTCGCATTTCCTGATCATGATAAACCCTCTACCTCATTTTCCGAATCAGTTTATTACCACACAGGGCGTGTTAATATTCTCGTCAGTTAATTTGTGTAAAATATAAAAACTAAAAATACCATAATAGACAAGAAGATAATACCAACCCCTTCAGTGCAATATTTTTGTTTTAATTTTGATGTTCCTAGCCTGAGACATTCATTTTTTTTTTTTTTTTTTTTAATGTATCCCGCTCCGGTAAAGGCTTCAGGGCCTATCCCCATGACATATCCCCAGGGCCCAGTAGTCCTCATACATCTCCACATGTAACCACTTCGGCCCTAACACCCACCGTCCATACTGAATACATGTTAGGACTGTCTCATACCGGACTGGTGTGTTGGTATTTAAGCTTCAGAGATATTTATTGCCATAATAAGTCAATTTATCAACCCAAGGATTTCATTTTGTTTTCATTTTTACTACTGCAAGAGGATTTAGATAATGATATACACACTATACCCCGTTCACTTTAAATTGGTCTAAACTTGTCAGCTCTTCACGTAGAATGCTGAGTTGTAGTAATAAGGTTCTGCTCACAAAGAAGTGCAATGGAAAGGATGTAGAGTCGTAGTATTGTCGCTTTCTGCCAGTGAACAACGTGAAATAAACTGCAAAAAGGATGCAAATGTGGGTCAGTTTAAAATGAATGAACTATAGTTATAATTAAGGGTTTCGGGACGGGTATAACTATATTCCCATCCTGTTTGAAAGTCTCACTTGAATATCATCCTTTGGAGAGAGGAATAAATAAGTAAATAAAAAAATAAAAATAAAAATGCATCTTGGTACTGATCGGGTTAAGAGAACTGCTATGAAACTCTTCCATGCGTATGTCGAACTGACTCTACGCGCGTATACACAGGACCATATACGCCTTTTTATAATCATTTTTTTGGGGAACGCCTCTCGGTTGGGTGAATAAATGGTGTTTGTATCGACTGCGTATTGGGAGGTTTAATGGTTTATATAATGTTGGCGTGACAGGGTGCCAGGTGTGACGATGGGAAGGGGGGAGAAGGGTGAGGGAAAAAGGGGGAAGGGGGGAGGGAGGGGAGTGGAAAGGGGAGTGAAAGGGAGGGATGGGTGGTCAGGTGTGTCTTTATGAAGGTAAATGAAAGGTGAAAGGGGGAGAGGAATGTAAAGGTGACTGAGGGAGAGAATAAAGGAAAGAGAAGGGGAGAAGATGGGAGGGGGATGGGTGGTACAGCGTGATTTTACGAGGATTAATGAAAGAAATGTGAGAGGGGGAAAGAGGGAAAGGAGCGAAGGAAGACGGGGAGAGAAAAGAGAAAGGGACGGGAAGGAAAGGAAAGCGAAGGGAAGGCAAGGGAAGGGGAGGGAAGGCAAGGGAAGGGGAGGGAAGGCAAGGGAAGGGGAGGGAAGGGAAAAATGAGAGAGAGAAGAGGAAGGGAAGGGGAGAGAAAGGAGTGAGAGAGAAAAAAAGAAGGAAATGAGAGGGGGAGGAAAGAGAAAGCAAAAGAGGAAGTGAAGGGAATGGAACAGTAGAGGAAAGGAGGACGAGAAGGAACGGGAAGGAAAAGGAAAGGAGAAAAGGAGGGAGAGATGGGTAGTGAGGTGTGACATTAAGAAGGTTAAGGGGAGACGCAGTGTTATGGGCAGGGGGGAGAGGGAGGAAGCGAGGAATGGATGGGAAGAAGAAAAGCTTGGGGAAGGGAAAATGGGAAGGGAAAGGGAATAAGTCATGGAATAAGTTGGTTAGGTGAGGAAGAAGAAAGGGGAGATAGGGGAAGGAGAGAGGAGGAGGAAGGAGTGGTGAGACGAAAGAAAGAGGAGGGAAAGAGAAAAATATGAGGAAAGGAAAAATAAGGAAGAGATGGAAGAATGGGAGAAAAAGGAGAGGAAAAATAAAGGAAGGACCGAGAAGGAGCTAAAAAATTGGAGAGAAGGAAAGTATACCTATGTAAAAGAGAGAGAGAGAGAGAGAGAGAGAGAGAGAGAGAGAGAGAGAGAGAGAGAATGATTGCATTACAGTGGTGGTGATTGAGCGAGGGGTGAAGTTGAACGAAAAAGTTGAAGGCTGAACGAAAATGGGCAGAAAGAGTCGATGGGGAAGATAGATAGATAGATAGGCAGAGAGAGAGAGAGAGAGAGAGAGAGAGAGAGAGAGAGAGAGAGAGAGAGAGAGAGAGAGAGAGAGAGAGAGAGAGAGAGAGAGAGAGAGAGAAATCTAATGAAAAAAATTATTAAAAAAAGAAATATGAAAATGGTGGACTGGAGATGGAAAAAAATTGGGGTCAGAAGAAAACAGCGGAGAACGGGGGATGAGAAAAAAAAAAAAAAAAAGGAAAAAAATCATAACTGAGAAACAGAGAGCATCGAAATGGAGGAAGTGAGCCGGAAAGGACGGATTATAGGAAGCGGGGGGATGGGGAGAGAAAGAGGGAAGTGTGAGGAAAGAAAGGAGAGGGAGAGAGGAGGATGAGAGAGAACTGGAGTGAAAAAGGAGGGGAAGAGAGGGTGAAGGGGATGAGACGAGATGAGAGGAGGAGTGGGGAAAGAAATGAAGTTGGCGATGGTCTTTGGTTGAAAAAGGATTTGACAGAGAAGCAGGGAAAGAGGAGGGAGATTGGTAGAAGAAGAAGGAGAGAAGACAAATGAGAAGGAGAAAAGCAGTGAGAAGGAGAAAAGAGGTGGGAAGGTGGAAAGAGATAGGAGGAGTAGGCAGAGGGGAAAGGGATAGGATCGGAGTAAGAAGAGGAGAAGGAAAGGATGAGGGAAAAAAAAACAAAGGAAGGAAAGGAGGGAGGGTAAAGAGTGGAGGGGAAGGAAAGGGAGGGTGTGTGGTTCTGGTTGAAGAGAGAGAGGGGGGAGGAAAGGGTGGTGGTTAGGTAGGCAAACAGGATTAGGGAGGTGAGGCGAGGGAGGGGGAGAGGGAAAGAGGGTGATAGGGGTAGGTGAACATAGGATTATGCTAGGCAACGTTGCAGCCATCGACCCCAAGGCCATTGCAACCACCGAAACATTTACCACTCCAACCAAAACTACCACTGCAACCACCGAAACCACTACAGTTCCAACCAAAACTACCAATGCAACTACCGAAACCACTACCATTGCAACCAAAACTACCGGTGCAACCATAACTGCCATTGCAACCATCAAAACAGCTACCATTCCAACCAAAACTATCACTGCAACCACCGAAATCACTACCATTACAACCGTGAAAATCACCTCCATTGCAGCCACAACTACCACTCTAACTACCAGTACTTCAACCATCTTAACTATCAAATCACTCTCATTGCAACGAAAAGTACCATAGCAATCAAAACCACTACCACTGCAGCTATAACTACCATTGCAACCGACAAAACCACTACCACTGGAACAATCAAAACCATTACCAGTGCAACCATCAAAACCATTACCAGTGCAACCATCAAAACCACTACCATTGCAACCATCAAAACCACAATCATTGCACCCTTAAAAGCCTTACCGTATATTAGCATCCACAGCTACCGCAACAACCACCAAAGCCACTACCATTGCAACCATCAAAACCACTACCATATCCATCAAAACTACCATTCCACATACCATTACCATCAGAAGGAATCGAACAGTCATCAATACCCATTCACTGCAACCATTAAACCTGCCGCCATGACCTACCCTAACCACCATTGCAAACTACCATAACGCTACCATATATTTAACCCTTTGGAGCTGCGAAATATAAGCTTCGTGTTTATTAAGGCGATTTTATTTGCCTCAGAGAAACCCACCTGAGGAAGAAGAATAAAGACTAGCTCACAAAATAAATAAATAAATAAATAAATGATTACTGCATTAAAAGTCTTGTTTTTTGTTTCATTCCAAACAAGCTTTTCCAACTGGTCAGTCCACCCGAACCTTCTCTCTCTCTCTCTCTCTCTCTCTCTCTCTCTCTCTCTCTCTCTCTCTCTCTCTCTCTCTCTCTCTCTCTTATTTCCATATTATTCCTACTGCCACAAATGAACTTGTTCCGCTTAGGAGAGAATTCAAGTAATTAAGGCAATAGAAATAAAAATCCTTAATCCTTTCAGTACAACAACAAAAATGTATATTCTAGCTTTTTCTTACTACGTCATTTTTTTCTTTTTTCTTTTTTTAAGAAACTTCTGAGCTGTTTAACATCCTCCTCAATACCAAGACATACTGTATTTCTAGAAGATTTTTTTTTTTTCCATATTGAAAAGATACATGGGTTTCCTTTAGTACTAGCATGCCTAAAAACTACCACCTTTAACATAGCTACCAATGCCATACCATACCATCGCCACTATTACCATACTTCAGGGCACTGACGCTACCATAAGTACCAGTATCACAGGTTCGACCCGCAAAGCTAGTATCACCATGACTATTCCAAACCATACAATCACTACCATTACCACCATAAGTACTGTACCATTACCAAGAGCAGAAGCCACTAAAGTTACTACCCTCATCACCACTTTTACGAAGCCTTACAATACTGCTACTACGATAATCATTTATCTCTTTATTTTGATATCGTCAGTTGAGTGTATTCTTGCCCTCGCTTCCCTGTTCGTTTTAAGGGGAATGTCTTGCAGTGAGGGCGTTAACGAAAGATATACCTGTGTCTAAATCTTGAAGATCGAAGAGTATATCTTATGGTGAGTATAATGGTTTGGAAAGAGTAAATAATAATAATAATAATAATAATAATAATAATAATAACTAATAATAATAATAATAATAATAATAACTAATAATAATAACAATAATAATAATAACAATAACAATAATAATAATAATAATAATAATAAACACTAATAACTAACACGTCATCCAATTAAATGAGTTATCTTCACTACATTTATTTATTATCCTTCCTAGCTACTGACGTCTTCGTTACCACCAATACCATCACTCACAAGAGAGGGAACTACACTTGCAACTGCCACAACAATTACCATCAGTACTGCTACCTCAACTACTAACTTTATACGTTTAAGTACAATATAACTTCTACCAGTATCACACACACACACACACACACACACACACACACACACACACACACACACACACACACACACACACACACACACACACACACACACACACTATACAGACATGCCCATCATCATGCACATACATAACAATCATTAACGCGGTTTTATTATTATTATTATTATTATTATGAAACACCGCTGTCCTTGTCTAGCTGTCAACCTCTGCCTACTTACATCTATCTGTCTCTCTCTTCATTTACACACGCACATATATGCTGTATACCCATATATACAGGGTGTCTCAGGAAGAAATGGCATAACTTTAGGAAATGACAGATGTAGAAATTTTAGCCAAAAAATATATCAACTTGGGTCCAAATCTCAGCTGGTAAAAAAAACTACAAATACTGATGACCTTCTGGGCGATAATAATCTTTCGCATAATTCACGCATAACGTCATCAGTAATTGCAGTTTATGTACCGGTTTATATTTGGAGGACGGAGCTAGGTATACAGAAATTTTTGGTTGATATTGCTTAATCTATCGCATACACTGAAATTATGCCCTTTCTTTCCGACACACACACACACACACACACACACACACACACACACACACACACACACACACACACACACACACACACACACACACACACACACACACACACACACACACACACACACACACACACACACACACACACACACACACACACACACACACACACACACACACACACACACACACACACACACACACACACACACACACACACACACACACACACACACACACACACACACACACACACACACACACACACACACACACACACACACACACACACACACACACACACACACACACACACACACACACACACACACACACACACACACACACACACACACACACACACACACACACACACACACACACACACACACACACACACACACACACACACACACACACACACACACACACACACACACACACACACACACACACACACACACACACACACACACACACACACACACACCATCCTCACTTTCTAGCCTTACCTCAAAACTCCTCCCCGCAGCCACCTATTCAACACCGCACCCTCATCCTCCAACCACCCACCACCCCACCATCATCCCACCAACCCACCCACCCACCCATCCAACCGCATTTCACTTCCCCTCACAGCCATTTCCACCACACCCAATTTCAGCACGCGTCCGTCCACAAGCCCCCTACACCGACAATCACCCTCCTACGGCAGCAATCACCCTATTACCTCCATTATCACTGCGCTGGAATCAATATCACTTCCGCCATCACCATAGCAACGCCGACAAACGACCCAACGAGGCAATTAGAGTGGCTGTCGAGGCTGTTAGCATAGTAAGTCGCCGTAACTACCACCGTCGGGGTTTTAGTGGTATTGCTTTCATCATTATTTGCGGGATTTTGGTGTTTGTATTCATCGTAATCTATACTATCAGTAATAATGATTTTTGTTTTTAGGCTCCCTATTTAAGCAAAGTTAAATACATTAAAGTATAAAGTTAAATGCATCAAGATAGTGAAATACACCAAAACAAGGCTAAATACATCAAGATAAAGTGAAATGCATGAAAACAAGACGAAATAGGTCAGTATTAAGTCTAATACTTCACGATGAAGCGAAATACATCAATATAAAGTAAAATACCTAAAATATAAACAGTCCATCTCAATTACCAAATTAATCAGTGCTCCAAGATTATCCTACGCCATCACAACTACCACCGTTCACAACCACTACCATAGTCCACCACAGCTACAACAACCAATTACACCATAACTACTAAACACAATGATGGCTACCGAACTCCACCACATCAACCTAATTCAACAAAGATCACTCAAAGCCACACAACATACTAGCTACCAATCTCCACCACAACCACCACAACCCATCACCACCACAATCGATCTCAGCCACAACAACCATTCTCCACGACATTCCATTCCCACCACCACAACCACTACTCTCCACCAAAAACCACCAACACCTAATTAATCAGTCTCCGCCACTGCTATCACACTACAAGAACAACCACGACCCACCAGCACCACAACAACCGATATCCACCACAACTCACCACCAAAATTTCGCCAATCTCCACCATAACAACCAATCTCCACCGAGACACACACAATCCACCACCAGCACACCAAATCACCACAACTACCACGCTCCACCAAAACGCGCACAATCCACAACCATCACAACAACAACAAATCACCACAAATGCCACACACCACCACCAACACAGCAACTAACCTCCACCGCAACTACCACACTCCACCAAAATACACACTCCACCACCACCACCGCCACAACAACAAATCACCACAACTACCGCACTCCATCACCACCTCAACAACCAACCTCCACCACAACTACTACACTCCACCATAACACACACACACCACCACAACAGCAACCAATCACCACCACAACAGTCCCCCACCCATTCCACTGAGCCTTTCTGAAATCACAGCCAAAATTCGTTGTCGTAACCCAGACATCTCACTAACCCCCCGGGACAGCTAACACCGCCCCCGCCCCTGCCATCTGGTGGTGAGGGGGCGCAACAGGTGCTCTCTCTCTCTCTCTCTCTCTCTCTCTCTCTCTCTCTCTCTCTCTCTCCTTTTCTTCTTCTTGTTCTTTTCCTTTTTTTTAATTTTCAGTCTTTTTCTTTTCCTTCCTCTTCTTCTTCTTCTTCTTTTTTTTTCTTCTTCTTCTTCTTCTTCTTCTTCTTCTTCTTCTTCTTCTCCTCCTCCTCCTCCTCCTCCTCCTCCTCAGAATGTGGTTATCTTCAAGGGATCCTGCCATCTAGTGGCAAGAGTGAGCAACAGGTACTTTTTCTCTCCCCCTCTCTCCCTGACTCCCTCCCTCCCCCCTTCCTCTTTCTCCAACTCCATCTCCGCATCCCTTCCCTTTCCTTCTTCTCTTATCCTTCCTCTGCTTGCTCCCCTCCCCCCCCTCTCTCTCTCTCTCTTTCTCTCGCTCGCTCGCTCGCTCCGTATCTTCTTGTCCACACTCTCCACCTTTCTCTTTCTTTCCCCATCTTCTCTACTTCCTCTCCCTGTCTTCTTCGTTCCCTACTTCTCGTTTCTACCCTCTTCCTCTGCATTCAGCCTGCATCTCCATCCTCCTCTTCTTCATTCATCCTCCTCCTCCCTCTCCCTCTCTATCTCTTCCCCTCCTCCCTGTCTATATGCTTCTCTCCCTCTCTTCAGGCTCTCTCTTCTTCCCAACTTTCCGTTCAATCTCTCTCAGCCTCTGTCTTTCCCTTGATCTTACCAATCCTCCCTCCGTCACTATTTGCCTCTCCCTCTCCGCATTTCCCACTCTCCCAGCATCATTCCCTCTCCCTGAATCTAACTCATTCCCCCTACTTTTCTCCTTGCCTCTCCCTCACTCCTGTCCCTTTAGTCTCACCCATTTCTCCCCTTTCCCTCCCTCCTCGTCCCCTTCCTCCTCCTCCTCTCTCAGCATTCCACAACCTCACCCTCTCTCTCTCTCTCTCTCTCTCTCTCTCTCTCTCTCTCTCAGCCTCCCTCCTCCCTTAATCTCCTCCCCCTCCCTCCTCCCTTTGGTGGTGGGGTTAACCTCGGGCAGTCAGGAATAATGGGTTTACTTTGGCCATTACCTCTTGATGGCTGGAAATGTTGTCCCCAGACGCTTGCAACTTGAGCCCGAATGGTTACTTTGATGCGGGGGGATGAGGAGGGGGCGTGTGGAGGAATTGGGGAGAGAGGGAGAGGGGAAAAAGAACAGGAAGGGGAGATGGAAGGAATGAGAGTAGGGAACGATGAGAAGAATGAGAGGGGGTAGAACGAGAGGCGTGTGGAGGAAATGGGGAATGGGGAGAGATGAGAAAAAGGACAGGAAGTGGAGGTGGGAGGAGTGAAAGTAGGGAAAGATGGGAAGAGTTAGAGGGGGTAGAACGAGAGACGTGTTGAGGAATTGGGGAAAGAGGGGATGAGGAGAAGGAAGGGCAGGTGGGAGGGATGGGAAAAGGGAAGAGAGTAGGGAAAGATGGGAAGAATGAGAGGAAGTAGACGAGAGGTAGAGTGGAAGAAGAAGAGGTAGAGTGGAAGCAGTGTGGTACGAGAGGTAGAAACGAAGAGGGGGGTAGGAAATAGGATAACATGATGAGGAAGTTGGAGACAGGGAGGAAGAGGAAGGGCAGGTGAGAGGGATGGGGAGAGGAACGGGAATTGGGAATTGTGGGAAGAAGAGGAAAGGAAAGGGAAATAATTAGGATGGGTGGGTGCGTCAAGGAGATGGGAGGAGAGGGATTGAAAGAAGATGAGGAGGTTGGGGAGATGGGATGAGGAAGGGGAGGTGAGAATGAGTGAAAGAGGAGGAAAAGAAAGAGAGAGAATCAGATAGTGAGGGAAGAAAAAAGGGATGAGGAGGAGAGGTGTTGTAGGATGAATAGGAAGGGGGTTGGGGAAGGAGGGGAGGAATATGGAGGAATTAATTAAAAAGGAAGGAGAGGTGGGAGAGACGGGAAAAGGACTCGGAAGGTGGGAGGAAGAGGCAGGAGGAAATTAAAAGCCTGGGAAGAAAAGGAAGGAAAGGGGGGGGGGTCGGGGAGGGAAGGATGCGTGGAGGAATGGAGGGATCAGGTAGGGTGAGGTGGAAGGGGAATGGGAGAAATGGTGGGAAGGGAGAAAAGAAGACGAAGAAGATGGGAGGGATGAAAACAGGAGCAGGGGGAGGGAAGGAAGAGAGAGGATGAATTAAGCAGGGAGGAAAAAGAGGTGGGGATCGAAGTGGAAGAGCAGGAAGAATCAGAAGAGAAGGAAGGGTAAGAAAATAAATTAGGCAGTTAAGGTATAGGAGAAAGGGTTGATGTGGCAGGAAATGTAGGAGTTGATGGGGAGAAGGAGAAGGTGGGAGGGTTGGAAGGTTGAGGGAGGGAGGGAGGATGCGTGGGAGAAATTAAAAATCAGGAAAAGGAAGAGGAAGAGGAGGAGCAGGGATAGGAAGATGGATCGGGAGTGGTGGAAGAGAGTCTGGGAGTTGGGTAAGGAGGAAAATGCGTTGAAGAGTCAAGCAAAGGGGGAATTAAGGGGGAGAAAAAGAATAGATCAATGGGAGAACGACAAGAAGAAAGAGGAAGTGGATATGGGAAATGGAGGGATGGGAAAGGGAGGTGTCGAAAGAGGAGAGAATGGGTGTGGCGTGGGGAACGAAAGGATGCGTGAAGGATAGAAGGAATCAGATAGAGAGGGAAGGAAGACGAGGAGGAAAGGAATAGGAGGAACGGGAGGAGCAGCCAGACAGAGACGGGAGAGAAACTGGAGAGATGAAGGGGAGAGAAGGAAGGGAAAGAGAAAGAATCAAATAATGAGTGAAGAGAAGAGAGGGACTACAGTGAGAGAGAGAGAGAGAGAGAGAGAGAGAGAGAGAGAGAGAGAGAAGGAAGAAGTGAAAAGATGGAAAAGGATGGGAATGGAAGGAATGAAGCATGAAGAGACGTAACGATGACGAAGAAAGAGAAGACAGGGAAGAAGAGAATGAGGAGGAGAGAAAAAAAAATGGGAAACAGGAAGGAGAAAAGAAGGAATGAAAAGAGGAGGAAGAGACAGCATAGGAAGAGGAAGAGAAGAAAAAAGAGAAGTGGGAAAGGACAGGGAGGAGATGGAACGATAAGGGGAGGAAGCATGGATAAATCAGAAAGAAAATGACGAAATTAGCTGGGAGGAAAAAAAAAGTGAGTGAGAGAGAGAGAGAGAGAGAGAGAGAGAGAGAGAGAGAGAGAGACAGACAGACAGACAGACAGACAGACAGACAGTCAACCAGATAGGAAAAAAAGACAAAGAACTGGAAAGATAAAAAGAAATGATGATTAGAAAGAGAGACAGGACTCTGAAAAAGAAACAGAAAAAGTGAGCGAGTAGAAAAAGAAAGTAAAGTTGCCGAGGGAAAAGCTGGATGTTGGAGAGCAAAGAATTAAAGAAAGATTGTGAAAAAAGTTGGCAATATGAAGCCAGGATGAGATATTGTGAATTTTTGGAAAAGCAAAATTATTGTGGAGAGAAACGAGAGAGAAATGTGAGAGGGGAGGTTGAAGAAAGAGACTGGAGGTTTTGAGAGAGAGAGAGAGAAAGCTGGAGAGAGAGAGAGTGGGGGAGTGAGAGACAGAGGTATAGAGGGAGAGATAATGAGGGAGTGAGAGACAGACCCCAGAAGGAAAAGAAAGCTAGAGAAAGATAGTGAGGGAGTGAGAGACAGAGCTAGAGAGAGAAAGACAGAGTGAGGAAGTGAGAGACAGACTCCAAAGGGAAAGAGAAAGCTAGAGAAAGGTAGTGAGGGAGTGAGAGACAGAACTAGAGAGGGAGAGATAATGAAGTGAGAGAGAGACCCCAGAAGGAAAGTGAAAGCTAGAGAAAGATAGTGAGGGAGTGAGAGACAAAGCTAGAGAGACAGACAAACAGAGTGTGAGGGAGTGAGAGACAGAGCTAGAGAGACAGACAAACAGAGTGAGGGAGTGAGAGACAGAATACAGGATGAGGGCAGCTCAAAGGAATCAAACAGGGGGGAAACTTGGGTAAAAAGTTCTAGACAGCCAAACTGCCACCCTTCAATCATTCACTCGGACGGACGGACACAGACACAGACACAGACACAGACACACACACACACACACACACACACACACACACACACACACACACACACACACACACACACACACACACACACACACACACACACACACACACACACACACACACACACACACACACACACACACACACAACACACACACACACACAACCTACACTCTCTCTCTCTCTCTCTCTCTCTCTCTCTCTATCTATCTCTCTCTCTCTCCTAAACTAGCACATCAACCACCACCATCACTGCCACCATAGTCACACCTGCCAAAATCCCTTGAGCCATTACCAGCACTACTACTACCACAACCATCATCCTAGAAAGATACTGGAGCGACAGGTACACTGGGTCACGAGAGTATCGGTGCACAACAAGCGTGAAACATTTGGGACCACAGAAAGAAAGGTCACTGAAATATTAGTATCCAACCTCCCACACGTTGGTAGCCCTGATGTCGGGAGGTGTTATATATCGCCAACTAGCAATGTCCTCTTGCAAACATATAGCAAATGTAATGTTTATATAGACAGACACTGATGATACACAATGAGACGTTGGTAATGTCAGCAGTTGTTCGAACCTTTTCGGTAGGCATCGCACCCTCTGTGCACCGATACTTTTGAGATCCAGTGTACCATTACCACTTCAAACCACACTTCAAAAGCCACAGACATTCTGCCACAACAACCACAACAACTACCTTGACCACCACACCATTGCTACCAACCCAGATCCCTTTAATTCTGCTACACGCACGTTAAATGGAAACAGTACAACAACAACAACAACTACCACC
>NC_137011.1:8320535-8323035 GCF_032717465.1 Coenobita brevimanus
TCCGTCCCTTCCTATCCTCTCTTCCTACCTTCCTTCCCTTATCTCCTCTTTCCCTCCCACTCTGTCCTCTCTTCCTACTGTCCAACTCATCCACCTCTCCGTACTTCTTTCCTCCCTTCCTACCCTCCTTCCCTTTATCTCATCGCTCCCATCCTTCCTACCCTGCCTTCCTTTTCACCTTCTTCCTTCCCCCCTTCCTCCACTTCCACCCTAGTCACTAATGGTTTACGAAAACATAATCAACTCACTTCATTTTTCTTCTCATGTCCATCCACCTTTTTGAACAATCTCAAGTTCACCCACCTGCAAAAAAGAAAAAATAATGAATCAATTGAGAGTCTGAATATTACAACTGTTTTTGTCAATTATAATGTGAATCATGTATAATTCCAGTGATAAAGAGTGGGGTAGGTTTGTGTTACCATCTGAATACTGTAATGGAAAAATAATTACCAGTATGTGTAACTACAAGGAAAATGTAATAGCTGAAGAGCACTGGAGTACTATTAAGCAGTAATTTTCCGTACGCGATGCTTTACATAAATTCATAAAGATAGATTTAATGAACATCACTATTTAAATGAAAAAAAAAAAAAAAGATACTTAGAGGAAAAAATATTCATAATGGAAAAAATATGCACTAAACTGTTTTATATTTGACTGCTGCTTTCAGTTTTATCAGGCTGAATATTTTTAGCATTACGTGTTTATATTTACTGACATTTCATTACAATATATGCTGAGGTAAATAAACATTTTTCATTACAATCTGTTCTTCTAGCACTGGAATCTATTATTTTAATTTTCGAACATTTATTTATTGTATACTAGAATTATTAAATATATTCATGATATTCAACAATAAGACTTAATAGAGATATGAATTTAGTTTAATACCATGACATTTATTGATAGGGACATCAGAGAAACAATCAGCTCAACTTTACGGTAGCCTCATACAGAAAACCAATTACTTTTACTAATGACACGACTTTACTGAAATTTAGATTATTAGTATAGGTATTTTTTATTAGTTGTTTTACCTCAACAATTAAAATTATTTGAACTTGGACTTTCAGCAGAACAAAGTTATTTCTTAAAAGGATTATTTACTTTATGGTTACTTTATTGGGTCATTATTATTTATTACATTAACTTAACATTCGGCTTTACTGGAATTCTCACCTTTAATAATGGATCATAAGTCTGTTTTTCTCCTTTTTCTCACATTTTTTTTTTTTTCTGAGCACAGAGATTAGTCGGTTTAATGGAGAGACGCGCCCTGATTACAATGTGTCTGCGTTTAATTAAGAGAGAGAGAGAGAGAGAGAGAGAGAGACAGAGAGAGAGACAGAGACAGAGAGACAGAGAGAGAGAGAGAGAGAGAGAGAGAGACAGACAGACAGACAGACAGAGACAGACAGAGAATAACATATAAAACTGAATTCAGTAAATTATCAGAAATAAAGTTGGGAATATGAAGGGAAACAGGAATACCGATATATAAGTTCGTGAAGAACAAATAGGACTACTCTACTACTACTGCTACTACTATTACTACTACTAATACTGATGATAATGATAATATTTATAACTAGTAGTAGTAGTAGTAGTAGTAGTAGTAGTAAAAGTAGTAGTAGTAGTAGTAGTAGTAGTAGTAGTAGTAGTAGTAGTAGTAGTAGTAGTAGTAGTAGTAGTAGTAGTAGTAGTAGTAGTAGTAGTAGTAGTAGTAGTAGTAGTAGTAGTAAGAAGAAGAAGAAGAAGAAGAAGAAGATGAATAAGAAGAAGAAGAAGAAGAAGAAGAAGAAGAAGATGAATAAGAAGAAGAAGAAGAAGAAGAAGAAGAAGAAGAAGAAGAAGAAGAAGAAGAAGAAGAAGAAGAAGAAGAAGAAGAAGAAGAAGAAGAAGAAGAAGAAGAAGAAGAAGAAGAAGAAGAAGAAGAAGAAGAAGAAGAAGAAGAAGAAGAACAACAACAACAACAACAACAACAACAACAACAACAACAACAACAACAACAACAACAACAATAATAATAATAATAATAATAATAATAATAATAATAATAATAATAATAATAATAATAATAACAACAACAACAACAACAATAGTGAAGAAAATGAAAATCACAAACACACTACGGTCCCCATCAGATAAACATATACCTTTGACAATAGGCAGGAAAAAAAAAAGTTGCAAGGTCCTACCATCAATTGCCTAAATAAACATCAAATACACAATACCCCCCCAAAAAAAATAAAAAAAAAATCACAGAACACAATACCCCGCAAAAAATAAAAAATAAATAAATAAACTAAACTAAAAAATCGCTGAGAACAGGAGAGTGTGATACTAAATGTTTGGGAGCCTCTGCCCACGAGACAATGTAATCTTAAGGAGCCGGAGGGTAGAGGAGGGGAAGGCTATTTCTTGTCCCGTACTGTGTGTGTGTGTGTGTGTGTGTGTGTGTGTGTGTGTGTGTGTGTGTGTGTGAGAGAGAGAG
>NC_137011.1:8325535-8338035 GCF_032717465.1 Coenobita brevimanus
ACAGTTCACATCAGCAACCCGAGAGAGAACAAGGTGTTATGGGTAGAATGAATAGGGAAAGAAGTGGTGTTGAGAAATCCCCCGTCAAATAACCCCAATCTGTTTATTCACGTGGTTCATTGTTTTCTTCTTCTTGTTACCAGACGATTTTATTCATTTGACGTCATATGGATAGGGTTAATGGGTTAATGGGGAACTTCTTTACCTTTTCGAAATTGACAATGTTCTCTTAACCTGAGCAAAAACTAAAGTGCCAAAAGTAAATTAAACGAGAGAGAGAGAGAGAGAGAGAGAGAGAGAGAGAGAGAGAGAGAGAGAGAGAGAGAGAGACTGTACTGAGTAGGTGAAAATCAGACACATAGCCTGATCCCAGAGTTTGTTACAGGTTTTGCTTGACACTCTTTCCATCACGTTCCCACTTCCTTTGTCTCTCACTCCTTTCCCCTTTCCAGGTCTGTCTCTCTCTTTCTGTCACCCTCTATTTACCATTTTCTCCTTCCTTCCCCTTTCTATCTCCTCTCTTTTTCCATTTCCCCTCACTGTCTCTCTGTCTGTCTCTCTCTCTCTTTGCTCTGTTTGTCCCCTCGTCTGCCCCCTGTATCCTTCCCTCCTTCCTTTCTGCAACTTCCCTTCCTCTCCTCCCTTTATCCTCCCCCCTTCTCCCTCTCCTTCTCCCTCTCCCTCTCCCTCTCTCTCTCTCTCTCTCTCTCTCTCTTTCTCTCTCTCCCCCCTCGCCTGAGCCTCTCTAACGACGCCCAGAGCAGTGATAACAATCCCAGCTGAACGAGATTCTGGTTTCAGTAAAGTCAGAGAAGAGTGTGTCTAACAAAATCTCTCTCTCTCTCCCTCTCTCTCTCTCTCTCTCTCTCTCTCTCTCTCTCTCCATATAAATTTTTCAGTCTGCAAACCAGGACTTTGATTTTCGTTTATTTAGCTGTTTTGAAAAAAAAAAAAATAAATAAATAAATAGCTGGCTTACCGGCTTTTGGTTTAGTATTTCTGTACGAGAGAGGGGGAGAGAGAGAGAGGGGGGGGGAGGGAAGGGGGGACTGTACACTGATCCAGCTTTCAAGTTTTTTGCAGCACTATGACCCAGCTACTAATAGAACCCTGGGTTATAGCACCATTTTCAAACACTCACTGAATATTGGCGTTTTGTGATTGATATTTCAGTGCCACCGTGATTGGACTTTGTGGATTTGTTACGTGATAGCTGAGCAAAATTTTGAGTGAAAGGGAAATTATTCTTCACACATCAATTTCTTGGAAACAATGTACCTTTAAAAGATATAATTATTTTCCTTTCTTGAAAATTACTTTTTTTTTAATCATCTGAAAATAATGTAGTTCCGATTGTTTTAAACATTCATTCTTTCAGTTCTGTGTATTTGTTTTGATGAAGATTATTAATGTTTTTGGTGAGCTTCATTTACTTCATGTGTGCTGTATTTATTTTGATATATTTTATTTTTCTTTTGCCCTCATTTTATGTTCTCTTTTTTGCTTTTTTTTTTTTTGCTTTTTTTACCATCATCATCATCATCACCATCATCGTCATCAAATCCATTATCCTGCTCCTTTATATCCTGTGATTGTTATGCTGACCTCCATTCCAATAACAAATGATGGACTAACACTCAACAGAACAACTTATCACGTTCTAAAAAATAAGTATAACAGCTTAACTCCTTCAATACTGTGACGTCTTTTATGGTTTAGTCTATTTTTCCTGCCAATTATTCTATTAATTTAATTGTTCATTTATTCATTTATTTCAGCTTAGGAGAGTTTTGTTGATAGTGGTGAGAATAATGAAGGCTATAGCTAACCCTCCCAGTTCAAAGTCTTTAAATCAGAATATAATCAATCGGAAAAAAAATAAAGCTGAAATGACGTTCTGCTTGCTGTCGCTAATGTTCAGCCAATGCCCAACCACCTCATTTACAATAACAGGTCATCCAATAACACATGGCAGAATACCACTTCACGTTCTGCCAAAATAACAGGAGTGTAATTCTCTGGTTTCCAAATGAACGAAGATCTCATGCAGTAATAACATTCAAGCCCTATAACATTAATTTGTGTTTTCAATAAGTAGATAGCAATTTGGTTCACGCTACCTGTTATTCTGTGTGGTGGTGAACGGAGCGCAGAACATGATAACACGCGTGAACAGTTCTCGCTGGCTACAATCCTGCTTGTTAATGTGTTTGTTCTCCATTGTGTGATGAAAAATTGTTCTTGTGGGGCGTGGGAAGAAGCGATTTCCTTCGGATGTGTGAGAGAGAGAGAGAGAGAATAAAAACACCACTATCACATAATTATAGGACACACACACACACACACACACACACACACACACACACACACTCTCTCTCTCTCTCTCTCTCTCTCTCTCTCACACACACACACACACACACACACACACACACACACACTCTCTCTCTCTCTCTCTCTCTCTCTCTCTCTCTCTCTCTCACACACACACACACACACACACACACACACACACACAAACAAACACCACTTGAGCTGCATTCTTGTGTGATCATGTAATAAGCTGGTATAGACTGACTGGTATCATCACAGTAAGAGCATTGAGTGGGGTAATATAACACCCAACCACACACCCTGCCCACTTACACTACAGAGAATTATTTATACAGCGCACTTACAATCCACAATAACACTGAGCACTTACACTACGTTATTGAACACTTACACTACACGTATGCTGAACACTTACACTACGCACTCACAATGTACCGGGAATACTTAAACTTCATATTTATACAGAACAATTACATTACACACTTTCACGACACACTTACACTACATGCTTATACTGAACAAGTACACCAACTACTTACATTACACACATTACTGAATAATCACATTACACACTTACAATGCATACTTAAACCGCACTACTCACTTACACCGCACAAATACATTACACACTTACACTACACATATACTGAACAGCGACACTATACATATAATGCCTACTACACTGAATACATTACTCAGTTGCAACACACACCACACACACTACGCACTTACACTACACACTTATACTACACACTTACACTGGACAATTACATTTTACACCTACGCAAAATATAAGAACTAACTCCCACACTACCTAAAGTCATTGAATTTACTTTTATGCTAACTTATATGCCCTAACTTCCATTTTCTATCGCAGCAGACCTAACACTACACTAACTTAAACAGGTGAGATTATAACTATTCACACATCTACACTGATACACACTAAATTACACAGCTGATCCGACCCTTAACTGGCTTGGTCACCTACACTTACACTCACTTTGCTATACAACGGTACTAACTATGACATTATCTTACTCTACCGAATTAACAACTAAACTAAACTACAATGGAGATCTATACTACACACCCTCTTTCTATGTCGCAACTCCACAACTACATTCTACGACTACATTCCAATACTACACAGGTACAATGCATCATATATTCACTACAACAGATCCCACCACAACTACATTCTACAGTTCATTCCGCTACCACACACATCCATCACGCATTCACCACACTTACTCACAGACAACTAACTTCCAACTATTACACACTTGGTATCTCTCAAAGTGATACAAACACTATTTCACAACAACACCCCTTCCCCCTTGCACCACTACCCAGCAACATTGCACTATCACCACCTACACTCAATGACAAGTCTCACTACTCCCCGTCAAACTTATTTATTTATGCACGGTAGAAGGAAGCAAAATATGGAAACCCGAAAGACTGTTCCCAGCAAGAAAAAAATAAATAACCGAGTCACAGTCAAGATCCACTCATTTCAAGATGACTGGACACACTGAGTTTAAAAGCCTGGAGGAATAGACAGAAGAAAATACCGACAGAAGAAGACAGTTCCAGAGTTAACCTGTTGCATTATGAAGGGCTAGAAATATTGCATAACTCATGCATTAGAGAGTTAGATAGAAAAGGGGTGAGAGTTTGCTGCTAGACATATGTTACGCACCCGCCGTATTGGAGAAGGGATGGAAGCAGACACCCCAGAAAAGCAGTGACACACCTGTTCCACAATTACACACCTTCCATACTCACATCAGAACCCTCGCATCACATTCGAACAGAACATTCACAAACTCCCCAACACATTCACAAACTCCAGCACCATCAACTTCAGTTCAAATCGCTCTAATAGAGACTGTTTCAAGCTTCTGCGCCATTATCAGGTCTCCCTTGAGTTGCATAAAATAGTCTGGAAGTAGTAGGAATAAAACAAAATGGTGTCATTGTTCTAAAGTGGTTTTTGGATATTTTTACTTACTTCCTTTATTATTTGAGAATCCTCCAAAACTGTATGAAATCTCCAACGAGTATAGAGAATGTAATGTCATCGTAATGGAGGGACTGGAGGAAGTGGGTCGGGGTATTTCGAGCAATTCTTTTATTTTTGCTTGATTTTGTTCAGCTGTCAGTGTGTGTGTGTGTGTGTGTGTGTGTGTGTGTGTGTGTGTGTGTGTGTGTGTGTGTGTGTGTGTGTGTGTGTGTGTGTGTGTGTGTGTGTGTGTGTGTGTGTGTGTGTGTGTGTGTGTGTGTGTGTGTGTGTGTGTGTGTGTGTGTGTGTGTGTGTGTGTGTGTGTGTGTGTGTGTGTGTGTGTGTGTGTGTGTGTGTGTGTGTGTGTGTGTGTGTGTGTGTGTGTGTGTGTGTGTGTGTGTGTGTGTGTGTGTGTGTGTGTGTGTGCAATAAATTCTTCACGTTATTCAATCTTCCATCTGCACATCCACACAACATCCATCCAGTCCTTCACATCACACAAAGGCTCTTATTCTCGTCGGTTAGGGAAGCTCACTAACACCTATTCCCTAGTGATTTATTTTTTATTATGGCTGGTCAGTATCCTTTTGTACGTGATTTCTGCAGACTATGGCGGTAATGGAAAGATTTATGTAATACGGAAGAAGATAGTAAGGTGTTATAAGCAAAATAAATAGCTTAGGAGAAGGTGTTAAGGATCTCTCTCTCTCTCTCTCTCTCTCTCTCTCTCTCTCTCTCATCATCATCATTTGCAGAATTGTTGCACACCAATTCAGACTCCACATCCTCTCAACATTCTCAGTTTCCACATACAGGCTTTACATCTACCCATCACCCATACAACCTTGACAAACTGTTAGTAGTCTTTTCTGAATTAAAACAGGATCCTCCTACTCAATCACACATCCACAAAACACTCTTCCAGATTATGTATATCCACAAAACATCCATCCACACCCCACACATACACACATCATCACCTCGCTCTTCCATATCCAATATTTATTTTTTCATATTTTTAACTATAATACATCCACATACGTTCACAATATCAGTCAGCTTCTCCACACATCCATTTCTCTGCCTTCTCCCAATATCCAGAACAGAATCCACATACAACCTCCACATGTGTGCACTTTTGAGTCATCCTCGACCTCTTGCAAGCTATCGGTGGGAACGCATAACATCCAACCACATTCTAAACATCGACGCAACATCCATCCTTTCCACATTCTCTTTGTGTTACATCTACCAGTCCTCTCCACATCCAGACAACACCCATCCTCTCCTGTACATTCCCTTTCTTTAACATCCACCCAGCCTCTCCACATTCCCAGAACTTCCATTTACGCCTCTACTGTACATTCTCTGTTTTACATCCATCCGCTCCTATACATTCTCTTTATTTAACATCCATCCAGCCTCTTCACATCCACATAACAAATGCGCAGACCGTACACATAAAAAAATAAACTAAGAAAAAAAGTAAAGAAGAAAGAAAACAGCAAAATCACCGCCACTTACACACCTTTTCTACATCATCAACATTAACACAGAAGCGTCAACAAACCATAAGTCCTGTCTGCCACACTGCATCAACATCCACACCGCATCCACACAGCCTCCACACATCCACACAACAACCACACAACCTCCACACAGTTGCGGGTCTTGAGAAGGGCAAGATCTCTGATAAGCAATTAGCTGTGGAAGAAGCTCTCATTACTCCTCACGTCCACTCAGTATCACTTTCGTCTATTAGACACAAGTTCCGCCTATTCACTTCCGTATTCACTACGCTAGTTCTGGAAAGGAATACATCTGTCTTTACACATCCACACAACATTCGCTAGACTCCACATTCACAATACACAGTCTTCACATCAAATCTAGCATCCACACACTTCAATTAAATTGAAGTGTGTAGATGCTAGATTTGAAAAAAAAAAAAAATCACATTTAACGTACCCATAAACAATCCTCTCACCTGTCACAAACAGTTCATCACAATTCTTCCAGAAAGCACACCATTACATCCGAACAACTTAAACACACGCCCATACATCAACACACACACACACACACACACACACACACACACACACACACACACACACACACACACACACACACACACACACACACACACACACACACACACACACACACACACACACACAAAGCACTTTTTGAGAGGGCCTAATCCTCTGGAAAGCTATCAGCGGTACAAGCTGCAAATGCCCCAAGCATCAACAAATCCACCTGGACCCACAACATCCTCAGAACATCACTCCAGACCCGACACCTAAACACAGCATTCATCCAGACCTTACCCATCCACACAACATCACATCTTCCTTCCACTCCCAACTTTCTTTTCATCACATCAGCTTTATGACATTCTCAAGCCAGCACAACATCCATCCAGACTCACTACATCAATACAACATCCATACTGAGTCACCACATTCACACAACATCAACACATCAACAGAGCCTCCACACACATGCATTTCTTGAACGGACCCGACCTCTGGGAAACGATCGGCGGCAGAGGTTGTCAATACTCGTTGCTCCATCAACTCCCCGAAAACCCACGCCTGTCAAACTTACGCTACCGCACAACCTGTTCCGTGTGTGTGTGTGTGTGTGTGTGTGTGTGTGTGTGTGTGTGTGTGTGTGTGTGTGTGTGTGTGTGTGTGTGTGTGTGTGAGAGAGAGAGAGAGAGAGAGAGAGAGAGAGAGAGAGAGAGAAAGGGAGAAAAGAGGGTGCGAAAATGGAGGGTTGGAGGGAGTAAGGAAGAGGGAGGAGAGAGGGATGGTTATTTGTGTAAGAGCAAATGTTTTGATATCCGCAAAAGAGTGTGCATCAGTGTATATGTTTTAGAGAGAGAGAGAGAGAGAGAGAGAGAGAGAGAGAGAGAGAGAGAGAGAGAGAATGTTTTCAGCTATGAAAAATTTCTCACCCTCGCTCCCCTCCGTATGTGTGTGTGTGTGTGTGTGTGTGTGTGTGTGTGTGTGTGTGTGTGTGTGTGTGTGTGTGTGTGTGTGTGTGTGTGTGTGTGTGTGTGTGTGTGTGTGTGTGTGTGTGTGTGTGTGTGCGCGCGCGCGCGCCGGCGCATACGTGAGAATTCGTGAGTGAATTCAGCTTGTGTACACGTCTTCTGTGTAGGTATTAATTCATGACTGTGTGCCTGAGAGAGAGAGAGAGAGAGAGAGAGAGAGAGAGAGAGAGAGAGAGAGAGAGAGAGAGAGAGACAGAGAGAGAGAGAGAGAGAGAGAGAGAGAGACAGAGAGAGAGAGAGAGAGAGAGAGAGAGAGAGAGAGAGAGAGAGAGAGAGAGAGAGAGAGAGAGAGAGAGAGAGAGAGAGAGATTTGGTTTTGTGTGTGTTGGGGGTGGGTGTCTGTATATTATGTGAGTATTAATGATTGTACTGTATGTGTACGTTTGTGTCGGCATGTTGCTGTACTGATGTGTGTGTGTGTGTGTGTGTGTGTGTGTGTGTGTGTGTGTGTGTGTGTGTGTGTGTGTGTGTGTGTGTGTGTGTGAGAGAGAGAGAGAGAGAAACTGCTAGTATATACAGAGGTAGGGAGGGGGAATATGTGTATGTATGTGTGTGTGTGTGTGTGTGTGTGTGTGTGTGTGTGTGTGTGTGTGTGTGTGTGTGTGTGTGTGTGTGTGTGTGTGTGTGTGTGTGTGTGTGTGTGTGTGTGTGTGTGCTCGCAATCCCGTCTGTTTACCCGTGTGCGTCCAGGCGTGTGAGTCTGTGTGTACCCTGGATTGTGTGAAGGAGGGAGGCGTGTGCGTGCGTGTGTGTGCGCCTGGATGTGTCTGTTTGCGTGTAAACATTTGTGTGTATGTTCATGAGCTGCACGGTAAATATAACTGTTAATTTTTGAATGAGAGAGAGAGAGAGAGAGAGAGGGGGGGGGGAGACAAAGCAAATGTAGTTCATAAAGACGGATGAACGAATATTTTGGATGTTAATAGTAGTAGTTTACAAATTGGAGCGCATAACGTTATTACGAAGGGGGGAGGAGAGCGAAGCCTTTAGTGAAAAGTTGCTATTATTTCTCAAAAAGAATACAGTAAGAGATAATTTAGGCCTAACTCTCTTGGCTTGAATAATCCTTCAGCACATCCCTGTAAAATATATTGTGTCACTCACCACTATCATTTTGGCATCATTTCAGCTCAAGCATGGTGATGTGGAGCCTGCTATGGTGCCTCTGTTAAATGGGCAGACCAAAGCTAATGCGGCGACCATCCAGGAATCAAACATCTATATTTTTCTTTGCGCTTCGCCACAGTGAGGCGCTGTCAGCCGCAAGGGAACATCAATTTGCTGCACAGAACAGCCCTGCAGAAGGGGTTGTTTGACTGCGGTTGATGGGTTTACTAGGCCAGAAAAACTGAGGTTTATCATCAACAACAACACATCATATCACGCGTCTTGCACACGTCTTGGATACTACACAGACTCATGATTCTGCTCGTTTATCCGTGGTATCTATCACCACGGATCCCGCCTTAACTTCATATATGGTATGTTTCGATTTATTTTCATGATAGTAAAGAATATTACACACATATATATATATATATATATATATATATATATATATATATATATATATATATATATATATATATATATATATATATATGTATAAACAAAAAGCTGACAGACATAAAAAAGCAACAAAGCATTGAGAGAGAGAGAGAGAGAGAGAGAGAGAGAGAGAGAGCTGTAATCGTGACACTGATGTTGTCGTACACTCAATATTTACTCTCCCGTTATATTTATTCAGTGCTCTATAATTCTCTATAGAGCAAAGCGAAACATAAAATAAATTCTCTCTCTCTCTCTCTCTACATGTATATAATGGATCGATATGGTACTCTATATCTCTAATGTATAAATACGGTGTGTGTGTATATAATATATATATATATATATATATATATATATATATATATATATATATATATATATATATGAGCCTCAGTGGTATAGAGTGCGTTTTCGTACACGGGTGAGCCAGGGTTCGCGACCCGCCAGGGTAATTAACTTTGGGAGTGTTCACTCAGCCACGTACTACTTTGGCGGACACAAGGGGTGCTGTGGTTGAACCAGTGTCGCTTACTATAAAGTATACTTGCACCCAGTCGGCTTGCTCGGGCGATTACACTTGGTTCACAGACTACACACACATCCAAAGCCACTAAAACACTACAAGTACACTTACAAGCATTTATCACCCTACATACAATCTATACCAGACAGCCTAAGCCACTTGGTAGAGATACATTGGCTGTATCGTCCCGACTTCGGTCGGGATAGGCCGGTCCTGCAGTGGATACTCAAACGGCTAATGATAATATATATATATATATATATATATATATATATATATATATATATATATATATATATATATATATATATATATATATATATATATATATATAAAACGGAAAAATATGATAATGTAATGGAAGGATGAGATTAGAAAATTATACCAACATATTATGTACACGAGGTATTACATATATTTTTTGGTAAACTTTACATTATTTTTTCAGGTCATATATGCAAGAAATTTTGGAAGATGAGCCAATGAATCTATGAATCCCTTGGTATCTTTTCCATCATTTATTTATTCTATTTATTTTTTCTCAAATTCAGTTCTTCAATACAGTGATGATTATGTTTCTTTCACCTTGCTGCTGCTGCTGCTAAATCTTTTCATCAAGCATAGGACAGGCTTTTCGAACTGAAGGAGACATATTCTTTTCATTATTCATTGCACTTCTACGGGCTTACATAAACAGAAAAAGATGGTCCAACAGCAACAGGGGAAAAAATCAGACTGACATAGTATTCTTAAAAACGTGAATGAAACGTTAATTGATGTGTCTTTTTCTTTTTTCTTTCCCCCCCCTTTTTTTTTTTTTGGTCAAAATGGTAATAGCTGTCCATGTTTTGTGTTTGCATTTCACTGTTTATCAACCGTATCTCTCCCAATGAAATATTGTGTGGAACTGTGTGGTGGTGGTGATGGTAGTGATGATTCTTTTTTTCTCCTACTGTACATTACTACCATCATTACCTCGTCATTCTCTAACGTCAGTACGTTAAGTATGCTTCTATTCTTATTGTCTTGGTCACCCTTCTCTCTCTCTCTCTCTCTCTCTCTCTCTCTCTCTCTCTCATCATTAAATCAACACCTCATTTTAGTTTCCTCACATTTACTCTTTTTCTCTCACTACTGTTCCGCATGACTCACCATCCACTCATCGGAGGAAATTGTGTCGTGGTAAGTGTGTGTGACTCTCATTAGCTTCCCCGCCTTCTTAGTGTTCCCAGGAGAGAGAGAGAGAGAGAGAGAGAGAGAGAGAGAGAGAGAGAGAGAGAGAGAGAGAGAGAGAGTTAGTAATTTACATATATACTCATACATATGTCATGCAAACTTTTCTCTCCTTACTAGACGCTCCATCCTTGAAACTAATAAAGACGTGGACTGGGTGTCCTTATCAGTATCGTATGTCTGTAGCAGTGTATATTTGGGTCGCTGTAGTTATTGACATTCTCATCATAGGGAGAGTGATAGCCTGAATTTACCCCCTCCCGTACTGGCAACGTACGAAGAGGAAAGAGGTGTCTGTAGAAAGTGATCCATGTGAAAATCAGTTTGTTGTTTTGGCTATTATTACCACACCATAGCATGTGTGTGGAGTGGGAGAAAGCCGATTCTTTTTCCAGAGTGATGAAACGGAGGACGACAAAAGAAGATAAAGCGTTACATGGCAATCAGGAGCGTCCCTTTATAGTAGACGAGTTTTGTCTTATCTGTGGTATTGTTTGGAAATAGTTAAGGTTAGCTGGGATTTTTTTATGCTTACTGTGAGCATCTTGGTAAAGGAAGGTCTTCCGATGTGGGGTGAGCTTTACATTTTTTTTCTGTGCTTGTTGTGTTTGGTGCAGTCTCTGTGTCACTGGTAGAAATGACAGGGCTTGAACATACTATACGCAAGCATATGAAAAATCGTGTTACCGCACACTTAAACTGTCTGTCACCGTGTGGACTCTCTCTCTCCCTCTCTCTCTCTCTCTCTCTCTCTCTCTCTCTCTCTCTCTCTCTTTCTATATATATATATATATATATATATATACAGAAGCAATATTTTCACCAGATGGGAAGCGAAATCTAATAAGGAAGAAGAATATCGCGCTGGGATAACATTTTTAACTTGAATATTTGGGCTTTACTTTACCCATCATCACCCTAAGATATTTGATATATGTCTTATTTTTACAATATAATTGAATGTAATGGAAACTTCATTTCCTAGTCGAGTGAATATGCAAGATAATATCCAGGCAGAATGCCATTTCGGTGGAAAAGAGGTGCCTTACAATTTAATACATAGGTCAGCAGTCAGGTAATATGTATTAGTAAAAGAGTCCCATTAGTTGTCAGGTATTACTGTATATATTGTGTTGATAATGTGAGGTGTGTTGGTTAGGAGTCAGGTACTATATACTGTATTGATAAAACGGGATTGTACAGATAGTCAGGTAATTATATATATATATATATATATATATATATATATATATATATATATATATATATATATATATATTTATTGTTTTCATATAACGTGGTCCCATAGGTCAGCAGTAAGGTAATATATTTGTATTAGGAAAACTTGGTTCGACTATATATATATATATATATATATCCGAGCGCTTTCGTGTAATCACACAAACGGATAGCTAATGGAAACTGAGAAAGGAAAAGGAAAAATTGGGAAGGGTAGTGATGTTGATACTGATAATATAATGTTAATAATTACGTTGACATGGCAGTAGCCTAAATGAAAGTAGTCTCTCTCTCTCTCTCTCTCTCTCTCTCTCTCTCTCTCTCTCTCTCTCTCTCAGGTAATTCGACTACGTGTTGCTATTAATCGATTAATCAATTATCAATGAACTAGTCAGTCAGTCAAATAATCAAACTATCTGTCTGCCTGTCTGTCTATCTTTCAATCTGTTGTCTAGACTCTATCTACCTGTCTATCCATCACATTAATTTTCCACATCCAGGTATCCTGCCATCCTCCCCTCTCTCTCTCTCACCGCCAGCTTCCATAACAT
>NC_137011.1:8340535-8353035 GCF_032717465.1 Coenobita brevimanus
CCTCCTACCTCTCCCCTTCTCAATCTTTCTCACCCTCACCCTCCATTCCCACCGACCCCTAGTAGATTCTGGTATGTAAAGAGCTCCACGCTGCCTTGTTCAACCTTCCCCAATTCAGCCACCTCGTTGCACTGAATGGATTGGTCTCAGCATGTATTTCACCGTGGCTATATGGAGAATCAGGGGGTCAGAGGGATATTCCTGACTTACATGGTTTCCCACTGAGTTAGATTACATGGCTTGGGGATGTTTAATATCCTCCAAAGATTATATGGGATCTATGAACGTTTATTGTGGATTTTGTGAGGTTAATTTTTGTTATCTTGTTCACTACTACAGGTAAATGATATCGGTAGTGACAATAATATCGTAAATATAGAACAAAACCTGCTGACACAGGCTCTTGGGTTGATGGTGGTCAGTCTTATGTATGCTTCTTACTGTAATGTTAATTTGGCATGCATCAGCTGTAATGTTTTTTCATCTTCCTTTTTTTCTTTCTTTTTTTTTTTCTTAACTGCGTGGGGCCATTCCCTAAGTTTATTATAAATGTCTGCTGGTAGTAAATATATAGGAATAAAAATGAAAGAATGGCTGAGATCTATTTATAGGTACTGAAGGTGTTAGTGTATAAAAGTCAAGGTTTGCTGGATAACTGGAAGAAAATTCTGAGTAAATAATCCATTGTACTGCATCACATTTTTTTCCTGTGAGGTGTCTGTAGTATTTCTGTCGCCTGGCACTAATTTATTAAGCCTGGAAAAGTTAAGACGAGTGTTAAGAAAAAGCGAGAGAAAATGAAAATAAAAGGTGACATGATAAAAACGGAACGGGTGTGTGTAGTATGTGATATGGTATGTTTGCATCTACTGGTGTTGATTATCCTGCACCAATTTTCTCATGCAGAGTGTAATAAGAAGGGGAGAGGAGAGGCACATGCAGTGAGGAAAATTCTATGTTGTGGCAGTGATGGAAAAGAAAAATTAGCAACGGAGGTGGAATGTAGAATGAATTATCGAAGAAAGGTAACTGACGAAACTAAAGTGTAATTGGAAGTATAATGCACGGTTATAGGCCAGTGAACGTTAGTGCAACCATTTCTGAATCTATCTATCTAATCTATCTACCAGGTTGTCTCTCTCACCCTTTTTCTACCTATCTGTCTATCAGTCATTCTACAGATCTGTCTATCTATCCCTCAATACATAAATATCCATTCCTTTTACTTTATGAATAGAGTAATATTACGTTAACACACAGTATCTGTAGTATTGAAACTCCCCCCCCTCTCTCTCTCTATCTATCTATCTATCTCTCTCTCTCTCTCTCTCTGGGAATCTCATCAAGCGGGAGTGGGATGGAAAGAGAAGTTGTTAGCCAGGAATAAAACTAACGTGGGGTAAAATCGCATGTGCTTTTTCACTCAGCTCAGGTTTGAATATGCGTGGTAATAAAGGCTTGAGAGAGAGAGAGAGAGAGAGAGAGAGAGAGAGAGAGAGAGAGAGAGAGAGAGAGAGAGAGAGAGAGAGAGAGAGAGAGAGAGAGAGAGAGGTGGACATGTGAGATATGCAATGTTCTTAGTCAAGCAGGGACACAAGAAACACATTAAAATAAAAGCAAGGATGACAAAGTTAGTAAAACATGAAAGAGAGAGAGAGAGAGAGAGAGAGAGAGAGAGAGAGAGAGAGAGAGAGAGAGAGAGATGGGGGAGGAGGGGGATATCAGATACGTGATACAGGATAAGCAGTGGTACAAAGAAACAAGCATACAATCAGGCAGACAGACATTACGACAGACAGACACTCACAGACAGACAGTAATATGACAGAGCAACACACACACACACACACACACACACACACACACACACACACAAACACACACACACACAATGCACAAGGACTGCTGACCCTTAGGCTAATCGCAATGGACCATGAGCCGTGTAAGGGTGCGCAATAGGAGAGAGAGAGAGAGAGAGAGAGAGAGAGAGAGAGAGAGAGAGAGAGAGAGAACTAATTAGATACACAAACCACACAGATATAATGGCCCCAGTGAGGTGATTTGGCCTTAATGCTAACAGAGTGACTAATACTCTAATTACGGAAACAAGCATTGGAAAGTGAGAGAGAGAGAGAGAGAGAGAGAGAGAGAGAGAGAGAGAGAGAGAGAGAGAGAGAGAGAACAAAGAAAAAGAAAAACCAACTCCAAGAAGAGAATAAAAGAGCAAAAAGAAAGAAAAAGAGAGCAAAAAGTGAGAGAGAGGCTAATCGCAGCGTAACAACCCACTATGCCAGAAATGGGCCCACCTTTACCTTTCAGACCTCCACTTTTCCAACCCGCAATCCTCATGCAGCTGAAATGGACCGGTGGGGATGGTCCGTATGTTAGACAGAGAGAGAGACAGAGAGACAGACAGACAGACAGACAGACAGACAGACAGACACAGACAGACAGACAGACACACAGAGGTGGAAAACGGAATGGAAAAGGGAGAGAGAGAGAGAGAGAGAGAGAGAGAGAGACAGACAGACAGACAGACAGACAGAGAGGGGGAAAACTGAAGTAAAAAGTAAAGAGGAAAATGAACAAGGAAGAGAAAATAAAAGAGCAATTAGAATAGATAATGCCCACCACCAAAACAGAGGAAAAAAGAAGAATAAAGAAAACAGGAAAAAATATCAAAGAAAAAGTAATTAGAAAAGAGGGAAAAAATAAAACCACACAAAAATCAAAAGTGCCCATCATTCACCACAATTTGCCTGTTGAAATCCATGTATTTTGGGACCATCGTGTACATGGAGCTAAACCTCCCGAAAAAAGGAGTGTATGGAGTAGGAATTATGCACTATTACTGGCGTTTTTAAATCCGGGCTGATGTGAAATGGAACGGAATGTGTGTGTGTGTGTTTTTTTTTTTTCTGCATGCTTGTAGGTATATAGTATGTACATGTGTGTGTATAATGGCGAGTATGTAAGAACGATTGCAGCCTATGTACATGTATGTGTTTATGAATATTGCAAGATGTATGTAAAATGCTTATGTATGTAAGGATGGATGGATTTATGTATATATGAATGGATGGACAGATGTATGTATGTATGTATGTAAGTGTTTATGTAGGTTATGTATGTATTTGTATGCTTGTATGTTTGCATGTAAGATATATTCATGTAAGTATGTAAATATGACTGTGCCAGTCTGTAAGTATGTACTAGTAAATTTTTCCCTTCAGGCCCAGTATTTCCTACAGCTGAACAAATTCGTCTGAAGGCAGCCACAGTGAAAATCCTGCCCTAAATGGAGCAGTAAAGTGATGGAAAAATCGATGCAGGATATAACCCCTTTACAGCCACGATTTACCTGGTGTTAAATCGCTCGGTATATCATGAGAGAGAGAGAGAGAGAGAGAGAGAGAGAGAGAGAGAGAGAGAGAGAGAGAGAAATGAATATCTGTGTAAAACTAATTTTGTATTTAGGTTGTATGTACGTACGTATATATGTATGTATATATGTATGTATGTATTATGTATGTATCCTTCGAATTCTCATGTAAGTCTACAGCCGAAAGCGTTGCTTACATAATTTTATCCTTCACCCCTCCTAAAATGTGAGAAACATATATGAGTATTCTGCATTCCTGTATTCTTTTTGGAAACCCATAGGACTTAAAGCGATTATATATAGATAGATATATATATATATATATATATATATATATATATATATATATATATATATATATATATATATATATATTTATATATATATATATATATATATTGATAGATAGGTAGGTAGATAGATAGATAGATAGATAGATAGATAGATAGATAGGTAGATAGATAGATGTATATTTCACTTGTTTCAGTATATATGAGTGTGAAATATTAAATAAATATGTATCTATCTACTAACCCATCTATCTATCCGTCCTTCTTTGTATGCCTCTCTATGTCTACTACTTATCTGTCTGCTGTATCTGTATCTCTCTATTTGTCTATTTGTCCCTCCGTTGATCTATCTGCCTACCTCTGTCTCTGTCCATCTTTTCATCTGGTTGTTTTTATCTGTTTATCTCTCTGTCTATATATGAACATACTATGAGAGTGAGAGAGAGAGAGAGAGAGAGAGAGAGAGAGAGAAACACAGCCAGTTAGCCATACAAATCAGACAAACAATAAAAGGCAGAGAAACAAGCGAAAGTGAGCGACAAGGAAAGCTTTACAGCCTCATCTACATCCCCCCCCCCCAAAAAAAAAAAAGGTAAATGGAAGACTAACTAATAATTCGGCCTGGGAGGGACTTCATTATGCATGGAGCCGAAATAACCCGAATACCGAATCCAGTCCTGTGGTTGGGACGGGAATGCGGATCGGGACGTTTGGAATGAACCACCTATCCCCCTCCCTCTAACCGCCCCCGGGCTCCTTCCCCCACCCTCCCCCTGACTCCTTCCTCCCACCCCTCTCCAACTCCTATCGCTCATCCTCTTTCTCCTTTCCGACTCCTTCTTGTCCTTCACCTTCTTTTCATCCTCTTTTACCTTCCTCTTTCTCTCTCTCTCTCTCTCTGTTCACCATTCCTCTGCTCTCCCAATTTTCCCTCTCATCTCCAACCACTCCTCTCCTCCTCTTCCTTTGTTTTGCCTCTCTGCTTCTCCCTTCTCCCTTCCATAATCTTTTTCCCCTTTTCCGCCCACTTTTGCTTTGCTCTCTTCCTATCCTTCTCTTTTCCTTTCCTCCTTCCTCAACTTCCCTCTCTTCTCTTTCCTCATCTACTATCGTTCCTCTTAAAGAAGATACGCAGATATAAATCAGGGATGAAGGAGGGACGGAAGGAAGGAAGGAGAGTGAAGGTGGGGACGAAGAAGGAAGGAAAAAATGATGGAAGCAAGAAAGAAGGGAAGAACGCAAGGGGATGAAGGAAGAGATAAAAGTAGGAAAGCGAGGCAGGAAGATGGAGGGATAAAGATATAAAAAAGAGGGGGGAGGAGAAAGAGGAAAGATAGGAGAGATGAAGAAAAACGAATTAAGAGAGGAAAGAGAGGAGAGTTACGAGGAAGCACGATAAATGAGAGCGTAAGGAGAGAGAAAAAAAAAAGGAAGGAAGAGTGGCAGAAAGAAAGAGGGGAATCAAGGGGTGGGGAATGCAAGGACTGGAATGCAGGAGGAAGTGATGGGAGTGGAGTAAGGAGGGAAAAGGAATCCGAAAGGAGAGAATGTGGGAATGTTGGGAGGAACGAGGGAGAAAATAGAGTGAGGGAAACTGAAGAAAGAAGACGTAATAAAGGAGGGAGGAAAAGACAAGGTATGATATATATAGAAAATAATATTGTAAAAAAAAAAAAAAGAAAAGAGTCAAGGGGTGATTAAAGTAAAACGAGGAAGACTGGGGGGGGGGAGAGAATAAAGTGTGTGTGTGTGTGTGTGTGTGTGTGTGTGTGTGTGTGTGAGAGAGAGAGAGAGAGAGAGAGAGTAGTAGTAGTAGTAGCGGCAGCAGTAGCAGTAATAGTAGTTGTAGTAGTAGTGGTGGTAGTAGTAGTACAGTACAAGTAGTAACAGAAATTGCAGTAGAGGTGGTAGTAGAAATACAGTAGTTGCAGCTCCAGGTTCATCGGAAACGTGAACCCAGTGGACAACATGCTGAAGTTGCCTCCCTCTAGCAAACTACTTTCATCCTTTTTTTTTTTTTTTTTTTTTTCCAGGAAATAGGATGCTGAGGAACGTTTGTTTAACCGGGCAGTTCCACCGCCCTGTAATATCAATGCCATCTCGTGAGTCGCCCCGCTCTTGTAGTAAGCTACTCTCAACAATTAAGCTGATATGTGAATTCCTTGCCTAAACAGCGAACACAAAGCAACAAAATCCCAATGATCTCTCGAACCGCATAAATAATATATAGGAGTAATGCTTCAAACACACACACACAGCCACTGCTATCTGACGGAGAGAAAGGAAAAAAAAAAAAGACTATATTATTCAACTCTATCAATACAGTAGTTCAGTTTCTTTTAGTCCAGTGAATAATGTTATCTATTGATGGAATATTCAGTGTTTTCTTATGCTTATTTTTTTGGCAACGGCAAAAAAAAAAAAAAAAAAGAAAGGAAGAGGCATTGTATTTGAGAGATTAATAGCTACTGTTTTGGACCCTTCCACTACTAGACATTCTCTTTATTTAATAAACTTGCATTGCAGAAACAACAATGGTGTCTTTCTTGTGCTACACAAAAACATATAAAAAAAATATGAAAAATCCCAAATGAAAAACAGACCTTCTAATTCTGAAATGGTCAAGTTAAATATGCTGTAAGCCGGTGCTGAATATTTGATTTATTTTGTAGTAATAAATAATTATATATAGATTGCCGTCACCTTAGGTTATTATAATTTTCAGTAGGGTAACTTTTTTTTTTTTTTTCATTTTTTCTTCTCACTTCCAGACTACTTCATTCAGCTTAAGGGGAAGAAACTTACGGGGTTAGATATTGCCTTTATTAACCTTTTTACTATCAGGACGATCTCATAAGCTGGATGAAAGAAACTGTAATCAAATAAGGGTAACATGATTAACGAAAAAATGACCCCTTGGTACTGATTCTGTCTTCGTCTCCGTCTCCGTCTTTGTCTGTCTGTCTGTCCGTCTGTCTGTCTGTCCGTCTGTCTGTCTGTCTGTCTGTCTGTCTGTCTCTCTATCTATCTATCTCTCTGTGCCATATCACAAACGCAGGAGTCCAGAGTTAGGCTATTCATTTCCGAAATTTAAGACGAGGGTGACCTGCCTCGCACATCCATGAGCTGCATTATGTGACCAATAAACCCTAACGACTCTTGGGAAGTACACCTCTTTGATCCCCATCCTGCCGGAGCACCTCAGCCCGCTAGGCCAACAAATGGGTAAATTTAATCAAAGTGGAAACTGAATAGGATGTAAACTTAATCGAAGTGAAACTGAGTAATCGCGTGTGCCTTTATGCCGTGGTAGATATGGTTATGTGCTGGTTAACATTCCATGATATTAGTAACGAGTCCGCTATAATCAATGAAGAATTCGCTTTCCTCGCTAGGATGCAAGAGTTCGTTTCTGTGGCAAATTATTAAACACTATATGATTCAAGGTTATGAGTTGTTACAGTTGTGAAAGTATGCCAGAACATAAAGTTGTGTGTGTGTGTCTGTGTGTGTGTGTGTGTGTGTGTGTGTGTGTGTGTGTGTGTGTGTGTGTGTGTGTGTGTGTGTGTGTGTGTGTGTGTGTGTGTGTGTGTGTGTGTGTGTGTGTGTGTGTGTGTGTGTGTGTGTGTGTTTATAGAATGGCATGGTATTGTGGGCATCCTGTATCGCAACACTGTTATTATATTACGGTAAATTTGCCGTGTTATAGGATTTTATAGTTTGTAATAATATTTTGAGGGCTATAATATATATCGCACCGGTGTTATTGTTAGGCTTTATTTCACTTATATGTGAGTAGTAGGGGTAGGCAGCCCCGCCCAGGGAAGTACTACCGCCAAGGTAACGGGAGACTCAAGGAATAGCCTGGATTCCATTTTCTCTCCTAGGCCTTGGTAGCTGGTTACACATCTTTCTGCCTCAAACACCGGAGGGCATCAGGCTGCCCTCTTTACACAACACACACATCCACATTATATTACATTACCTTAAACCAGCTATCCTCTCTCCAGAAAACACCGATCTTGTCATTACATATACACATTTCACAACACATTCCTGTTCTCCCCCCCATAAAAAGAACCATGGCTGCTGCTATACTGGGAATCAGTGCGGTGGTTTCTCGGATGACCGCCACCGGCAGGGCTGGGTGTACCAGACAACCCCGATCAAAATCCCTAGCTATTGGACTTGTTTCTAACAACCAATTCAGATAATTATAATGTCGAAGTGAAGTCCCCTCTCGGATCCTCTGATCACTGTCTGATTCAAGCCACCAGTTTCACACCTACCACACCCTCCTGCTCTGAACCTGTCGTGATGACTAAATGGCACTACGACACGGCAGACTGGGAGGGACCTCAAAATTTTCTCATGGATGTTCCTTGGACCTCCTTTTTCTCCCAAGATGCAAATTCTACACTGGCCACATACAAGATTTCATTAAAGTCGGCATGGAAACATTCATTCCTCATCATAGTTACAGAAAAAGATGTAATTCTCCTAAATGGTTTGACCACAATTGTGCTAGAGTAACAGAACATAAAACAATAGCCTATAACACTTAAACAAGGACCAAAACCAAAGAAGCCTTTAATTATTATAAAAATATCAGAAGCCATGCCAAAACTATTATCAGTCTTTCTAAATCAAACTTTCTACACAGACAAGCTAACAAACTACTAAACAGTCCAAATGATAACAAAATATTCTGGTCAACCCTTAATTCATTCAAAACTAACTTCACTACCACCTCTTCCATTCCACCGTTACAGTTCCCCAATGGAAATCTAGTAAGTGACCCACGTGGAAAAGCCAACCTTCTTGTTGACATTTTTCCAACAAACTCAACCCTAAATCCAGAAAATCACAATATTCCTGTACATGATTTTGATTCCCCTCAAATACCTCCTTTCATGATTCACACCAGATACGTACAAGCTGTATTACAGAATCTCTCAACAGACAAAGCCACTGGTCCAGATAAAATTCCTTCAATAGAACTTAAAAATTGCTCCTCAGTGTTGGCTCTTGTATTAGCAAAATTTTTCCGCTTATGCATCCGTACCTCAATTTTTCCAGCCTCTTGGAAAGAAGCAAATATCCATCCTGTTCCTAAAAAGGGGGCATCTTCTGATCCATTAAACTATAGACCAGTTGCAATACCTTCCGTTCTCAGTAAAGTTTTTGAGACACTAATTAACAAACACATAGTCAAGCATCTAGAAATCAATAAATTAATCAATGATCGGCAGTATGGATTTAGACAAGAACATTCAACTATAGATATTCTTTGCCTTCATACCCATCAGCTTAACAAAACAATAGACCAACATGGTGAAACACAGACCGTAGCACTTGATATTTCAAAAGCATTTTACAGAGTACGGCACCAGGCACTTACAGTATTGTCTAAGATGTCACACTTTGGCCTTGCATCACTGGTTCCTCTAATTTCTTCTTACCTTCATAATAGAAAAATACGGGTCATGGTAGATGGAATTTATTCTCAGTTTCATTCCATAAATGCTGGCGTACCTCAGGGATCAGTTTTGGCGCCAACCCTCTTTCTCATTCATATTAATGACCTCCTATCTGTCACGCACAACCCAATACACTCTTATGCTGATGATTCGACCCTTCACAGTTCTTTCACATTTAGTATCTCCTTTACACAGTTTGATATTATAAATTCCCAAATAAACACAGCAATTTCTCTGAACCAGGACCTTTCTAAAATTAATCAATGGGGACAAAAAAATCTGGTCTCATTTAATGCTCAGAAAACTAAATACATTAATTTCTTCAAAAGAAAGAATCCCTCAGACTTTCACATAATTTTAAATGATGTCAGTATTCCCATATCCACACAACTGATATCCTAGGTGTTACTCTGAACCCAAACCTAAGCTGGACAGCTTATGTTAAATCTCTCGCTAAAAATGCTTCTAAAAAAAACTGGGACTTATGTACTGAGTTCGTGAATTCTTCACTGACGAGCAGATGGCCACAATATACAAAAGTCATGTGCGTTCTCAGATCGAATGCTGTTCACCACTGTGGAGTTGATGTGGAGCGGTTGCACTGAGGCAGTTGGACAAAATTCAAAATAAAGCCATTAGATTAATCAATAATCCTGCCATAACGCAGGACCTTCCTCCATTATCAGTACATACAGATGTTCCTTTTTTAGAATTATTTTATCGATATTTTAACGTAAGTGCTCTGATGAACTGGCTTCAATTGTGCCTCCCCTTCACATTTTCTCCTGAAATACTCGGGAAGCTGGGAGCGCCCATGAACGCACACTCTCTCCCCCACAATGCAGAACCTCTGCTTATCAAAATTCATTTATCCCCAGAACTACTACTCTCTGGAATTCACTTCCTGGGAGTTGCTTCCCACATACATTTAATCCTCTCGAATTTAAATCCAGCTGTTATAAGTATTTAATGAATGTAGGATGCCTTTAGGCACATGGACTTATTTTTTCCTTTGTTTTTCCTCCCTCCATTCATTATCATTAAAAAATCTATCTATCTATCTATCTATATACCTAGGCTGCTTCCCCCAAGGAAAGGAGGGTAGCCGAGACAGGACGACACACTCCCCATTTACTCATCCATTCAAACACATTCATTCGCATCTTAGCCCCAAAGGGGAGAACGGACAGATCCTCACCGCACCACACCGCACAAGGGTCAACTGCGCAATGCAATCAGTGACATCCACAGCAGGGCCCGACAGCAGAGCTGGTTTATCCCTGCCACATCATAACAGACTCATCCCCTTACCCGCACGTGACCTGAAATACCTAATCAGATCAAAATGCGGGAGAATATCCCCTCAGGGCTACGTCATCACTTATTCATTCACAATTTCTCTCCATTTATTTCTGTCACGCACAGTCACTCTTCCTTGCTCAACAGACATCCCTCTCACATCCAGCGCTCTCTTCACAGTGTCCATCCATCCTATTCGTGGTCTTCCTCTCAGCCTTACACCTCTCACATCAGATCTAGTTAACTTTTTCACCAATCGCTCATTGTCCATTCTCTCCATATACCCAAACCATCGCAACACCCTCTGCTCAACTCTACCAGCCATCTCCCGAACAACTCCAGTTCTCCTTCGCACTTCATCATTCCGCACTCGATCCATACGCGTCACTCCACACATACTCCTCAGACATCTCATCTCCATTACATTCAAACTTTTCCTCTCTGCTACACCCATATTCCATGTTTCAGCCCCATATAATGCAGTCGGTACCACAACACCCTCATACAGCCTTCTCTTTACATCCATTCTAAGTTAACGACATCTAAACACTTTTTTCATTCCTCCCAGCACCTTTCCTACTTCATTTATTCTAAACTTCACTTCTGCATCTATTCTTCCATCCACAGCAACATGTGACCCTAGATATATAAAACACTCTACCTCCTCAAGCAACTCGCCATTTAAAACTATATTCATCCCCCTACCATCTACCAACCTCGTACACTTCATCACTTTACTCTTATTCTCATTTACTTTCAATTTCCTCATTTCACACACCCTTCCAAACTCCTCTACCGTCTCAATCTCTCCTCTGAATCAGCCACCAGTGCAGTATCATCTGCAAACAGCAGCTGCTTCAGATTCCACTCTCCACCATCAACATTCACCAGACTCAGACCTCCACCTAAAACTCTTGCATTCACCTCCCTTGCAACACCATCCATGTAAATATTAAACAACCAAGGCGACATCACACATCCCTGTCGCAGCCCCACTCTCACAGGAAACCAATCACTCACAGCATTTCCCACTCTTACACACGCTCTACTATTTACATAAAAACTTTTCACTCCTTTTAGTAACCTACCATCAAGTCCATGCATTCTTAAAACAGTCCACAAAGCCTCCCTATCAATTCTATCATACCCTTTCTCTAAATCCATAAATGCCCAAAACACATCCTTACCTTTCGCTACTTTTCACACACTTGTCTCACAGCAAACACCTGATCCACGCATCCCCTCCCTCTCCTGAAGCCACACTGCTCATCACCAATCACTCCCCCTGTACCCTCTCTAACTTTCATAATTAACACTCTACCATACACCTTACCTACAACACTTAACAGACTTATACCCCTAAAGCTAGTACATTCATGCTTATCACCCTTGCCTTTATACAACGGGACCACACAAGCACTTGCCCAGTCAACTGGCACCATACCTTTCACAAAGCACACATTCAACAGTCTTACTAACCAGTCAACAATAGTCACTCCACCACCCTTCAGGCATTCCACAGCACACCCATCCATACCTGCAGCTTTCCCTGTTTTCATCTCCTTTACTGCCTTCTCCACTTCTTCCTTCGTGATCAAAGAGTCATTCAACTCTCCCAACACATTTATTCCTTGCACCCTTCCATCCGCCACAATCTCAGCCACCCTTTCCTCCTCTACATTTAACAATCTTTCAAAATACTCTGCCCAACTCTTCCTTACTGCATCCATCTCAGTTAACATCCTTCCATCCTTTGCTTTTACTCGTTCTTCCTTCCCAGACTCTCCATTTCGCACCTTTTTCCCCTCCTTCCAAAACATTTTCTTATTCTGTTGAAAATTCTCTGTCAGCCGCCTACTCCATCTCTCATCTGCTGCCACTTTAGCATCACGCACAGCCCTTCTCGCCCTATTAAAAAATATAAAATAATAAAATAAAGCGTGACATAGGTTACTCACGAATAAAGCAATATACCGTTTACCTTATCTTGGGCCAGATTTTCGTTCTTTTGCAGCGAATTTCACCCAGATCAATGTCAAAAAAAAAAAG
>NC_137011.1:8358035-8368035 GCF_032717465.1 Coenobita brevimanus
CTAGGTACTCGTATATCTGCCTACCCACCTGCATTTATATATACATTTTCAAGTATTCTACCCATTAATCTACATTACTGTATAGATATCTTTAGAAATACATATGAAGGACAGACACTGAGAGCTTATTCATACTGAATATCATTTACTGAACATTGTATAATATACCATGCATTTAAAATAAACAGCTGATGCTGAGATACATGTGCTGAGAATATTGAACTTCATAGACTCATTTGTTCTAACCTGACTGGAGTCCCTGACTAGTTGCACCTCAGCTGATGGCCAAGTGTAGTCGAGTAGAAGGTTGATTTGACTAGACTAATAACAGGGGGTTACTCCTACCTCATAGCAGAGGTTCATTGAATTTTATGCAACCTCCTGTTAATACTTCATTTGTTGCAGCAGCCCAGATCTGCTAAGTGAATAGAAACCAGAAAGCTTGAAATGAAGTTAGGGACATTACACCTTATTAAGCATGAGGTAAATGAGCCTGTACTGAACCTAATGAAAGATTTTTCGCTGGGAGTTATGAGTTTCTCTCTCTGAGCGCGCGCGCACACACACACACACACACACACACACACACACACACACAATCTATTTACCTATACATATCTAGCTGTTTCCTTCTCTCTGTCATCTTCCCATTCACCCTTCCCCTGATCCTCCATCTCCCTCTTCACCACCCATCTCCCTATATTCCAGTCGTCCTCACCTTGTCCAGCCAGCTTCCCACATCCGCACACCTACTGACAAATGCTACCCCCGTCCTCACTTTCCGGTCGCTACCCACGCCTCCGTCCTGAATACCGAAGTGGGCACCGTATCTCAGTACACGAATACTGTATGTGATTCGAAGTACAAGATAATTTACTTAGGCTCTCTCGGTAAACAGTGCACAGTGTGTGATTATCAGTATGTGCTGTAAGTGGATATTTCGATCGAACAACAGAATGGATGGAGAGAGATAGATGGTCATGGCTTCATAGATATATGAACGGAAAATGTAGAGATTTAACATTGTTGCCTACTCAGATGCACACATTCTCTCTCTTTATATATCTTTCCATCTATCTACCTAATTCTATAGTTATATAACTCTGTTCTTCTATGTATCCATCCATCTATCCTCTCTCACTGGATCTATGCCTACCGCTCCATATATCTATTTTTGTCTATTTTTCTACCTACCTATATTTATAGCTATATAACTATCTATTCCTCTACGTATCCATCCATCTATCTATCCTTTCTCTCTATACATACCTATTTACCCCTCTACCTACCCATCTATCACACTTTTCTCCCTCCTATACACCAAAGTGGCCAGAACTCAGTACATGAGCCCTCGGTATGTGATTCTCAGTACTAGATAATTTACCTCATGCATGAGGTTTAGCATACGATTATCAGAGCTAATGCTGTGTGATTCTTGAACCCAATCACTCACTAATGGTAGATCGGTACAAAGATGTGTGCAATGTTTACAACCATATTATTGTTCATTCACTCTAACTTGGCCGAAATACTGCTTTGTAACTAGCATCGTATTCTAGTGTTGTCCTGTTGTTTAATCTCAGCATTCGGGATGGAGGGAAGATAACTGAAGGCCGGTCATTTTAGATTCGTCCACCTGCGTATCTAAACTAACTGCCCTTCGGTTACCATCCCTCCATCCCAAATGCAGGGAAATGCGATTAAAATATAATAAGACTGAGGACTCAAAGGTATGGAAAAGTTTCTGAATTAGACAGTTTCTGGAGTATAACGATTGAAGTATGAGATAATTATTGAACATGTAAAAGCCTTGTATGTTTTTGCTAACAACACTCTATAATGTTGGATGCAGGCTAATTTCATCCGACAGTTTTACGTGTTCATACATTGCCGTAAAATAACAAAAAGAATTTAGGTTGCTCCTTTGCATACTCAGTTTTGCTAATACAGGCGGCAGTACAGGTATTATATGTAGTTCATGGTGATAGGTTTGGTGCTGAAGCTGGCGACCCTATTTGTGATTCCCAGTATATGATTCCTAGATGATTCTTCCTGCACGAGTCTCAGCTTGACATTCAGTACATAATTCTTAGTACATTAGCTTCAATGCATGATTCTCAATACAGTATTCTCAGTACATGATTCTTAGTATACAAATTTTAGTATATGATTCGCAGTGCACTATTCACATTTCATGATTCTTAGTGCATGATTCTCAGCACAGGCTTCCTAGTATACTATTTTTCGCTCGTGGCTCTCAGTACTTGATAAAAAAAAAATGTAGAACTTTACTTTCAAGACCATCCCTCAGTGGATGCGGCGTTGGGCAGTAGACTGAATAGACACAGTGAAAAGAAAATAGCTTATCTCCTTCCGTACTACTTTTTTTCTTGTTCTTGCTTCCACCAGACGAATCTACTTAATTTGGGGATGACCTCCTGGTGATGGGATTAGAATTAATCTCTATCCCTTTACTACAAGGGATTTATGACAAGCTGAATAAAACTGAAAGTAAGAATAATATTAAATGGATAAATCTATTTTTTTTTTTTTTACATGACAGATAGACGGAATAAAGAAAACAAATAGAAAATAAACGAAACAAATGAAAACGGAAGATTTCCAACACCCGGAGGAAAAATGAAATAAAACTGTTACGAATATGGCGAAGTGAGAGAAAAAAATGAAACGCAAAAAGGAAAGTGAAATGAAAAAACGCCTCTCTAAAAAAACAATGCAAAAACGGATAGAGAAGGACAAAAGGGGGAATTTAAAATGATAGTAGGAACTTTAAAATTATATCTCCCTTTAAACATGCTTTTATTTCCCTTAAATTATTGGTCTGATCTTAGCCTTAATTTCCTCCGGTAGATCAAAATCGTCTACTGTAAGGTTAAGAATTTGTTTTCTTGTATTTATGGCTCAAGACTGGTATGAAATGTTAACCCTGTGGACTGCAAACGTAACTCCCCCGCTTCCTGCTGTCCACCATCATCCTTTAGTGAGGTAGGTGAGGGATAATTGTATAGCCATATTATTGTTCATTCACTCCGCCTGGGTATATCGGTGCCACCAAATGAAGGAGTTTCCAAATCCCCCTATCATAAAAGGCACAACCATAAATAAATAAATATATATATATATATATATATATATATATATATATATATATATATATATATATATATATATATATATATATATATATATATATATATATATATATATATATAATAAATGTAAGAGCTGTAACAACTTCGTTATAAATTTGATCATCTCCAATTAACCTACCTGGTTGCCATAACTCAGCTCGAATCACTATCCTTGAAGAAGTCTCAACTATTCCAGCTCAAGTTCCTAACAAATAAAGTATAAGGTTCCAATATCTTTATGATTTGTTGAAATAAACCATCGTTGCATTTTAATCTCATAGTGGAACTGTTAAAACGTTAGACTGCAAATATACAAATGTGAGTAATCACTGAGATTTTCCTTATATGTTAGTGTACAAGCACGAGAAGTTTTGATCTAAGATAAGGTGAAATTCCCTAACATATATTAGGTTTTAAGTTAATTAAACTAAAAGCCTTCAAAGCTTTAAATAAAAGTCAAAATCTTTCAAACCTTGAACATTTTAATGAAGGAGCTATTTACTTTCTAGTACTTTCAAATTTCGGTCCCTTCATTCCAAAAACTAATAATCTAAAATGGGAGATGAATCTTTAAGATTTAAGCTCCAGCACCGGTAACGTAATACACCCATTATAAGTGTGGCCCGTGCAGAGAAAAAAATAACGAAGTTCCAGTTTTATGACGTGAAAAACAGTGATAAAAGAAAAATCATGAAAGGGGAGGAAAAAATGGGGTTAAAAACAAAAGAGAGAGAGAGAGAGAGAGAGAGAGAGAGAGAGAGAGAGAGAGAGAGACCAAAATAATTAAACGCGAGCAGAATTACAACCAAAGAGAAAAAAGGTATAAAAAATAACCTTTGTTTTCCAGTTCCTTTTGAGCACGATAAAACCATGGAAAAAAGAAGGATAACTAAGCTCATTATAAGCATTCATTATAAAAAAGGGGAGCAAGGAAGGAAAAAAAGAAAAAAAGCTAGAAGAAAGATATGAAGCAAGTATGAAAGAGAAAAAAAGGATGCAAGAATAAAAAATGAGAAAAAAAAAAAAAGAACGCCATGAAACGTTACCATTAAAGGATTATGATGATGATGATGATGATGATGATGATGATGATGATGATGATGATGATGATGATGATGATAATAATAATAATAATAATAAGCCTCTCAACCTGCAGTTCCCAGAGAGCGAGACTAAGCCAGAAATAATTAGCCTGAAAAAAAAAAAAAAAAAGTAAATTGATGGGTAAATGAGGTGTGGCTTTCACTCGGGTCAGGGTTCGACAGGCGACTCGTGCGGGGCCTCCCATCTGCACTGGAGGGGGAGGGGGGGGGTGAGGGAACGTAGGGGTGGACAGATGGAAAGGAGAAAGGGAGAGGGGGAAAGGAGTGAGGGGTGAGGGGGGAGAGGGGAAAGAGAGAGAGAGTGAAGGGGAAAGGAAGAGATGCGATGAAGGGAAGGGGAATGGGAGAAAGAGGAAAGGGGAAGGGGAATGGGAGAAAGAGGAAAGGGGAAGGGGAAAGGGAGATTGGGGAAGGGGGAAGAGGAAAGGGAGATTGGGGAAGGTGATGCTGGGATGGGAGTGGGGAGAAGGAGGCGATGCTGGAGGGAGGGGGAAGATGGAGGCGAAGGGGAAAGGGAGAGGGGGAAGAGGGGTAGGGGTAAGAGATAGAAAGGAGAAGGGGAAGGGGAATGGGAGAAGGGGGAGAGGGGGCTTGACAAAGAGAATACATAGGGACGAAGGAGGGAGGTTTGCTAGGGGGGATACAGTGGGACGAGGGGGGGTACAGGAGCAGGAAAGTGGGAAAGGGAGGAGTGTAGGAAGTAGGCGATGGATGGATGTAAAAATGGAAGAGGAAAATGTTAGAAGAAGTAGAGAGAGCACTAAGGGAAAGAGGGAGAGGAGAAAGAGAGAGAGAAGAAAGAGGGAGAGGAGAAAGAGGGGAAGGAGTAAGAAAGAGAAAGGAAAGGATAGGAAAATGTAAGAGGGAAGCTTGGAGAGCAGGAAAGGGAAGGAGAGGGGTAAGGAATAGGAAACGAAAAGGAAGGGGAAAGAAGACTAGAAAAATGAAGGGTAGGAGAAGTGCGAGTACAGAAAATGAAAGGAATGGCAGGTGAGGGTAAAGTATGGGAAGAGAAGCAGGAAAGAGAGGAGGACAAGAGAAAGAGTGAGGACCGGGTAAGAGGAGGAGGGGTGACGGATAGGAATGTCTCTGCACAGTTGGTCAGAGCCTCAGGTGGTTGGGTGCGTACAGCATCTACTCTAGTCATGGGTTCATTCCAGCCAGTGGCGCTCGCTTAGTGGTTGCAATAGTATTCGTACAATTTACATGTTTCTAGGTATGGGAGTGTGACGCCTTCGTGTTGTGACACCGAAATAACTAGGTAGAAGAAATGTCCGGTTATACAAACGTCCCTCAATTCCCACCCTATCCCTACAAAAGGATGATCATGGGCTGCAGGAGAGGGGAACTTCAGCCAGCAATCTACTAAGCTCACATTCAAATGAACTTGGATTTGCAACTACTACTGCAGTAACATGTTTTCTCACGTGTTGTAAACTTTCCACCTTGTCAATGTTACCTGGATGCCATATGCAGATTCTCACTTATAAATCTGTACTTCAACAGAATACAAATTCAGAAGCTTGTTTTTCTCTCTTTACATTCCTCAACCCTCCCTTAAATGTACCTGTAAGTGTGGTAGGTGAGAGCGGAGCACTTCCTCCTTCAAAGAAAGTGTTGTTGCTGGGTCCCACGAATCACTTGTCATTCTGCTCAAGTAAATCACCACTTGAACTTGCATAGGAGAGCTGCGTACCCATGTCAGCCATGTGCAAGCCGGCTGCTACAATGCACACATACATATACATGTTGCATTTCCTAATTTAGCAAGGTTTTATATAAGGAGACGCAGAGAGATAGATACCCAGGCATGACAGATAAATAAATATTCGGATGACAACAGAGATGACAGATGGGCAGAAATATAAAACGCTACGTACTTTGAATGACAAACACTGACAGTCTGGTATAGACTGACATTAGGATGCATGTTATAAATTAGAGATTGAAGGATGGATAGTTAGAAATATACAGACTGATAGAGAGTAACATGTTAATCTCTTGCCACGCAGAACTTGTCTATTCACATACTTTCATCCACTTTCTGCTCATTTCTCTTTCAAGCAGAATCTTGTTGATTTGGGAGCAACTGTCCTTAGCCTGTGTTTTCTCCTGCATTCAGCCTCCAGCCTTTCAAACACAAGGTAACATGGCATCTTTTAGTTTATCTTTATTTTTGCTTTCTGTTGTTTGAATTTCTTTGGAAGAGAGTTCCTTTGAAAAATTTCAACATGTCTCTCTCTTTGTCTTAAAAAAAAAAAAAACGAATAAAAGGACTGATATGCCAGAACATAGTCAGAAAGAGAAATATGTAAGAAAAAGGAGACAGACAGCAGGGTATTCAGAAAAGCACAAAGAAATACAAACAGCCAGATACACAAGTGATTTGTCATGCAGTCTGCCACACACATACGCAGAAAGATACACAAGTAATTAGACATATATACATAAACATTCAAAGACAGCTAAATACATATGCATATAAACATATAGGTAGTCAGACACATATGAAATGACCGGATCTTTAATCTGGCTCTCTGTTATCTTGTTTTCTTCTTCTTCTTCTCCTTTTAGAGGGAACAATCTTGCGAGTTCCTGGCCTTTGGTTCCTTCTTCCTTCCATAAAAAATATCAAAAAAAAAAAAAAAAAAAAAAAAAAAATCGCAGACTGACAAATGCATGCAAAAAGAAACACAGAAAGCCAGACACAAATGCACAAACACATACAAACAGCAGACATTATGCACAAAGATATACAGTCAAAACATATGCGCAAAACCAAATGGACAGCCAAAACATATCCAAAAAGCCACACAGACAGCCAAAACACTTGCACAAAGCCACACAGACAATCAGAGACACATGCACAAAGACATGCACACAGCTTACACATGCATAGACACACAGACGGTCAAACACATATGCACAAAGACAAACAAACACGCGCACAAAGACACACAGACAACCAGACACAAATGAATAGACGTACAGACACCTAGACACACATACAGTACAAAAGGACACAGAATAGTAACAATGTCTGCCATCCATATGAATGAGACAGTACTACATCTCAAGATCGTGTGTGTGTGTGTGTGTGTGTGTGTGTGTGTGTGTGTGTGTGTGTGTGTGTGTGTCCAGATAGGCACACACAGATACGCAGAATGACTTACATACAAAAGGAGAGACAAACATGTATGTAGAGACAGACAGACACAGCTATGAAAGGAGACACAAATAGACTGATACGAAGAAATGTAAACAGAAATGCAATAAGACAGACACAATCAGAGAGATATGCGGAATGACACACACACACACACACACACACACACACACACACACACACACACACACACACACAGGACAGGTAACAGCATATGGGAGCACACAGACACACATACAATCACACATAGAACAACAGATAGACAGACAGACAGACTGGCAGACAACAACACACAGACAGATACATACGGACAGACAGGCAAACAAGCAGACAGAATACAGGGCATATTTATAACTTCTCTTTAGCCTAAATTATTAAAGACTCATTTGCATATACGTTTGTTATGATTTATAAAGGTACCCGACACTTCAAAATCAAATGAGATCCAGCAGTGAAATGAGAATATAGTAGTAATAACAACAGTAATAATAATAATAATAATAATAATAATAATATAAAAAATAATAATAATAATATAAAAAAAATCGTCATCATCATCATCATCATCATCATCATCATAATCATCATCATCATTCGGACCTCCCTTCCCACCCAAGGGATATATAATAATAATAATAATAATAATAATAATAATAATAAATAATAATAATAATAATAATAAATAATAATATAATAATAATAATAATAATAATAATAATAATAAGAAGAAGAAGAAGAAGAAGAAATCTACGTATCGTAAACACCAACATATATTTCATAGATATCAAACTAGAAAATACTGAAGCTCCACATGCAACAAGAAACAGGCTGGAAAGAATTTTTAGGGAGCCTCCTTAACGCACGAGAATAAGGGCCGTATAGACTTTCTTAAGGTGAAGATAGCTTAAGATCTTTTACACATACAATCCCAACTCACGTGCCCGGTATCAGTATCACATTAACCCCTTGGCGACACCTTTAAACCCACATGCATTCTCTCCCTCTCCTTGCCTGTTGACCTCCCCGACACTGTAATGGATCCGCCCACCTCATTGACACCCCCCCCCCTCACCCCATAATGGACTCGCCCATTTCATTGACACTCCCCCCTCACCCCTTAATGGATTCGCCCACCTCATTATCCGTGATTCCGGCGATTGGGAGATGCAGGTGTGACGAAATGCAATTAGTCTACTATTTTCTTCATTATTTTCATTAACTTTATCTCCAGCTGCTTACATTTTCCTCATGCAGTTTTATTTAGCTATCCATTTATGCATCAAACTATTTTTAGTTTACTTTCTCCTTTTTTCTTTACTGTTCGTTATATAATTTTATGGCTTTGGTATTTCTGAGCTGCAGCAGATGTCCTTTTTTCTTCTTTTCATTTTCCTGCTTTTTTTTTTTGGAGGCTGAGTGAAAAGGCGAAATTAGTTTTCATTCCTTGTTTTATATTATGGGGTTAAATTAAATACAAAGCTATCTATTTTTTTTCTTCATGCGTTCGGCTCTAGATGTATGTTAAAAAGCCCGTTCTCGAGGTATTAATTCACCCTAACACAAGAAGGTTCACCATAAGTCACCACTTCGGCACTAATACCCTCTATCTCTATTGCAGTACTTTAAATAGGTTTCTTTCAGGGCTGGTGGGATGACATTGGCAGGGATCGTTTTTATGACATTTTTTTTTTCTTTTAAGAGAAGAAAAAAACTGCTCATGGGGATAACATTCTGTACATGGATGTTCAAAGTATGTTCATTAAATATGTTCTGTAAAAATGTAAAAGAAATGTACAAATGTAAAAAGGCAAAAAAGTAACCGCAGCAAAATAATATACTGTCTTATTTACCGTAGTTATTTAATGTGTGTGTGTGTGTGTCGAAACTTTAATATAAAACAAATGAGAAAGTATGTGGCTGAAAACACACACCTGTCAGCTGAAAAAAAAAAAAAAAAAAAAAACTCTGACATAAATCTCTTTACTACGAGAATGGCTCTAGTATTAACCCCATGCTCATATTTAACATTTTTTTAATTGTCGGGAAAACTCTTGTTAGGTAGGAGGTTACTGAAGGCTGTGTCTAACTCTTCGAGCTTCTAACAACTCTTAATCTTTGCTGTGTATTTCATTGGCTTATTTTCGCTACTTAGAGATGAGTTTTACAAAATTTCTCTTTGACTTCTTGTGATGATGGGGTAAATGAAAGGCAAATCTACACTCTCGATTTCGGAAATTTTCTCCAAAGTTAAAAAGAATGGGCTGGAGCGTAAAAATAATAAAAAATAATGAACAGAAGAGGGAAAAGAAACGAAAAAACAAAAAAAATGTTAAGTCTGAAAAAGCTAAAGAAAAATAATCGTATATGGAGACAGCAGGAATAAGCTAAAATATGACACCACTGTACGATATTCAACACTTTTAAGATATTAAGCACTCTAAATGATTAAATAACACACACACACACACACACACACACACACACACACACAATCTTCAAATTTACTGAACCATTTGCTGAAAACACATAACTTTTTGTTAATATTTCATTGACATTAAACGCAGTTAACAGACTTTAAA
>NC_137011.1:8378035-8398035 GCF_032717465.1 Coenobita brevimanus
TGAAAGCGATTGAAAATATTAACAATGGTGCTGTTATGAAAGTGTTTAGCAGATCGGTAGTGACGGTGACTGTATTGTGATACGTCCTGTCCTGTCTGTCTGTCTGTCTCTGTCTGTCTGTTTGTCTGTCTGTCTGTCTCTGTCTGTCTGTCTGTCTGTCTGTCTGTCTGTCTCTCTCTCTCTCTCTCTCTCTCTCTCTCTTGGTTACTTTCATCTCCAGTACCCCTCTTTCAGGTACAATACTTCTACCTCAAATCATAATTTCTCTCCAGCCCCTTGAGGTGCACCAGAGAGATTACATTTTGTCTCAAAAAAAATATATATATACGGTATATATGGTCCAGTGAATATTATGTTTTGACTATCTTCATCCCCTTTACCTTCCTCCTTTCCTCAGTATCTCCTTCACTAACTCTACCTCAGCCTCTAATTCCTCACCATATTCTCTAGATTCGGCACAGGAAATGGATGAATATCTAACGAAAATACAAAAGTCTATAGTACTCATTTTCTAACTTTACTTACATTCCTCTTAAGTCAGTCTAGATTCCTCTATTATTCTATACTGCTTCTCTTCTAAGTACCTCTTCCTCCACTCCTAATTTCTCTCCATCCTTCACATATTCAGTAAAAAAACAGGTACTTTTTATGGAGAAATCATTTACCCAGATTCTAACTCTACTTCCATTCCTTCTAGCTCCACCTAAATTCCTCAATACCTCCACTGGTTTTTATTTTTTTTATGCTTGGAAGAAGGAACCAAAGGCCACGAGCCCGCAATACTGATCCTTTCATGAGAAAAACAAAATAAAAGAGAGAGCCAAATTAAAGATACGATCATTTCGAGATGCCTGGACACACTGAGTTTGAAAGACTGGAGATCATAGCTAGCAGGAAATTAAGACAGGGAGACAGTTCCAGAGTTGACCTGTTGCATAAATGAAGGACCGGAGCAATAGGACAGATTAAGATAATAAGGCTGTGGCCGGAGGAGCCCAACGGAGAGGAAAGATTAACAGTGTAAGCAGAAGGATTAGTTGTAAGGAAGAGGCACATCGTAATGGGCAGGAGATTTGTGCATTAGCTTAATCTGTAGATTGGGATTTTTTTTTTTTTTTAAGTGTTAGATGCTCATTACGATGTAGCAAATCCATTCACTGCTCTTTAACATCAAGTTTAGATAGATACAACCAAACATGCAAACCAAGAAGGAATATACAGTCATTAGTGTAGATATGTAAACTCGTGCATCTCAAATACAAAGAGACGATAGAAGTACTAATGAATACAGTAACTTAAGTGAAAGTAATAATTTGAAAGTGTATTTACCAACAGTAGGAACTTGCGAAGCAAAATGAACGAACGAAAGACTATAATTTGTACGGAGAAAATAGATACTGCCGTTATTAGTGAAAAGTGGATGAATACACAGACTCGATAAGTTTTGGAGGAATATTTTTCAGTCTAATCGCTTGGGAAGAAAGAGGGGGCGGGGTAGCCATTTATGTAAGAGTTTTTTTTTTTTTTAATTGTTACAGTATAGCAAATATTGAAGTCAATCAGGTTACTGAATGTGTTTGGGTTGAAATTAATAACAGGGAGAATTCAGTCTTGGGAGGTATATTCAGACCTCCAAACTTAGCAGAAAAGATGGGATATACAGCTCAGTAAACATCGTAGGGGACTATGACATGCCCAGGATAGAGTGGTAGAATCTGACAAAAAATTAGGAGGAACTGTCAGCCAATTACAATGTTATTTAATAATTCTTTATGTTCTGAGATTCCAGAGGCGTGGAAGACAACGAACGTGATAAAAGTTTTTAAAAAGGGTGATAAATCAGTTACGCTGATTTAGGCCATATTCCGATCAATCTAACGTCAATAGTTGGGAAAATGCTAGAGCCAATTTTGGCATTTAATATGAGAGAGCACATAGAAAGACTATTTGCAAGGACGATCCTGCCTAACAAACTTATAATTTTTTCCGACGGTCTATGAGGCTGCAGATAGCCATGTGTCGTCCTGTCTCGGCTACCAACGTTTAAGGGGAAAAGCCCGGGTACATAAAGTGAGCATACAGGATAGAGCTAGAAGTAATGGTTTCAAACAAGATTGATGCCGTTTTAGTAAAAAAAAATAGGTAGAAACTGGTTTGACAACAGAGTAGTAGACGAATGGAACAAGGCACCTGGTGAAGTAGTTGTTGGTCCTTCTATTGAGATTTTCAAGCACAGGCTAAGTAAACAGATGACAAATAGGGATTGGATAAAGAAAAATCTAATAACCAGTACCAATTCATTCATTTTCTTTTTCTGGGTACACAATGATACTCTCTTTTCTCCTTTCGGACTTTCCTATAAAATGCCATTTTTTTCTATACTACATGGTGTTCTTTTTCACTTTTTCCTACCGGTCTCGGAAGGAGGGTTTGATGGGCGGGGGAAGCCTTCTTCTTCACTATCCTTGTCTTATTCTAGTAGTTTAATTACTACTGCAGGAGCTGCCAAGCATGGACCAACTGGCCGACAGTAGTAATCCTCGCTTCTTAAGTTCTTATGTTCAAAGTACATCCCTCCCCCAGCTCCTAATTTCTCTCCATCCTCCCATGATTCAATATAAAAGGAGAACATTGTCTCAAAAGAGAGTACTTGAAGCGATGGGATGTCGAGCTGAAATCATTATGTGGGACCATTAAAAGTTTTCCAGGCTCTCATCTCCTCTTTCCTTGCTTCTTTCCTTGCTCCCTATTTCTTACTTTCTCTCTCTCTCTCTCTCTCTCGCACGCACGCACGCACACATGCGCGCGCGCGCACACACACACACACACACACACACACACACACACACACACACACACACACACACACACACACACACACACACACACATCCACACATACACACACACCCATCCACACACACACACACACACACACCCATCCACACACACACACACACACACACACACACCCATCCACACACACACACACACACACACCCATCCACACACACACACACACACACACACCCATCCACACACACACACACACACACACACACACACACACACACACACACACACACACACACACACACACACACACACACACACACACACACACACACACACACACACACACACACACACACACAGCACACACACACACACACACACACACACACACACACACACACACACACACATTGTCACACACACACACACACACACACACACACACACACACACACACACACACACACACACACACACACACACACACACACACACACACACACACACACACACACACACACACACACACACACACACACACACACACACACACACACACACACACACACACACACACACCTTTTTCTACCTTCACTTTTTATTCTTTCAAGCTCACTCTCACTCCTTACCTCCTTCCATTTTTTTCCTCTTCCATTATTCGTACTGTCCTCTTCCTTCTTTATGTTTTCTCTTATCGCCCACTTTCTCCCATCCTCCTTCTCCGAGTCCCCTTTACTCTCCCTTTTCTCCTCCACCCCTCTTTCTCTCTTTTCTTCTCTTTCTCCCATTCCTCAATCACCTTTCTCTCTCTGTTCTACATCCTTCTCTCTCTCTCTTCTTTTTCACTTGTCCTCCCTCCCGTACTGTCAACAAAACGTTTCCAGTTACATGAAGCAAAGTATTTCATCTTCAACAGAATTGCAAACATAGGGAAGGAATTGCCTTGCACTCTAGTAAACTGAGATAAACAAAAGACATGTGAAAGTCGCCTGGATAAGTATTTGGCTTCTAATCCCCTGATAAATAAGTTCACTATTCAGTAATACAATGCATTAATTTCTTACGTTTATTTCTTCTCTCTAGTATTGTCACAGATTATAAAGGACTTAGTTATAGAGCAATATATTCATGCACATAATCCCGACTTGGGGTAACATTCCCTTACAGGTTGGGATAGTGTAGAATATGTTTCATTTCATCATTTCTGTTAAGACTTCCATGTTAGTTTTTCTGTACTACCCCTTGGTTATTCTCATTTTTTCCCTGCCGTCTTGAGGAGGAGGGATTGTCGGGTCAGGGTAGCTATCTTGTATTCCTATCCTTGTGTTCTGGTTTCACATAACAAGGTACTTATCGTAGTCATAATCTGCCGTAAGACAAGGCCTCAAAAGAATGTGTCTGTTACTGTTTACTTTCCTTTGCAGTCTTTCTCCTTTTGTGTCTCCTTCTCCATTCTCCTTTCCTCCTCCTCCTTCCTTTCCCCCCCTCCTTCCTTCCATCCATATTTCCTCCTCTTTACATCTTCTAAGCTTACTTACTCTTTCACCCTGATGGCCCCTTTCCAACTCTTCTCTTTCCATCCTCCTATTTTCCCTTTCCGCTTTCTTTTCCTCTTTCCTTTATACTCCAAGTGTTCCTCTCTGTCCAATTTCCAGTTATTGTTCGGTCTTCCATCCCTCTTTTTTCCTCTCTCCCATTCTTTTTCCTTTCTTTCATCTCTCCCCCTGCTAACCCCTTCTTTTCCATCAGTCATACTAACATTTCTCTCCTTCCCTATCCCTCCTCCTCTCAATCCTCCATATCTCATTCATCTCCATCCCACCACTTACACTTCCTCCTCTTCTCTCTCACTGCATGCTTCCTTTTCCCTTCTCTCGGCCCATTCCAGCTTTTCCTGTTCCTCCTTTCATCCCCTAGCTCTCCCTCTATTCTCCTCCTCTTCCTTTTTCCTCCATGCCTTTCTTATTCCTTAATCCCTCCCTGCTTCTCTCCTTATCAGCTATTTGTCCTTACCTTCACCCTTTCTTCATCCTTCCATCCAGTCCTTCAGTTCTTTTCCACACTTCCCCATTCTCTCCCTGTTCATCCTCTCTTCCTTGATTTCTCATTCACTCCTCCACCTCAAAATTCCTTGCTTCCCTCCCTCAAATAAATCCATGCCTCCCTCCCTCACTCACAACACTGCTTCCTTCCTTTCATCCTACCTATCTTCCTTCTTTCCATCCTTCCTACCATCCTTCATTCCTTCTTTCCATCCTTCCTACCATCCTTCATTCCTTCTTTCCATCCTTCCTACCGTCTATCATTCTTTCCTTCCCTTCCTTCCATCCTTCCTTCTTTCCTTCCCTCCGTTCCACCCTCCCTCCATTACTCCCACACAACACTCCTTCCTTCCTTCCCTCCCTCCTTCTCACTGAGGATAAAAGATTAATTTAAGATTAGTATTCCTCCACATCTCTCATCAAATTGGCCTCAGCTCATCTCTCTTTTTCTCCCTCTTTTTCGCTCTCCCCACAGGTTGCTAATCTCTTTTCTTGTCTCCTCTGATATTAATTTCTCTTCTCGTCTCTCTCTCTCCCTCCCTCTCTCTCTCTCTCTCTCTCTCTCTCTCTCTCTCTCTCTTTCAGCTTGTGGTGTCCTAGGGGAATTGGGGTTGCAGCTATAACAATTACAAGAGCACACCCTCGATGCACAGAAAACGGAAAAATGCATGAGAGAGAGAGAAAGGGGAAGGGAAGCGGTGAGAGAGAGAGAGAGAGAGAGAGAGAGAGAGAGAGAGAGAGAGAGAGAGAGAGAGAGAGAGAGAGAGAGAGAGAGAGAGAGAGAAACTAATGGTGAAAAATAAATGTAATGCACAGAAAAAAATGGACACGACCAGCTTAAAAATGAATGTTGCAAATGACATACAACCAAAAATGTGAAAGAAGATGAGAGGCAGTGACGAATAAATGAAAATCTATAAATACAGATAATGAAGGCCATGAAGAATAAAGAAAAGGAAAGAAATGGCAAATATACGTTTATGTAACGATACATTAAAATATATAATAGATATGCAGAAAGGAAAAAATATGACAAACTCGGTGGGAAAGCGGACCATTCACTCACTTGATGTGGTGCTGCCCTGATGTAACTCTGCACTGAGTGAGAAGGCAAATGTTTTCCTATAACCCAGCAAACCATTAACAACGCTGGATGGGAAATGTAGAATCAATTTTCGCCGGGTGGATTAGTTGTCTCAGCGCTCCAGCCGGATGGATCTTTAAGGACATAATTCGAGGGATGGTTGGGGTCCCTCCTCACATAATGACTCCCTAACACCTCTCCCTTAACGATTTATTTCCCAAGCTACCCATTAACATACCCTGATTTGCTTCTTACGTCCTTTTAGTCTCGACATAGACTGCATAGGTAATATACAGGAATATAGTAATGAAGCAGAATCAGGAATAAATTGGTAAGGAAGAGGTGTTTGTGAGCTTTCTAATACTACGAGAATACCGTCCAATGAAACGCAGGCCCATATTCTGGTTAACTAATGGTGCTGCCTAACACTTCTTCCTAACCGATTTATTTTTGGATACAGCTTGCTAATATCTCTTTATAAGATATTTATTCAGAGTAAAGGGATATTAGAATGATTAAAGTAACGCAGAAGAGGTCGGCAAGATGTAATAAGTAAAATAAATCGCTAAAGAGGAGGTATTAGGGAGCCTCCTTAATTTGCGAGAATGTGGGTCACAGAGGCAGGTGAGCATATAGTCATTTCACCCAACTTGGCCAGTTTTCGTCCTTTGCAGCTTATTTCTCATAGCTCAGTGGCAGAGAGAGAGAGAGAGAGAGAGAGAGAGAGAGAGAGAGAGAGAGTGTTACAATATGAAGAAAATTATATTAAAAAAAAAAAGTGAAAAAAGGGCGGTAATGGAAGAAAAATTGAAGGAAATGAAATAAAGATGAAAAGGGTTTTAGTCTCTTCATCATTCTGCGTATCAGCTAATTGCATCTTAGGTGGTTTTACATAGGGATGAGGCTGAGAGAGAGAGAGAGAGAGAGAGAGAGTAAAGTGAATGGAGAGGGAAGAAAATCTGAATAAGGAAGGGAGGAAGGGGAACTATGAAAAAATGGCTGGCTAAAAATACAGAAAGAGGTAAAGTGGAGAGCAAGAGTGGAGGAAACGAATCAGAATAAAAAAGGGAGAAGCAATTAAGAGGAGAAAGAGGAAAATATGAGTGAGGGAGAGAGAGAGAGAAAAAATGTAGAAATCGGAGGAGAAAATTAGAGCAAGCAAAATTCGAGACGAAAGCTTAAAATTCAGAGAGAGAGAGAGAGAGAGAGAGAGAGAGAGAGAGAATGTTATCGCACTCCTGAGGGAATTTATTTACCGGCCACCCTTTTTAATTTGATTTTTGTTCTGTGGTGTTTTGGTATTGAAGTAATGCTGTCAGTTGCCCCAGGGAACAGCATCGAGTTTGTAAATGGCTGTCGACATGGAACTAAATTCTGTGATGTCAGTTTATCCTTGTGCTATGCGAGCTTGTATAATTAGGTATCACCATCTATTTTCCCCTACTTATGTGAGTGTTTTTTTTTTTTCCAGCTACAGATGTTAGATGTGGCCCTCTGTAATCTCTTAGCTACGAGGGTCCACTACTAAGTCTATTCAATCGTCTGGCAGCAGCTAAATTAATATGGTCTCCTCTTACTTAAGGTGTTCAACGTAGAAAAGGAGTATTGTTCAGTGTGCTTGTACCGAGCCAGTCAATTTGGATAAAGTACAGTGCTGTCGATTGATGTAAGGTGAATGGTTCGTTAAATAACAGACCTGTAAAATGGTTCATATACGTGGATCGCTCTTATGTGGACCTCTCTCTCTCTCTCTCTCTCTCTCTCTCTCTCTCTCTCTCACACACACACACACACACACACACACACACACACACACACACACACACACACACACACACACACACACACACACACACACACACACACACACACACACACACACACACACACACACACACACACACACACACACACACACACACACACACACACACACACACACACACACACACACACACACACACACACACACACACACACACACACACACACACACACACACACACACACACACACACACACACACACACACACACACACACACACACACACACACACACACACACACACACACACACACACACACACACACACACACACACACACACACACAAAATGTAAGGTCTTGTGGCAGCAAAGAAGAACAGTAAAAGATATAATCCTTCTGAAGTTAAGAATTTTGCCTTTGTCGCTCTCCTTTGGTATTTCACGCAGGCTAACACAAAGGGATATTGTTTAGGCAAGAGAAATCCTACTAACCATGGGACTGAATCATACTCTGCCCTTTAGGTGAAGTACTCGTATCTATAAATATTCACGCATCGATTTGTCAGTCTTATGGATATTATGCTCTGGCGGCACTGAGATTCGGTGGTGGTGGTGGTGGTGGAGAGGTGATAGTTGTGATGGGGGTTGTACTATCATTTGTATTGTCGTTCGTAGTGGTGTGTGTGTCTGTATTTGAGGGGAAGGGGATGTCTGTTATGTTTCTTCTTATGTCTGCAGTAGGTATTTGCCTTTTTCTCTATCAGTGTTTATGTTGCTGTCCATGCGTGTGTGTGTCTGTGTTGAGAATCAGGGCTTGGTGTGGACACGAACCTACCATACATACCAAGCTACTTTCTTGCCTACCTGCGCATGCCTAACATTTCCCTCCTTTCACCCGCCTAACTCTGAGTTGTGGGAGTCAGATGGGGCATAGAGGTGACGGGGGTGGGGGGAGGCCGCAACCTACCAACTTGTTTACATGTCCCCATCTTAAAGTCGTCCCCAACCAGAGAAATTCTTGGGCAGGGTGGATATCCGGGTTGTGTGGACGAAGGGAACGATATGTAGTAGTTGTTGTTGTAGACCCTCGTCCATCTTTATCGTGAACCCCATGGACTGCAGGCTGAATTTGTCCTTCTCGTCATTCCAGGATAAGATAGGGAAATAGATACGGAATGCTTGTATAACCAGGCAGTTATTTTGGTTGGTTAAATCGGTGGCAGCACGTGAAGGTTTCTAACTCCAGCATCAGAGGGATGATGACCCAGTCCAACAAACTAACCTAACCAACTCACCTGCTTACCTACCAACCTACCTGCTTTCCTTCTTACCTACCTATCTGTGCACACCTAACACAAACTCACCTTCACCTGCAGACCAACGAACCTACCTATTTACCGACCTACCGACCCCTCTTTTTACCTACCCATCTACCTACCTACCTACCATTCTTCCTACCTACCTATCTACCTACATCCCTACCAACCTGTGCGCACCCAACACTCAGCCACAGCCAATCCGCGGGCCACGACTTCATGACGGCAGCAGCGGTCGACGAGCAGCTAATCTCGGGGCTCTGAGCACGAAGGCAAATTGGCGTCGGGAGTAATACCCTCTGTCGCTTCAGATCCGGGCTTGTGGTGGCAGGCATTGTTTCTCTTATTTCTGTTTCTCTCTGTCTCAGTTTCATCTTTTTTTCGTTCTGTCTCTCACATTTCCCTCACCCCCACTTTTTTTTTTTTTTTTTGTGGAAGGCCCGTTTTGTTTCTCTTCTTTGTTTCTTACAGCCTCTTTCTTTTATTTTTGTCGTTCTGCTTCTAACCTATCACTCCTCCTCCCCCCCCCCCTCTTTTCTGTTTGTCTGCGTTTATCTTCTTCCTAAAAGTTTCTGTCGCTTCAGGTCCGTGCCTTCTGTGATGGGAGACGTTTTCTGTTTCTCTCTTTTTTTTTTTTTTCTGATTTTGCCTGTCTCTTTTTCGCACTTCTTCTCACCTGTCTTTGTTTTCTTTTTGTCTCTTTGTTGCTCTCTGCTTCGCATAAATTTTTGCTTTCTTTCTGTCTTTCTCTCGATGTTTGCTTCTTGTCCATCGTCGTTTTTTTTTTTTTTTCTTTCTACGTTCTTATTGCTGACTGCTTCCCAGCTATCATCACTTTCTTTCTGCCTTTTTGTTGCTCACTGCTTCTCATCCACCTCTGTTTTCTGATCACGTTTATCTCTTTCCCTTCTTAATACTCTCTGTCACTTTAGGTCCGGGCCTTCAATGGTGGTGTTTTCTCTGTGTCTCTTCTGTGTTTCTCTGTCTCCGTCTCTGAATTTAGCCTGTGTTTGATTTCTTTTCGCATCTATCTCCTTTCTTCTCTATAGTACCCTCTGTCTCTTGCGGGAGGCGTTTTTTCCCTCTTTCTCCTCTTTCTGAGTTTTTCTGTCCTTTTCTCCCTTTCTGTTTCTTACCTATTCTTTTTCTTCATACTTCCGGTTTTATCTTTTTCTGTTAATGCCTTCTGTCACTTCACATCCAGGCTTTCTGTGATGTGCTTGTGTTTTATTGCTGGTCTCTGGCTCACACTCGTCTCTTTCTCCTCTTTTTAATACTCTCCGTCCGATGCAGTCTTGGCTTCGGTGGAGGCAAAGTGTTTTTCTCTTTCTTCTCCATCGTAGTCTTTCTCGATTTTTTTTCCTCATCCTCCCTTTTATTCCTTTCCTTTTTCTCCACTTTTCCCCTTGTCGTTTAACGTTGGGCTGAGGTGGGGTGCGTTTGCTGTTCCTTCTTACTTCTCGTCTTATTTTCCCCAGATTTGTGTCTTTTTGTACTCTGTGGTATATGGAAGAACAGGTATATCGTTTTCCCCCGTATCTATGAGATCATTTTGTGATTTCTCTTTGGCTGCTCCTGGAGAAAGTTTTGTTTTGGACCTTCACACTGTCAGTAATACACATGAATATCATCACAGCGTCTGCTTCCTCCGCCATGCCCACTATCCACAGACTTCCCAACCTGTCCTCTCTTCTCCCGTCTAGCCAACCCACCCTTTTCTGGCCCCATCTCTGCATCACTTGTGGAAACTTCAATGGGTATCTAAGAAACAATCCAAAGTGACAAATTTTGCGTTGACTAGATCATACTAAGATTTTCTCTCATACAAATTCAGACCTAGAAATTCAGCCATTCCCTTTCGTCCCCCCTCATCCACCTTCACGGAACCCATGTAGATTAAAGAGTGCTATGATTTAGGAGTGAGTAAGAAGTCTTAATCGTGGGGGCAGATGGGGGAACTGCTTCAGGTGCAGTACGGTGTGTGTGTGTGTGTGTGTGTGTGTGTGTGTGTGTGTGTGTGTGTGTGTGTGTGTGTGTGTGTGTGTGTGTGTGTGTGTGTGTGTGTGTGTGTGTGTGTGTGTGTGTGTGTGAGGGGAGGGAGTGATGCTAGTTGCGTGCAGTGAATCTGAGGGCATCGTCTACGAGCAAGAAGAAAGGTGCTTCATTTTACGTGTGTGATAAACTTCATGTTAAGATTCTAAAGGGAGAGAGAGAGAGAGAGAGAGAGAGAGAGAGAGAGAGAGAGAGAGAGAGAGAGAGAGAGAGAGAGAGCACTTAAGTTTCGTGTTTAGATGCCGTGAGTGCCTTGTGGAGAGGGGGGGGGCACTTCATATTTTTTGTGGGGGGGATGCGGTCCAGTGGCTTTGGGTGATGTTTAGTATTCCTGAGGGCGAGTCTGTGTGTGTGTGTGTGTGTGTGTGTGTGTGTGTGTGTGTGTGTGTGTGTGTGTGTGTGTGTGTGTGTGTGTGTGTGTGTGTGTGTGTGTGTGTGTGTGTGTGTGTGTGTGTGTGTGTGTGTGTGTGTGTGTGTGTGTGTGTGTGTGTGTGTGTGTGTGTGTGTGTGTGTGTGTGTGTGTGTGTGTGTGTGTGTGTGTGTGTGTGTGTGTGTGTGTGTGTGTGTGTGTCTTTAAGGTGGATGTTGTTTCCTTGTAGGGATGGGTACGGTACAGCTTTTTCTTACATGGTTAGGGAAAGAGCTTTCTAAATCCTCCAACCCCTGCCTTTATCTAGGAAGGGTGTGTTGGAGTGTTCTGGTAGGGAGTGATTAAGTATGTCTTTTGCGTGGGATACTACTGCGAAGTGGAATGTAAATGTGAGTGGTTTGAGAGAGCAGACAAAGTTGCATGAACTTTCCAGTGCTTGAGTTGCTTTTCAGATAATTTCTCTCTGTTTCTCTTTTTGCCCACAGAGGTGCCAGACACTTCACAACCAGATTAGAACGACAGATTACGACTACCAGACCCTTCACGACCAGATTAGAATGACATTCCGACTACCAGACACTTCACAAACAGATCAGAATGACATTACGACTACCAGACACTTCACTACCAGACGGGAATGATAGATTACAACTATCACACACTTCAGAACCAGGCTAGAATGATAGATTACAACTACTGAACACTTCACAACCAGGATACAGTGACAGAATCCTACTACCCTTTACTTCGGAACCAGACATGAGTGGTTGATTATGACTACCAAATACTTCAGAACCAGACCAGAATGATAAAAAATGTCTACCACACACTTCAGGACCAAACTAGAATGATAGATTACGACTGCCATACAATTAACAACCCAAATGTAATGATATAAATTGTGACTAACCTACGCTTCGAAATAAGACGAGATTGACAACATACGACTGAACTAAAATTACTTCTAACAACACTTTCACCGCTCTTGAGGTTTGTTTCTAGTCAAAATTGGCTCAGATCCTTTATAAATTCTTGGCCAGACGCAAAAATTAGTCATGGATGAGTCTGAATGATTTAGAGAGTTGTGCCTGAGTGCTTCCTGGGGGCAGGCAGTGCTTCAATAATTTGGTGAGGGGAAGAAGTAAGTGGCGGTTGGCCGCATGTGGGTATCTGAGAGTATAATGAAACCCCCTGTCGCTAGCAAGGACACACCTGTAATATGCAGCTCTTAATTCTCGGACTAAAAGAATAAGTAAGCGTATTTCTGTTGGCAATTTTTGCTGTGAGGTGTTTCTCTGAGGCAAGTAAAATCATCTGGTGTGAGCAGACTGAATTTAAAGTCCTCAGTTTTTGGCTAAAGCGTGAACCAAGACTAAAACCTCTCTGTTGTCAAGAATTTCTTTTAGATCAAAAAAAAAAAAAAAAATCATCTAACGTTAACCAGAAAAAACATATGATACACGTTCTCTCATTATCTATATTACTATAATCTTCCTCATACATTCTTATCTCTTTATCGCAGACTTTCCCACACCGAACTCTTTATCTATGCCATTCTTTTTTACACATTATCTGTCTCTGTCTAAAGCAAACAAACACACACACAGGCCTAGCTATATCTCTGTCCATCTTCTGTAAAGCATATCTTCCCACTTACAGGTAAATTTCCGTGCCTTTCTGCACCACACTGTTCTTATACTTCGCCAGCATACATATATCTATCTTACACGGTCACACTTTTGCCCAAACATCTCTCTGACAGCACCCACGATACCGGTACATTTCCACATAAATCTCTCTGTCTCTCCATGGCAAACTTTCCCACCTACTTTTCTCTTTTTGTCTATAACATATTCTCTCTATTTATCTGGTTCACACACACACACACACACACACACACACACACACACACACACACACACACACACACACACACACACACACACACACACACACACACACACACACACACACACACACACACACACACACACACACACACACACACACACACACACACACACACACACACACACACACACACACACACACACACACACACACACACACACACACACACACACACACACACACACACACACACACACACACACACACACACACACACACACACACACACACACACACACACACACACACACACACACACACACACACACACACACACACACACACACACACACACACACACACACACACACACACACACACACACACACACACACACACACACACACACACACACACACACACACACACACACACACACACACACACACACACACACACACACACACACACACACACACACACACACACACACACACACACACACACACACACACACACACACACACACACACACACACACACACACACACACACACACACACACACACACACACACTGTTCCAATTACAACAAAAGATCAGCAAGAGGACACTGCAAAAAACTGCATAAGAAGAGAGGTGATAAAGACGTAAGAAAATTCAGTTTCCCAAACAGAACAATTGATCAATGGAATGCACTAGCGAATGAAATAGTGTGTGCCAAAACAATTCACAAATTTAAGGATATGTACGGTAAATATGGTTTAAGACACGGGACAGTACGAGCTTGACTCATTCCTGTAAAGATACAATTAGGTAAGAACAATTAGGTAAGAACACACACACACACACACACACACACACACACACACACACACACACACACACACACACACACACACACACACACACATCAGCGTGTCTTTCCATCATCTTATCTGAATCAGCATCTCTCTCTCATCTCCCAGAAGCCCCTCCCTACCTCCCAGTCACCCACTCTGCTTATCATTCTGTCTTTCTACCTGCTTTCCTGTCTACGTGTCTATCTGTTTTGACTATCTCGCAGCCTACCTTAATCCCTGCCTACCTGTGTATCTTCCCACCTGCCTACCTACCTGTATCCCTACCAATTAAACTGGCAACCTACCTGTCTGCCTACCAGTTTACCTGCCTACCTAGCTACCTACCTGACTACCTACCCTTCACTTTATATGCCTGCATTAACCTCTCTCTTTGGAACAACAACAGATGGCCCGAGCTCAAGCTGGGTCTATACCTAAACTGCTGCCTAAACTGAAAGCTTAACACAATTATAACAGTAATGGGGTGTACAAAGACTCCAAATGTAGATTATTTGCACCAAGAAACAAAAAAAAAAACCATTTACCATTTTTATAAACAACATTTTTACTTACCAACCTTCCTACCTACCTAATTACCAGCATACCTAGTCAACCTACTTACTTACTACGGTACTCTAACAACCTACCTGCTTACCTACCCTAATATAATATCTACCAACTTCTTACCTACAACTTACCTACATGTCTCTCTACTTACTTACCATCCTACCTCCATCTTGCCTACTTTCATACCTACTTACCTACCCATCCACGACTTTCGCACGTGTTACCCTATCATTTATGCAGACCACTACCGTACCCACCTACCCACTTACCAACCCACCCATTATCCCACCCACCTACCTACCTGCCTACCAATTCACCATGTACTTTCATTCGTTCACCCTCTTATCCACGCATCCATTCCACCCAACCACATTTCTCTACTTCTTTACCTTACACTGACTAATTCAGTCACTTATTCACTCACATACTCACTCTTGCTCTCTCATACTCGCTACATACATTTCTATCTATCTGTTCATTGCTTCACATATTCACTTATGCACTTACATTTTTTCCTACCCCTTAACACTAACTCTTCTATCTACATGTCTTCCCACCTGCGTATCTACTCACCTGTCTACCCACCTGCCTATTTACTTACCTCCTTACCTACCAACCTACCATCCTACCTACCTACATACATACATGCATACATTCGTACCGTCTGGGCAACCTATCCATCCATCTGCCAATCCCCCTAGCCGTCCCATTCCTACTCTCCACGTTCTAACACCTCGCCTTAGCTCCTCCCAAAAGATAGGGTGGACTGATCTGTCTTGTCAACCCCTCCCTGTTCCCTTCTACCCTGTCCCCCTCATCTACTCTTCTCCCCCACCTCTCTCTCCATTGTCAACAGTCAACTTATCCCTTCCTTTCTTCTCTTCCCTCACCCTCACCTAACCCTACCCCCCCTCCCTCAGCCCTCACCCCCACCCTCTCTTCTTCCTCACACCACCATCCTCCTCCTTCTCACCTTCCCAACTCCTCTTTCACATCCCTGCCTCTTCCACTCACTCCTTTCCTCACCCTCATCCTCCCAATCACCAACGCTCTCATTCTACCCTTCTCCGTGCCCTTCTTCCTTCCCCTTTCAATTACTCTCACGCTTTCAACCCCGTTTTAACTCTCACTCTCACACACCCACTCACAAACTCACCCTTGTCGTCATTCTCACCTACTCTGATTCACTCACTCACTCACTCTCACACACATCTTCACCCTCACCTTCACCCTCACCCTCACCCTAACTCTCTCTCTCTCTCTCTCTCTCTCTCTCTCTCACACACACATACACACACACACAGAAATAATCTCCCCCTTTGCTTCACATTCACTCTCACATTTACTTTCACCCTTCTCCTACTCACGCTCATCCTTTCTTACGGGACCTTTCTAATTAGGGGGTCAGATACACAGGTAACCTTCACTGTTCCAATTACAACAAAAGATCTCTCCTGACCTGAGTAAAGTCGTCTGGAAGTACCAAGAATAAAGCAATACTATACGACATCGAAATCATGGCCTATATTTACAACAGAAGCCGAAACATGCTGGCTGACTCCTAACCTATGAGTATTCCAACAGACAGATCAGTGAATCCACATTGGTCTCTCGCGGTTAATAACTTTATAACATGCGTCATCACTTTGTTCGTTATAAGTTAATTAGCCAGTGTTGTAGTTCTGATATGATGATGAGGAGGATTATTATTACTGTTATCATTAGTATTGTTACACTCTGCTTTTTTCTGTGTGCAACACTTTCTCTACCACATCTTCGTTTGTTTATAAATATATATATATATATATATATATATATATATATATATATATATATATATATATATATATATATATATATATATATATATATATATATATATATATATATATATATATATATATATATATATATATATATATACAGGTGGCCTGCAGTCCTAACGGACCCAGGTTCAAATCCCGACTGGGGCAGGGAACAGGTTAAGGATTAGAATGTCATTAAATCAGGCTTTATTGATCTACCAGAAGACCCGCTGACATGTCGTAAAAATACCCCCGCTAATACCATTACACCAGTCCTGTATGAGGCAGCCCTAGCATGTATTCAATATGGACGGTGGGTGTTAGCGCCGAAGTGGTGACATGTAGAGGTGTATGGTATGTAGGAGGACTACTGGGCCTTGATAGCAGGCTGTGAAGCCTATGCCCAGAGTCGAACACAAAAAATAAATAAATATATATATATATATATATTTCTATATATATATATATATATATATATATATATATATATATATATAGTTTGTGTGTGTGTGTGTGTGTGTGTGTGTGTGTGTGTGTGTGTGTGTGTGTGTGTGTGTGTGTGTGTGTGTGTGTGTGTGTGTGTGTGTGTGTGTGTGTGTGTGTGTGTGTGTGTGCGCGTGTTTACTGAATTGTAAGTTGGAAAGGAAAACCGTATTTGTGTGTGAGTTAGAATGGTAAGGCAGTGAGTGAGTGAGTAATTGAAGGACCTGTGAGTGTGTGCGTGTGCGCGAATGGGTGCATGTGAGTGGGTGGGTAGCAAGAAATGATTTGCGTGTATGGATGTTTGCGTGCGAAAGGGGAAAGCGGAACAGGGTGTGCAGAAATGTGCTTACTGTAGTTCGTGAGGGAGGTGTGTTTGTGTGTGTGTGTGTGTGTGTGTGTGTGTGTGTGTGTGTGTGTTTGCGAGGAATGGAATAGCGAGGTAAAGGACTGAGTTGGTTCCAGACTCACTCCGCCACTTGTCTCATTAATAGCTGTAAAGAAATCCCACAACCCTCTCCTGTTAAGCCAAGTTCACTCTCAGACCCCCCGCCCTCCACTTCTCTCTCTCTCTCTCTCTCACCTTGCCGGACCAAGAAGGAGAAGGAACAGAAAAAAGAAGAAAAATAGGAAAAAAACAAGAACATCTACTGACGAAGGAGAGGAAGGAGGAGGAGGAGGAGGAGGAGAGAGAGAATTAGAAAGATAAAGAAGAGAAAGAAGGAGCAGCGTGGGAGGAAGAAGGAGTGATAAAATAGATGAATTCAGAGAAGATAGATTGGAAGAGGGCAGGAGAGAGGAAAATAGGACTGGAGTATGTTATAGCCAACCATCTCCTATTAGTCTAGTTCATCTCTCTCTCTCTCTCTCTCTCCACCCTGGCAGACGAAGAAAAAAGGAAGGGGAGGAGCAGGAGAGAAAACAAGAGGAGGTAGAAGAAGAGCGGAAGAAAGGAACAGAAAGAGTGAGAATGGGGATGGATGGGGAAAAAAAAAAGAATACAACGAAGATAAACAGGAAAAGGGCAAGAAAGTGGAAAATAAGATGAGTATTAATCTTACTCAACAGTCTCTCATTAGGCTACGAATTCTCTCTCTCTCTCTCTCTCTCTCTCTCTCTCTCTCTCTCTCTCTCTCTCTCTCTTTGACGACGACGGCGACGAGGACGACGAAGACGAATAATCAGAGAACGGAGAAAAAGAAAAGAAGAGAGAGAGAGAGAGAGAGAGAGAGAGAATGTGGAATATGGTGAGAAGGAGAATATAAAGAGAAGAGAGCAATATATTAGGGTTGGTGTTTTAATTCCGTAGTCTCCCCTCTCTTCATTCCTTGGCCAGCGAAGAAAAAGGAGAAAGAGAGGAGAGAGAAAAGAAGAGAGAAAGGAAAAGAGAAGGCGAGGGGTGGAAAGAATTGAAGGAACGGAAGAAGAAATTTGATATAAAAAAAAAGAACGGGAGGAAATAGTGCAAGAAGAGGAAAGAGTGGAAGAGAGGAGAAAGAATTGAGAGGGAAGAGAGAGAAGGACAAAAGAATAGAAAAAAGTCAAAAAAACTTGATGGAAGAGAAAGAAAGAGTAAGATGAAAACTGGGAAAAAGGAAGACAAAGATAAAGACAGGGAAAGGTAAGAAAAGTGATAGGAAGGCAGATATATGGAGAGAGAGAGAGAGAGAGAGAGAGAGAGAGAGAGAGAGAGAGAGAGAGAGAGAGAGAGAGAGAGAGAGAGAGAGAGAGAGGTCAGAGTGAGGAAAGAAGTAAAATAAAGAGGAGGAAAATGGAAGAAAAAAAGTCGAAAAAGGAAAACGGGAAAACAGGAGAGAAAACTGAAGTAGAATAAAAGGAAAGAGAAAATGATACGTGGAGAAGGGAAGACAAAGGAAAGAGAAAGAGAAGAGGAAAATCGTAGCAGAAGGGGAAAAGAGAAAGGAGAGACAAAAAGAGGAGGAGAATAAGAGACACAGAGAACTCTTTCACTTCGCCTTCCCATTTCGTTTTTTACTCTTCATCTTCTCTCTCTCTCTTTTTTTTCTCTCTCTTTCCTCCACCTGCCCCATCTTCTTCCACCCTTCTATCACTCCTCCTTTTTCTCTCCCAACTCCATCTATATCTTCACCTCCCCTACTCTTACCCCTCCCCTTTCTCTCCCCCATTCTCCCCATCACCTTTCATTCCTTCCTATTCTACCCTCCCCTTTCTTTTCCCCCTCTTATATTGCAAACTCTCCCCCTCTTCCCTCCCCTGTTCTCTCTCCTCCTCCCCCTCGTCCCTCCCCAGTTCTCTCTCTCCTCCATCCCTTCTTCCCTCCTCTGTTCACTCTCTCCTCCTGCCCCTCCTCCCTCCGTCCTTCCCTCTCCCTCCTTTCTTTACCTCCTCTGGGAGACAAGTGCACCAACTTTTCTCCTTTCTGTTTCTCTTCCTGTTTGCCCTACTTCTTTTGCTCTCTCTCTCTCTCTCTCTCTCTCTCTCTCTCTCTCTCTCTCTCTCTCTCTCTCTCTCTCTCTCTCAAAAGTTACCATTAGCAAGCGTTTCTGGCCCTTTCGCAATCGCTAAACTAAACACAATCTTCTGAGAGATAGAATAAAATACTACAGACGAAAGAGAGAGAGAGAGAGAGAGAGAGAGAGAGAGAGAGAGAGAGAGAGAGAGAGAGAGAGAGAGAATTTATAAACATTTTTACTACCTTATGTCTCTCCCTGTGCATTTAACCTATTCATTCTTATGACTCAAATTTCCTTCGATTCTTGCTTCCTTTAAAAGGCATTATTTAAACTGAAGATTTTATGAAGTGCTGGATGCAAATATAACTTTCATAAACCCCACGATCATTACCAACTATATCTATGTTGCATAAATAGTCTGGAGTGAGAAAGAAACAATCGAGAAACACATTATAAGATTCTATGGGTTTAAAATCGCCCCTCAGAAATTTACAAAAATAAAAGCAATAAAAATAAAAGACCGCAATTCAAAAAAGGGGCTGAAAAGACAAAACTCACTCGTTCCCCCGATGCTCATCCCTCCATCATCTTCATC
>NC_137011.1:8403035-8420535 GCF_032717465.1 Coenobita brevimanus
GATAGAGGTGGTGGTGTGGATGGAGGTGGTGGTGTGGATGGAGGTGGTGGTGTGGATAGTGGTAGGGCTGTGAATGGCGGTAGCGGTGTGGATGACAGCAATGATGCGGATAGTGGTAGTGGTGTGGATGGTGGTAATGATGTGGAAGGTTTCAGTGATGAGGATGGTGATTATGATGTGGATGGTGGTAGTGGTGTGGAAGGGGGAAGCGGTGAGGATAGAGGCAGTGATGAGGATAGAAGTAGTGGTGAGGATAGAGGTAATGGTGAGGATAGTGGTAGTTGTAAGGATAGTGGTATACAGTGGTACTGGTGTGGATGATAACAGTAGTGCGGATGGTGGTAGTAGCGCGGATGGTGGTAGTAATGTGGATGGTGGTAGTAATGTGGATGGTGGCAGTGGTGTGGATCGTGGTAGTGCTGTGGAAAACGATAGTAGTGTGGAGAGTGGTAGTACGCTGTAGTGTGGACAATGGTACTGATGTCGATGCTGAAATGGAATAGTTTAGATGTAGGCTAATTCGTCTTTTCTTATTTCCTTCATTTCTTCTTTCCTACTAATTTTTCCTTCTTCTTCCTTTCCTTCTCTCCCTTCTTGATACTTCTTTCCCTCCTTCCTTTTCCCTTTCACTGTTTCTTCTCTTCCTTTACCATTCACCTTTCTTCCTTCCTTTCTTCATTCTTCGCTCTCAACTCCTGTCAGTTCTCTTCCTCTTCTGCTTACTACTTCTTTCATCTTTCCGCCTTTCTCCATTTTTCTCTCTCCCCACTCTACTTCCTTTATTTCTTCCTCCCATCATCTTGCAACTTGTTTCACTATTCTCCTCCTCCTCTCTTTATTTTTTGCTTCTTTCTTCTGTTCTGTTCACATTTCCTTTCTCCACCGTCATCCTTTCACCTTTACTTTCTCCTCTTTTCTTCTCTCGTTTCCTTCTCCCTAGTCTCTCCTGGTCTTTCCTTCTCTTCTATACTCTCTCTCTCTCTCTCTCTCTCTCTCTCTCTCTCTCTCTCTCTCCCCATTTCGCCTTTCCTCACTTCAATCCCGTTCTTTTTTTTCTTTTCTCAGTTTCTTTAGATTTCTCTTCATTTCTTCTTACCCCTTCTCCAGACTTCTCCTTTACTCCTTCCTTTCTGCAATGTAATCTTGTCTTCAGACCCTCCTTTCTTACTCCTCCTTTCATCTTTCTTTCCCTCCCTCCTTTGTTCTATTCTTCTCTCCATTCTGCTCCCTAATTTTGTGTTCAGTGCCTCCCTTCTTACTTCTCCTTTCATCCTCTTTCTTTCCTTCCCTCCTTTCTGCTTTCTAATCTTGTGTTCTGCCTTTCCCTTCTTAATACTCCTTTCATTATCTTTCTCTCCTTCCCTCCTTTCCTCTCTCCTTCCCTCCTTTCTTCTCTCCTTCCCTCCTTTCTTCTCTCCTTCAATCGTTTCTTCCTCCCTCCTCACCTACCTTTCGCCTCAATGCTTCAAGCTAGGTTACGTAATTGGAGACACGAGTGTAATTAAAAATATATCAAACGATGTGGATCACAGATTAACGTGGGCGCGAATATGGCTGCTTTGTGTGTGTGTGTGTGTGTGTGTGTGTGTGTGTGTGTGTGTGTGTGTGTGTGTGTGTGTGTGTGTGTGTGTGTGTGTGTGTGAGAGAGAGAGAGAGAGAGAGAGAGAGAGAGAGAGAGAGAGAGAGAGAGAGAGAGTATGCAAAACTTTGAATCCCAGCGATGTGGTTCGGTATTTATGCTTATAGAAAAACAAATTCTCTACTCCCATAAGCATAGAGAGAGAGAGAGAGAGAGAGAGGGGGAACAACAGCTCACCATTCGTCTCTCACCCACCAACTTCTTATCTCTTCCTTCCTTTAAGAGATCCCGTGGGAAGGAGGTTAAGCTGGAATGTCTTTTGTTTTCGTCCTAATAGTCGTCCAGTGTTCATCCAAGGAGAGAGAGAGAGAGAGAGAGAGAGAGAGAGAGAGAGAGAGAGAGATCCAATCCTTACGTGGGCTCAAGAGATGTAGTGAATTGTTTTATAGTCTTAGATTTCGTGGAGCATTTTAGTGGTGTATAAATTAGTCTAGCTTTAGCCATAGTAGTAGTAGTAGTAGTAGTAGTAGTAATAGTAGCAGTAGTAGTAGTAGTAACAGTAGTACTAGAAGCAGAGGTATACTAGTAGTAGTAGCAGCAGAACCAGGTAGTATTATTGTTGTTCATTTTTTTGTGGTTGTTGTTTTTGTTATTCTAGCTCCAGGCCAGTCTGAAGACCACCATCCTTATTTCGGGGGAAAGGGACGTAGTTGAGGAACTTTATATAAACAAACACTTGGAGCAGCCCATTTATACTAGTGTCACCGCGTAAAGGCGTCCCTCTTCAGTACCTTAGTGGCGAGTATAACCATTTCGCGTTAGCCAGGGCAAAATAATCCCGTCCTCCGCCAAGGTTTACCCACTTCAGTCCAGCCACGAACATTATGCTTTATTCTTGTTATCTCGGGTCTATTTTTACATAGCTTAGAGGAGATGTTTTGAGCTTCAGGGATCAGCGAGAGCCTTCATTAACCCCTCTAATACGAGAGGCTGTTCAGAAATAAAAGACACCGGATTCAGGGGATAAGGTTCAATCTTAAGAGATTTGTTTGAGAAAAGTAGGACTTACAATGGCCGCTTAATATTTTGGTTTTTATCTCTTCCGTAATCTACTCGTTCGAACTACCCTTAAAACTGGATCTACTCCATGTTGAACGCTGTACCATATCAATTGACTATTAACCCATGAATATGTTGCTAGTCACGAGAAGTGCTATGAAAACCATGCAAGGTCATAGTATTGCCATATTGTGCTAGTTAACTACGGAAAACGACGAAAATATCCGCCAAGTTAAAATTAATGAATCATACTATTGGTCATGTAAATAAAACTTTGATGGCAAATTCTATAGACATGAGAACTTACACTCTGATGATAGAAGATGTGAAGAGCTCTCTCCTAAGTCAAGTGAGCTTTGGCGAAAATGAAGGAAGCTGTCGAGAATTTAGGAAGTATTTAAGAGGACATTAAAGAATAAAATGTCTGGAGAGTTTATGGAGGGCATTTCCCAGATTCAAGCGAGTTTTGATGAGGTTAGAGAAAGCAGAAGTGGGAATTGTGAGAATAATAAAGCGAACCTAGTCCCCATTGCTCTCTCTCTCTCTCTCTCTCTCTCTCTCTCTCTCTCAACCTACCTACCGACCGACCTACCTACGTACCCAGCCTTCCCCACATACCAACCCGTCTCATACATATCGCTCTTTCACGTTCGTCACATACTCTCATTCCCCTCCTAGGGTTCGTATTTAAATAGGCTCTTAACCTGTAGTAGTAGTAGTAGTAGTAGTGTGGTGGTCTCGATGATGGTGGTGGTGGTGGTGGTGGTGGTCTCGATGATGGTGGTGGTGGTGGTATCTTTTTTTTTTTTTTTTTTTTTTTTGTGTGTGTGTGTGTGTGTGTCCGACTCTAGGCAAAGGCTTCAGGGCCTATATCTCGTGGGCAGTATCCTATCCCAAGGCCCAGTAGTCCTCCTACACCTCCACATGTCACCACCGGCGCTAACACCCACCGTCCATATTGAATACATGCTAGGGCTGTCTCATACAGGACTGGTGTATTGATATTAGCGGGGGTACTTTTATGACATGTCGGTGGTTCATCTGGTAGATCAGGAAAGTCTGCTTCTATGAAATTCAAATCCTTAAACTGTTCCCTGCCCCAGCCGGGATTCGAACCTGGATCTATCAGGACTGCAGGCCGCCTCTACCGATTCAGCTACCGCCTCCCCCTAATAGTAGCAGTAATTGTAGTTGTAGCAGTAGTAGTAGTAGTACATTAACTCCAGGTTTATCTGAACGTAATCCCGATGGACTGCGTGTCACCTGCTATCAACCATTCTTTGTCTGGGGGATATGAATGAGACTGAGGAACGCTTTTATAACCCGGCAGTGGAGCCTCCTACTTATATCGCTGTTATCACGTGAAGACATTCCTCTCCAGCACCATCTTAACAAATGTAAACGATAAAAAATCATCTTTCCTATTTTATCAACAGAAATTATTTTAGTTACTCCTATATTGTCTCTACAGCTTTTGTTACTATTTGATTTTGAATTGTTTGGGAGCCGTGTGAGTGAAAACAAGTATTAACAATCAGTAAAATACACACTTAAGTTAAATATTCAGGACTCTCATTTTCAAACTTTCTCGGAGGTAAATTGTAGTCTTTTCTACGCAGCATTGTCCTGAGGTACCGAGAACCGAGCTAAGAGACTTACCATTTAAATAATGACATGTCTCTTTCTTTTTTTTTTTTTTCCCTTTTTAATATTATTCCCCACTGTCTTTATATTATCTAATTCAACAAAGAACTTTTCAGATTAGGAGATGTGCCCTTCATTAACCTAATATGTAGTAATAGTCTTACTTAAGCTGAATATATCTTTCTTGTAACAACAAGAACAAGGGGGAAAATGCTTCCTTGGTTGAAAGAGCCTTCGATCCTTCATAAGTTCGCTCAAATGATCCTATAGGCTTCCGAGAATCTGAATACGTACAATCGCCATCAAAACTCATGTCGCTTGTCCTACCTCTCCCTTCATGGATTTTGAAATTCACAGAAGACCAGTAACAGACGAGACATGACACTGATCAGAAGCCAAAGGAAGTCATCAGTATCGGTTGCTAAGGATTCGCCACAATGATTATCAGTGCGCGAAAAGAAAACCAGGAGACGCGACAGAACTCTTGATGCAGACTAAGTTCTCCGAGACGTTCCGAGCCTGGTGTTCGTTCGTTCCAATCCCGTAGTCGACCGTGTGGCATGCGAGGAGAGACAATAGGCGTTCGTAGGATGCCTGTGGTTTTTGTTTCCTATGTGGGTATGTTAAAGATTGACAGCCTACATACCTACATACATATGTGGACTTATATGCAAATTCTCTCTGTGCCTGTCTGTCTGTCTGTCTCTCTGTCTGTCTAACTGCCCCCCCCCCCCAACACACAGGAATTCCAAGGTGTTAACAAAAGATAATCACCAAAACATTCGTTCAAATATGGGTGAATTACTCCTAGTCTACTGCGAGGTGTTTAAAAAAAAAATGAACTGAAGGATATATACGGTACAGTGTTTTCCTTTTTTTCCGAGTGATCTCGTCGATTTCATATTTTAGCTGTTATCGTTCTACGAACCACAGATACATGCTGAGGAAAATCGTCTAATGGCAGAATAAATCGTTTGGTAAATGGATAAATAATAACAGCTGTAGTGAAGGATAACTATGATGTCTCGTAATTGACCGACTAACATTAGGTGAATCTAGGCTTGATGTTGAGCAAAAATTTTATTGATTTCTCAACTGTTACGAAATTATAGTTTAATAATGATATTATAGGTGATAATGCTCTACCTCATAATTCACCCATTAGATCATCAGTAATTGTTCTTATATAATGGCTTGTAATTAGCCCCATGCTGACATAAAACTTTTCAAAGTCAGCTCTACAATCACCTCCTAAAGCTTTATCAAGTCCCGAGTCGTCCTGTGTACTGGCTTTACAATATATTTTAAGGAATATTGTCTGCTCCAAATTCCAACTACATTTTCGTGGTTAGGTCACCCTTAAAACTGCTGACGGTAGAATAACAATCAATGTTGGAAGTAAGAATCAAGGATAAAAATGGGAATATATTTTAAAGGAATCTCGTATGCTCCAAACGCAGACACAGCTACACATTCACAACACACACATATACATACTGGAACACACATACACTCACGAACACACACACACACTAGTCGGCTTATTTTCATGTAATGGAACTACATCAATCTCACAACTTGAATACTACGTTGTCCTTTTATGAAATTCGATGCGATGAATCTCCTTGGTTAACAGCCAAATCCATCCTCGCCTCACTACACCTGACCGTTAACTGAATTTCAATGGGTTACGGTTCTTCGGCAGGTTAAAACAAGCGTCAACAGTGATAATAAAACAGACATCAACGAACTGAAGTTTCAATAAAGTAAGCATTATAGAACATCTCTTTTAAAGGGACTCTCGAGTGGTCCAAAATTCCATCCACATTCTCGTTGTTCAGTGAGCCACAAACTATGCCTATTGTCCTTTGGCTTGAACCTGATTTATGTTCCTCTGCAGCTTATTTTACGTAGCTCAATGGCGGAGAAAGACCTTATAATGGCTCTACATTCTTTCCATAACACTTCTTCGTGACTAGCATCCAGGTTTAACGTTAATCTCTTGCTACAAAAAAGTGTTCAAGACGAAGAGATGGCAATTTTAGGGTAAGTTAAAGTAAAAAGGAGTGAGTGACTTGCCGGCCATCAGGACACTAATACCCCGCCTATCCACCATGAAAATACTCCACACGCTTAGACGACCAGCGAGATGGGGATGGTGGGATAGGAGGGAAGGAAAAATGGAAAGGATGAGAAGGGGAACAGGGAAGGGAGAGGGATGGTGAGGAGGGAGATTGGGAGGTGAGAGGTGTGGTGAGGTGCGGGATTGGGAGGGGAATGTGTGGTGAGGTGAGGGATAGGAAAGGGGACAGTGAGACGGGGCGTTGGGAGGGGAAAGAAGTAGTGATGTGGGAGACAGAGTGGTTAGAGATGGTGAGGTGAAGAACTGGGCGGGGAGAGATATAGCGAAATGGGGAATTGGGATGGGAGAAGAGTGGTAAGGTGAGGGATTGGGAAGGGAGAGAGGTGGTGAGGTGGGGGACAGAGTATTTAGGGATGGTGAGGTGAGGAATTGGGATGGGAAAGGGATGTTGAAGTGAGGGATAGGAAAGGGGGAAATTGAGACAGGGCACTGGGAGGGGGAGGTGTGATGTGGGGTATTGGGAGGTGAGACGGGTGGTGAAGTGGAGAATTGGGAAGGGAGAGGGGTGGTGAGGTAGGGGATTGGGAGGGGAGAGGGATGGTGAGGTGAGGGAATGGGAGGGGTGAAAGGTGGTAAAGTAAGGGACTGGGAAGGAAGAGAAATTGTCAGGGAAGGTAGTAAGAGAAGGAAAAGGAAAATGGGAGAAGGGGATTAGGACAGTGGGGGGGGGGATAGAACGGGATGGGAAATGGAAAGACGGATGGAAAGAAGGGCTTGGGAAGGAAAGGGAAGGAGGAGAGGAGAATGCTGAGAGGACAGAAGAAGAAGGGGATAAGGGAAGAGAGAAGGGGAAGAGGGTGAGCGAGAATCAAGAAGGATTTTGAGAGAATGGGGAGCAGTGAGATGGAGATAAAAAATAGTGGGCATTGAGAGGCAGGGGTCAGGAGAAAATGGATACTTGTGAGAAGCATGGAGAAAGGGTGAACTACGAGCGAAGGGGAAGGGGAAGGATTGAGAGGAAATGAGAAATGGGAAGGGGTAGGGAAAGAAGGATTTGGGAGGAATGAGGCAGTGAGAAGATGAAAAGTTAGACAAAGAAAAACACTGAAGACAAGCCGTAGAAGAACGACGATAAAAGGGCAGGCATGTAAGGTGTAGATCCCATGACGAGAAGACAATAGACATACTCTCTGGCATTATCTAGTCCATCGCTGCCTCAGGGTTGGTTCGTGAAGCTACCTGAGAACCAGAGAGAAACTGAGCGTTAGGCTATTCTACGGGGTGGGATGGAGGATGGGATTGTGGACTTGTAGGACGAACAGTAGATGGGTGTGGTGAAGATGCGGTTAAAACGTGGGGTTATCCTCTTCATTCCTTTGACTTTTTTTTTCCAGACGATTTTCCTCGCTTAGCAGACTTCTCGTACAGGAGAGGTTAGATGTAGCATTCATTAACCTTGTTCCATATGCGACATTTTCTTAAGTTATTTGAAGTCGACTGGAGATAGCAAAATTATGCCACATAAATACGTCAAGGATTGAAGAGGTTGAGGTGGAAGTTGTATGGTCGTGTTGAGTAGATGTACAGTAGTTACTCAGACAAATATCGGCAAACTATGTGATGATATTCTACGAGGAGAGGTTGTACTTTAAGTTGTGATAGCAGCAATTCTGTGTGGTGCCCTTGGGGTTATCTTGCAAGTTTTCAGGTGGGGAAGGAGAGGGCTGACTTAGTTACACGAGTCAAGAGTGACATGGATGGAAATGAGTTATCTGAGAGCAGCATGTGGAGTCACAAGGAGAGAGCGAGACTGACAAATGAGGAAGTGAGGGAGCGTTGTGGTGTGGATGTGGATGTGACTGGAAGCGTTAGGAAAAACACATTGAGGTGGTTTGGCCATGTGGAGAGGATGGAGAGTGAGAGACTGACGAGAAGAGTGTATGAGTGAGGTGGAAGGGGGGAGAGGGAGGGGGAGGCCAAAGATGAGATGGAGGGATTGAGTGGAGAGGTATATGAGAGAGGAGAGTGAGCTGGAAAGCAGGGCAGTGAAGTGGCAGGGACAGGGCGACATGGAGGCGATTTGTTTGTGGCAACCCCTTACGGGATTAAGGAGTCTGCCAATATATATATATATATATATATATATATATATATATATATATATACATACAGTATATCTATCTATCTATCTATTGCCAGACGCCTCAATCCCGTTTGGGGTGGCCATAAACAAATCGCCTCCAAGTCGCCTTGTCCCCCGCCATCTCACTGCCCTGCTCCCAATTCACACCCCCCTCTCTCATATACCTCTCCACCCCATCCCTCCATCTCATCCTCGGCCTCCCCCTCCCTCTTCCCCCCTCCACCTCACTCACATACACTCTCTTCGTCAGTCTTTCACTCTCCATCCTCTCCACATGGCCAAACCACCTCAGTGTGTTCCTCATAACGCTTCCTATCACATCCACATCCACACCACAACGCTCCTTTATATCCTCATTCGTCAGCCTGTCTCTCCATGTGACTCCACAGGCTCCTCTTAAATAACTCATTTCCACTGCTCTCACTCTTGACTTGTGTCCTTCCAACAACGTCAAAGCTTCACTTCCGTACGTTAGGGTTGGTATCACAATACTGTCATGTAGTAACTTTTTCACTTCCATGCTCACTTCCCTGTTTCTTATCACTGCTTTCAAAGAACCAGCATCCTTTCTTCCCTGCTCTACCCTTTCACGCACTTCACCCTCCAAACCTCCATCCTTACTCATCACACTACCCAAGTACTTAAACGTACTCACATTTTCCAATTCCTCACCATCCAACCTCGCTGTACATTCACTGACTTCACCTCTCTCAAAGACCATCACTATACTCTTCCCTACAATCACCTTTAGATTCTGTTTCTTACACACTCTCCTAAACTCATATTATATATATATATATATATATATATATATATATATATATATATATATATATATATATATATATATATATATATATTAGGCTTATAAGGTATGAAAATCTTCTTGTGGGGAAATATACGTATAAATATGTATGCACACTGATGCCTTTTATTAGAATATCGACAGCATGCACACAAACAGGAGACATGTACTAAAATTGTATATTGTGAACTAAAATCAAAGTTTAATTAAAATGCATTTCTCTATTTTCATAGATCTTCAGTTAAAAACAGTGGCCCAGGAAGAGGTGTGCTTCCTACAAGTGATTGATAGGGAGGCTATCAATCACTTGTAGGAAGCACACCTCTTCCTGGGCCACTATTTTTAACTGAAGATCTATGAAAATAGAGAAATGCATTTTAATTAAACTTTGATTTTAGTTCACAATATACAATTTTAGTACATGTCTCCTGTTTGTGTGCATGCTGTCGATATTCTAATAAAAGGCATCAGTGTGCATACATATTTATACGTATATATATATATATATATCAATATATATATATATATTTACCTATATACTTATATATATATATATATATATATAGAGAGAGAGAGAGAGAGAGAGAGAGAGAGAGAGAGAGAGAGAGAGAGAGAGAAAGGAAAGAGAGGGAGGGAGAGAGAGAGAGAGAGAGAGAGAGAGAAAGGAAAGAGAGGGAGGGAGAGAGAGAGAGAGAGAGAGAGAGAAACATCAAGACTGCACCCACCATATCTTCTATCGGCACAAGACAAGGATAACACAGATAGCGAGCGGGAGCGAAACTTGAAATCTGGCCAAAAATCGTGAACCAATATTTTCCGGAAGGGAACACGGCAGACGTGGGCGTGAGTTATGGGCGGCGAGGTTGACGATGCTGAGGCAGGATTTCCGAAGGTGGGCGTAGGGTAGGTGGTAGGTAGGAGGACGGGTGGGGGGTGGGTGGAAAAGGATGGGATGGGAGGATGGGACGGAATTTGAAGCTTCCTTCTCTGCAATTTCCCAAGGGTGGGTGGACTGGGTGTGCGATGGAGTGGGTGGTAGCGGGTAGGCAGATGTGTGGACCGGTGTGAAAGTGGGTGGGGTGGATGGGGTGGGTGGGGAGTGAGTGAAGAGAGGAGAGAGAAAAATTTCAGTCACTCGACCTTGCTACTTAATTCACTCTTATTCTTAGGCCAAAGACATTTAAATTAATGTAGGGTAGGTGACTTAGGTGAAAGGGGGATGAGGCAGGGTGGGGTGGGGTGGGGTGGGGTGGGGTGGGGTGGGGTGGGGTGGGGTGGGGTGGGGTGGGATGAGGCAGGGTGGGGTGGGGTGGGGTGGGATGAGGCAGGGTGGGGTGGGGTGGGGGGGGAGAGAGAAAATCTAAGCCATCTGTCATAGCCAGTTCCCTCGCCAAAGAACTTTATGTTATTTTGTGTTATTTTTTGTGAGCATGTGGCTGGGAGTGCTAGGTAGGTGGGTGAGGAGGAAGGTGGGTGGGATGTGTTGAGGGGCAGATAGATGGGTGAGGTGATGGGTGGGTGGGATGAGTTGGGGGACAGATAGGTGGGTGAGAAGGTAGGTGGATGGGATGAGTTGGGGGACAGAGGGGTGGGTGAGGTGACAGGTGGGTGGGATGAGTTGGAGGACAGATAGGCGGATGAGGTGGTAGGTGGGTGGGATGTGTTGAGAGGGAGATAGGTGGGTGTGGAGGTAGGTGGATGGGATGAGCTGGGTGACAGATAGATGGGTGAGGAGGTAGGTGGGTGGGATGAACTGGGTGACAGGTAGATGGGTGAGGAGGTAGGTAGGTGAGATGAGTTAGGTGACATAAGTGGGTGAGCTGATAGGTGGATAGGATGAGTTGGGGGACAGATAGGTGAGTTAGGTGGTAGATGGGAGAATGTGGTAGTAGGGGAACAAAATTTGAACTTTATCTTTGTTGTCTTCGCCACTGTACCCTTTCTCCAGTGTCAGAGGAAATCGTTTTAGATTTTTGTGTGGTGCCAGGCTAGGGTAGTGGGTGGATGGGATGGGTGGAGGGACAGATAGGTGGGTGGGATGGTAGGTAGGTTGGAGGGATGGGAGGAGAAACAAATAGGTGGGTGAGTGGTAGGTGGGTGGGATGGGTGAAGGGACAGATTGGTGGGTGAAGGGACCGATTGGTGGGTGGAGTGGTATGTGGGTGGGAGAGATGAATAACTGGGGGAGAGATAGGTGGGTGGGATGGGTGGAGGGATAGATAGGTGAGTGAGCTTGTTCAGATGAGTGGAGGGACAAATGGGTAGATGGGGGGGTAGGTAGGTTGGGTGGAAGTTAGGTAAAGTGGTAGGTGGGAAGGGTGGCAGATGGGTGGGATGTGTGAAAGAACAGATAGGTGGATGAGGCGGTATGTGGGTAGGAGGGCAGGACAACAGATCGGTGGCTTGTAGGTATGTGGGGTGGGTGAGTGAGAGAATTTGAACGTTTTGTCTTTCCTGGTACGTTCACACACATTTTCTCGTGTCACCAATTTTTTGGCATTTGCAGGGTACGAAGGGAGCCACGGTAAATAGGTGGTAGTGTGTTCGTCTTCCAGTCAGTCTGTGTCGTGTCAAGGATTCGGATAACAAAGTGGAGGACAAGTAAAGTGGACGTTAGTACATTCCGAGTCAATCGAATTGTCTGTAAATTCACACCTGCTAATGATCGGTTTTAAATGGCTAACTTTCCACTAATCACAGGTTACTTCTGAGATGATGCGGCTCTATGGGCATATTGGCTGGAGCGGAATATAGTATGTCCTTCCATAAGCTCGCATATGCTCGCATACCGTCGGTGCATACAGATTCCGAGACACAAATACAGCTAGAACAACACTTCAGCTTTCATAACCATTGCCCTCACTACAGACATTACTTCCTGATTTATACTTCTCCAGCATGTGCAAGAGTTAGTTCTGGATACCACTCTCCCTCTGAGGTTAAGGCTCGATCCTGCAGTGGATTTCATGTGGACTTTATAGCTACATTAGTTCACCATTAACCATTCCAGTACATACCCCTTAACAGTAGCCTATCTTAATACATTTCCCCTAACAGTAGCCTATCTGAGTACATACTCGTATTCCTTAACAGTAGCCTATCGGAGTACATTAAGTAGCCTACCTGTGTACACATCCCTTTACAGATGCCCACTTAAATACACGTCCCTTAACCATAGTTCACCTAAATACACTTTCCTTAACAGCAGTACACCAAAATACACATCCCTTAACCGTAGCGCTTCTTCATACATTTCCCTTAATCGCAGTCCCCCTATATACATATCCCTTAACCTCAGTGACCCTCAGGACACTTCCCTAACCCCTTCTATCCGAAAACGTGTTTCAAAATTCCTTGTTGCTACATCCAGCCAAATTTATTTCCCTTAGGGCTAATTTTTGGAACTGGAGGCATCAGAAATAGCCTTACCTTACCCTTTTACCAGAACAGGTCTTCTGTAAGTTGAATAAAATCTTCTGAAGGGTAGCAAGAATAAGCCTTTGAAATGCGTCGCCAAGTTCAAGGGGTTTACAATCCGACCCATAAGACCTGACTCCTAATTAAGAGCGGTGAACAGAGGTAAGGTCAGCGTCCCCTTTTCCTGCAGGAGGTGGGTGTGAGCAAGGTGACAGGCTGGTAATTAGCGTGATCATAAAAACAAAAGGTGTGCTCCAGGGGTTGTGGGGTGGGATTGAGAGTTTTAGTGGTTATGAGGTTATATAATAGGACTGGGGACTTGCAGGGAAGGATTCTGGGATTGTATGATAGATTATGGGCTGTAAGGTAGGAGTGTGAGGTTATGAATTGAGATGTGTTGTAGCATAGGACTGTGGGGTTGTGGCTCGGACTGTCGGCTTGTAGGGTAGGACTGTGGGGTTGTAGGGTAGGACAGTGTGGTTGTTGGCTGTAACAGTTGGGTTAGAGAGATTATGGGATTGTACGGAAGGATTGTACGGTTGCAGGGTAGGAATGTGAGGTTGTAAGAAGGATTGTGGGGCTGTATGGTAGGGGTGTGTGGTTGTAGGGTAGGGGTGTGTGGTTGTAGGGTAGGAATATGCTACTGTAGGGTAAGACTGAGGGTTTGTAAGACGGTGTTATCGAGTGGAGATACGGGGAGGAAATGTAAGGTTGTCTGAGATGGGCCAGGAAAGAAAACTGAGGGGAGAGGATGTAAAGGAAATGGGTGGAAGAGAAAAGGGTGTAAAGAAAGACGAATGGAAAGGATGGCAAGCGAAAAGAAGAGATGGACAGAGCAAGGAAGGAAAGGAAAGGGAAAGAAGAGAAAGGAAGAAGCTAGAGAAGACAGGGAAAGGAATGGGGAGTGAAAGGAACAAAAAAAGGAGCCAGTGCCACGGCTCCTGCTAGCTGGCCGCGTGGTGGTGGAGGTGGTGCAGTAATTAACATGATCAGAAAAACAATGAGGGAGCTCCAGGATTAGAGAGGGCAGGTCAGGACAGGGCAGAGTCAAGGCAGGTCAGGCAGGAAAGGACAGGACAGGACATGACAGGACAAGACAAGGCAGGAAAGGGTAGGGTAGGGTAGGGTAGGGTAGGGTAGGGAAGGGTAGGCTAGGGTAGGGTAGGCTAGGGTAGGGTAGGGTAAGGTAGGGTAACGTAGGGTAGGGTAGGGTAGAGTAAGGTAGGGTAAGGTAGGGTAGGGTAGAGTAAGGTAGGGTAAGGTAGGGTAGGGTAGGGTAGGATAAAGTAAGGTAGGGTAAGGTAGGGTAGGGTAGGGTAGGGTAAGGTAGGGTAGGGTAGGGTAGGGTAGGGTAAGCTAGGGTAGGCTAGGGTAGGCTAGGGTAGGGAAGAGCAGGGCAGGGTAGGGTAGCGTAAGGTAGGGTAACGTAGGGTAAGGTGGGGTAGGGTAGGATAGAGTAAGGTAGGGTAAGGTAGGTTGGGGTAGGGTAGGGTAGGATAAAGTAAGGTAGGGTAAGGTAGGGTGGGGTAAGGTAGGGTAGGGTAAGGTAGGGTAGGGTAGGGTAAGGTAGGGTAGGGTAGGGTAAGGTAGGGTAGGGTAGGGTAAGGTAGGGTAGGGTAAGGTAGGGTAGGGTAGGGTAGGGTAGGGTAGGGTAGGGTAGGGTAGGGTAGGGTAGAGTAGAGTAGGGTAGGGTAGGGTAGGGTAGGGTAGGGTAGGGTAGGGTAGGGTAGGGTAGGGTAGGGTAGGGTAGGGTAGGATAGAGAAAGGTGAAGGATAGGGCAGGACATAATTGGGCAGGACAGGGTAGAGCACGGCAAGGCCGAAGAAGAAACGAGGAAAAAAATGGGAAAGGCATGGACAGACTAAGGTTTGGTACTGATATAATTAGACTGGGAATATAAAGGAAAGGAAAAGAAAAAAAAAATATGGGGCTGTTGGGAAGGGAGGAGACGAGGAAGGATGGGAAGGGAAGAGAAGGGAAAGGACGTGATGGAGAGAGAGGGGATGGAAAGTCAAACTGAAGGAAGATTAGAAAAGGATGGAAGGGAAAGGGAACACGATACAGTAACGGAAAGAAAGGGCTATGTCGTGCAGGGAGGAGAGAGGCAGAGAGAAGTTATTCAGCGTCTCACTTCCTCCTTGCTAGCGGTGTGAGCAGAGTGGAAGAGGCGTGATTAACATGATCATAAAAACAAAGGGAGCACTCCAGGGCAACAGCAAGGCAGGGCAGGGTAGGGTAGGAGCAGGGTAGAACAGTGTGGAGTTGAACGAAATAGGTCGGAGAAGAAGAGAACGTGGTAGAGTATTGCAGGGTACGGCAGGGCAGGGTTCAAGATGGAACGAAAAGGGATTGAGCACGACAGGGCTGGATAGAACACGGCAGAACTATGCTAAAAATTAAATGGCATGGAAAGGGGAAGGATAGGGTGAGGCAGCTTGGGCAGAGAAGGACAATATATATAGTGAAAGAAGGAAAGGGTCAAAGTAAGTGACGATTGGGAATAAAAACAAAGGTAAGGTAAGGCAAGCAAGAGAAACGAAAGGAAAGGAAGTTATCTGATGGAAAGTGAAAGGAAAATATACAAGGATAGAGGAAAGAATGAGAGGAAACGGCAGAGGAGCAAAGGTCAACGTAGGGGAAGGTTAAGACAGGAGAAGGTACAGAAAGGGAAGATAAAGACTGGTATGTGCGCCACCTTCCGATATCTGACCGTGTGTTGGGATGGCAATGCCGAAATATGACCGTACAAACAAAAGGGGGACTCTAGGGCAGGGCAGGGCAAAGCAGGGCAAGGCAGGGTAGTGAAGGACAGGATAATGTAGGGTAGGGTAGGATAAGGCAAGGCAATGCAGGGCATGACAGGACAACGAAGGACAGGGCTGGGCAAGGTACGGCAGGGTAGGGAAGAACAGGGGTAGGGTAAGGTTGAGTAGGACAGAGAGGGGCAGGGTAGAGTAGGGAAAAGGATAGAATGACGTGGCAGGGCAGGGCAGAGTAGAAGACTAAAAGAAGAGAACTGAAGGGCAGGGTACGACAGGGATGAAGTAGAGACGGGGCGAAAAGGGAAAAGGAAGCATAGTGAAAGACAGCCATGACAGACCAAAAGGAAAGGGAAGAGATGGAAATGAAAAATCAAGTTAGAGTTTAAAACTGAAGGAGAGCGAATGGAAAGAAAGGGACAGGATGTAAATGGGAAGCGAAGGAAAGAGAATTACCTCCCGTTAGCTGGCGGTGTGATGGAGGTGGTGGCCCTGTAATTAACATGCAAATAAAAACAGAAAGGGGCTCTGCACGGGTTGTGGGATCGTACGATAGGATTGCGGGGAGGATTTGTTGTGTTGGAAGATAAGATTGCGGGATTGCAGGATATTTTTATGGCACTGTAACGTGAGATGGTTCGGTGGAGTTATTTAACCGTAAGATGTGAATGTAGTGATGTACAGTAGATTGGGCTGTGAGGTTGCAGAGAGGGGTTAGAGGAAGGATTTATGGGGTTATCAGATAAGACTGTGGGATTGCAGAATAAAGTTGTAGGATTGTGAAGTGTGGCTGTTGGTAGGATTTGTAAGGCTATAAGGTAAGATTGTGCAGTTGCTGAACAGAGACGTAGGAAAGTTGAGAGGGGCTGTGGGACTGTAGGGGAAAGAACTAGCGGGGAAGAGAAGAGAAGGGAAGGAGAAGAGAAAGGGTGAATTATAAAGGGAGAAGGAAGAGAATGGAAGAAAAGAGAGGGACAAATGGAATGAAAACGGGGAAGAAAGGGAAGGGAAAAGAAAGGATGTGAAGGAAAGAGAAATCAGCGGAATGAAAGTGAAGGGAAAATAAGAAAAGGGAAAGAGAGGGATGGAAAAGGAAAGAGAGGGAAGGGAAAGGGAGGGAAAGGAAGGAAAATGAAGGAAAAGGGAGCGAAGAGAACAGAAGGGAAAGGCAGGTAAGGGAAGGGAAGGAACAGGAAGGGAAGAGAAAGACTGCCCAGTACCTCGCTTCCTGCTAACGGGCAGTGTGAGCAAGCTGAAGGTTAGTAATTAACATGTAAATAAAAACAAAATGGGCGCTCCGCAGAAAGGACAGGGCAAGACAGGGCAGGGTAGGGTAGGGCAGAGTGGGACAGTGCAGGACAGGGTAGAGCAGACCAACCTAGGGCAGGGTAAGACAGGCAAGGGCAGGGCGCACTAGAGCAGGGGCAGGAGAGAATAGGAAAGACCCAGACAGGGCAGCGCAAGGAAAGGTAGGGTAAGGTAGGGCAGAGTAGGGTAGGGCAGAACAGGGCAGGGCAGAAAAAGATAGGGCAGACCAAGCTAGAGCAGGGCAAGGTATGCAAGGGCAGGGCAGAGTAGGGCAGGAAGTAAGACAGGGTAGGACAGAATAGAGTAGGAGAGATTAAGGCAGGGGAAAACAAGGCAGAGCTATAGAGGCTAGGACGGGACAGAGTGGGGCAAGAAAGGGCAGGGCAGAGAAAGTGTAGGGTACGGAACAGTAGAGTCTGGAAAGAAGGGAAAGGAAGGAAATGAAATGAAAAAGAAGTGAAAAGAAGACAAGGAACGAGTACAAAGGAGTGCAACGGAAAGCGAACAGCAACAGACCTAATGGTCCTTTCGAGGCTGCTTGTTACAGAGAAGAGAAGGGAAAGGATGGGAAGGGAAGGGAAGGGAAGGGAAGGGAAAGGAAGGGAAGGGAAAGGAGGGGAAGGGAAGCGAAGGGAGAACAAGAGAAAAGAAGGGTAAGGCTGGGGAGGGAGAAATACATGACAAAAGTACAGGACAGTGTAA
>NC_137011.1:8425535-8435535 GCF_032717465.1 Coenobita brevimanus
CACAGGCACACGCACACACGCACACGCACACGCGCACACACTCACATGCACACACACACACACACACACAATGGGGGGGGGACGCAGTGGACAATTAAAATCAGGACCACTCTGAGCTAGACATTCCACACAGGACATCAAAGAAGGATTAAAGGATTGCCCGCTTGACTGCCATCGGATTCCTATAACAAAAGGCATTAATACTTCTCTACTGGGTCCCCCATAACCTCACCTCCACTCCAACAACCCTCCTACCTACTGTACATACCTACCTACCATGTACCTTTCTACCTACCTTCCTACCTACCCCAATTATTCTTTTATTCTTCACACTCACCTACACACAAACAATTGTATTTTTACCATCCCTGCCTTCTATAAACGATAACATTAATACTCTTATCCTGAAGCCCCCACACCTTCACTCCCTCCTCAACAGCCCTTCTAACTACCTGCCTACCTACCTACCCACTCAAGATCTACGCACCTTGTATATACCTACCTGTCTAATTAGTCCACCTTTTAATCCCAGATTTCTTTCATCTTCCATATACACAGACAAACTTTTAATTTCTTTGCTACCCCCTCCCCCTGTTGCACAAGATAATAATCCTCCATCATCTGAACCTCTCACACCAACTCCACTATTTCCTCCTACTAACTTTCTCCACCTTCTAACCCCTCATTTTTTCCCTTACCCCAAGCCTCACCCTCACCTGCACCGACACGTTTCTTTCTTCTCTTTCGTTCTCTTTTCCTTCTGTTTTTTTGGCACAACCCCACCTCCCATAAAAATGCCATTCATCCTTCTCTCCTCAACCACTCCCTCCCATCCCTTTTTGGCTTACCTACCTAGTCCAGCTTGTGATCCGCATTTCTCTCTCTCTCTCTCTCTCTCTCTCTCTCTCTCTCTCTCTCCTACACATTCAGTCATCTTTTGTCATCCAAATTTATTACCTACTTACATCTTATTTTTTTCTTCCTCCGTCCTTCCACATCCCTACTGCACCCACCCATCTTTCCCCTTTCATTTTCCTCATCCCCTGGTTTTTAACCCATTCTTTTTCTCATTTTCTCTCTTCTCATTTTTTTACCTTACATTTCTTCCTCTCTGTCTCCAACCGCATTATTTTTACTTCCTTACATCGCTTGTCTACATGCCACCCTTCCTCTTCCTTCCTTATCTCCTGCTAGATTTCTCAGTTCCTACATCCCTCCTCTGTCACTTCGTAATTTCTTTCTTTCCTCTCGACCCCTTCCTTTCTCTTGGATCCCACTCAGTTTTTTCCCCTATCTCTGGATCCTTTCCTCTTCTCTCGACACTACTGTCTACTCTCGACCCCTTCCTTTCTTTTAGATTCCTGCCTCTCCTTTCGATCTTTCCCTTTCCTCTCGATCCTTCTCTTTTTTCTTCATCACTCCTCTCGATACTTCCCTCCCCTTTCCATCCTTAGCTCTCCTCTCGATCTTTCCCTCTGCTCTTGATCCTTTCCTCTCCTCTCGATCCTTTCCTCTCCTCTCGATCCTTACCTCTCCTCTCGATCCTTACCTCTCCTCTTGATCCTTACCTCTCCTCTTGATCCGTTCCACTCCTCTCCTTTCAACCCTTCCCTCTCCTCTCGATCCTTCCCTCTCCTCTCGATCCTTCCCTCTCCTCTCGATCCTTCCCTCTCCTCTTGATCCTTCCCTCTCCTCTTGATCCTTCCCTCTCCTCTTGATCCTTCCCTCCCCTCTCGATCCGTACCTCTCCTCTCGATCCGTTTCACTCCTCTCAACTCTTCTCTCTCCTCTCGAGCCTTCCCTCTCCTCTCTATCCTTCCCTCTCCTCTCTATCCTTCCCTCTCCTCTCTATCCTTCCCTCTCCTCTCTATCCTTCCCTCTCCTCTCTATCCTTCCCTCTCCTCTCCATCATTCCCTCTCCTCTCCATCATTCCCTCTCCTCTCGATCCGTTCCTCTCCTCTCCTCATGATCCTTCTCTCCCTCTCCTCTCGATTCCTCCTTTTCCTTCCTAGATCGTTCCCTTAATCCACCTTCAGTTTCTTTCTTCTTCCTATATCCCCCCTCCCCTCCTTAAACACTTCCCCTTCCTCCCCCTCCCCCCTCCTCTCGACCTGACCCTCCCTTACCTCTCTCTCCCTCCCTTCCCCTCTACTCTCAATCCAAGCTCCTCCCCTCCCTTCATCCCTTCCCTCCACCTTTTTCATCCCTCCCCTCTAATCCCTAATCCCTGCCCGTTCTTACAGTACATATGGAAACAGAGTCGTATATAGACAGGCAGGCAGACGTAGGGGGTAAAAATATAGGCAACGCTACGCTGTTGCAACCCTCCATCTGACCAAGCACATACCCCCCCACCTCCCTGTACACCTAACTAAGCATATAACAGCCATCCTCCCCCCCCCCCAATCTTTCCTTTTAAAGGTGGGCGTAAGCAGAGCACCCTTGAGGACACAATTTGGGCTCTTCAGATTCCTTGCCCAGGTCGCATTGAAATCTCAGGATTTTTTTTTTTTTTTTTAGTTTTTCATTTAAAAAAAATTACTTGAGACACAATTTTACCTGTCAAAAGGCACCAGTCCAGTTCAGTACAAGACACATAACTAGGTGAAGTTTCATGACTTTATAGTGAATACTTTCTGAGTTCTGGCCCTGAAACGAAAGCTCTACCCCTGGCCAGCCGCCCTGCCGCCCAACTATACGGACGGACACCTATAGATCTTAGTGATAACAATACCCACCTCCAACTTTGTCAGGTCGGGAGAGAGAGAGAGAGAGAGAGAATCCACAGGTACGTTAGCGAGTTGGAAGCAGGTAGAGTGAAATGAACGGACCCAGGAGATTTCAAGACCAATAGAATTCAAGGAAAAAGAGGAGGCATTTATTGGGAAGGAGGGAGAGGGAGAAGGACGGGAGGGGGATTACGTGAGGAGGGAAAAGAGAGGAGGGCTGTAGGAAGGAAGAGGAAAGAGAGGAGGCTTAGGAGGAGGAAGAGGAGGAGGAGGAGGAGGAGGAGGAGGAGGAGGAGGAGGAGGAGAAGGAGGAGGAGGAGGAGAAGGAGGAGGAGGAAAAGGAAGAGGAAAAGGAGGGAAAAGAGGAGAGGGCTGTAGAGGAGGAAAAAGAGGCTTAGGAGGAGGAAAGAGAGAAATGTAGATACAAGGGGAGAGAGGAAAGAGTTGCGAGGAGGAGAGAACGGGGAGGGCTGTAGAGAGAAAGAGGAGAGGAGGCATAGCAGGAGGAAGGAGAAAAGAGGAGAAGATTGTAGGTAGGAGATGAGAGAGAAAAGGGCTGAGAGGAGGAGAGAAAGGAGACGGCTGTAGAGAGAAGAAGGAATGAATGGAGGCTTAAGAGGAAGAGGAAGAAAGGGGAGGAGAGGATTGTAAAGTGAAGGAAGAAAGAGAGGAGACATAGGAGGAGAGAGAAAAGAGAGGAGAGGATTCTAGGGAGGAGAAGAGAGAGGTAATGGCTGAGAGAAGAGAGAGAAGAGGAAAGGAATATAAGGTGAGAGAAGAAGGAAAGGAGACTTAGGAGAAGGAAGAAGGAAAGCGAGGAGGTGATTGTAGGAATGAAAGTAGAGGAAAGAGTTGAGTGGAGAAGAGAATGAAGAGGACTGTAGATAGGAGGAAAGAGAGGAGGCTTATAAGGAGGAAGAAAGGAAAGGAGTGGAGAGGAGAGAGGAAAGGGTTAAGAGGAGAAGAGAGGGGAGGAGTGGGTTGTAAAGAGAAGAAAAAGGTAAGGGAGAATAAACAGGAAAGTGCTGAGATTAAGATGGAAAAGAGGAAAGACCTGTGCAGAGGAAGGGAAAGAGGAGGATGTCTGAGAGAAGTAAGGGAACAAATAAGACGAAACTGAGGGAAGGAAAAGGGGAGAAGGAGGGTTAGGAGGAGGGCCGTGTAGGGAGAAAGAAAAGAGAAAAATTATTGAGGAAATGAGAGAGAAGGAGGGGAAAGAGAAAGGAGTTCGAGGGAAGGGAGGAGGAGAACGAAAGGGAGAGGGAAGGGAAATAAAAAATGGGACTGAGGATGGACGATTTTCTTTTAATAGAACTTTCTTTTTTTCCATATCAGGAGAGGAAAGCATAAAGATGGATCATGGAGGTAAGGAAAAATAATCTTCAGTGCATGTCCGTCCTAATTTATGTGTCCAGTCACAATGATCTAATAGTTAACCTACGACACCAACAGAGAGGTGGTCTCATGCAGCCTTTACACATCACCTGTCAACTGGACACTTATAACCACCCAGTCTATTGTGATACGCTAAGAAAAAACACATCAAGGTCTGGAACTATGGTGTGTGTGTGTGTGTGTGTGTGTGTGTGTGTGTGTGTGTGTGTGTGAGAGAGAGAGAGAGAGAGAGAGAGAATCGAGGCAGAAACAGAATATCCGGCCTTCCTCAAGAGTCCCAATAAAGAGGTGGCGGATTCAGAAGTGGGTATTTTGTGTGTGTGTGTGTGTGTGTGTGTGTGTGTGTGTGTGTGTGTGTGTGTGTGTGTGTGTGTGTGTGTGTGTCTGTGTGTGTGGTGTGTGTGTGTGTGTGTCTGTGTGTGTCTGTGTGTGTCTGTGTGTGTCTGTGTGTGTGGTGTGGTGTGTGTGTGTGTGTGTGTGTGTGTGTGTGTGTGTGTGTGTGTGTGTGTGTGTGTGTGTGTGTGTGTGTGTGTGTGTGTGTGTGTGTGTGTGTGTGTGTGTGTGTGTGTGTGTGTGTGTGTGTGTGTGTGTGTGTGTGTGTGTGTGTGTGTGTGTGTGTGTGTGTGTGTGTGTGCGCCCGCGTGCAGTATCCTGAGTTCAGAGAGAGAGAGAGAGAGAGAGAGAGAGAGAGAGAATATACCCAAAGTGGAGCGAAAAGGGCCTTGCCATTGAAGATATTTGTGGAGGAAAGGTGTGAACTGCCTGGAGGAGCATTTGCGAGCGGAGGAAAGAAGGAAGGAGAAGGGAGGAAGAAGAGACGAGGAGGGAGGGAGGGAGAAGAGAGAAAGTGGGAAGTGGGAAGAAGAGAGGAGGTAGGAAGTGGGAAGAAAAGTTTAGGAAGGAAGTGGGGAAAAGAGAGGAGAAGAGAGGAGGGACGCAAGGAGAACAGAGGAGGAGGGAAATGGGGAGAAGAGAGGATGAGGGAAGTGAGAAGAGAGAAGGATGTTGGAGTTTGGGAGAAGAGAGAAGCGAAGTGGAAAGAAGAGAGAAGGAGAGAAGGCAGGAGAAGAGAAAACGGTGGTTGGAGTCTGGAAGAAGAGAGGAGAAGGGAAGTGGGGAGACAAGCGAAGTGGGAAGAAGAGAGGAGGAGGGATTTGGGAAGAAGAGAGGAGGAGGGAAGTGGGAAGAAGAGAGGAGGAGAGTAGTGGGGAGAAGAGAAGAGGAGGGAAGTGGGGAGAAGAGAGGAGGAGGAAAGTGGGGAGAAGAAAGGAGGGAAGTGGGGAGAAGAAAGGAGGGAAGTGGGGAGAAGAGGAGGAGGAGGGAAGTGGGGAAAAAAGAGAAGCAGGGAGGCAGGGAGAAGAGGAGGAGGAAGGAAGCGGGGAGATGAAAGGAGGGAAGTGGGGATATGAGAGGAAGAGGGAAGTAATCAGAAGAGAGGAGGAAAGTGGGGGGAAGAAAGGAGGAATGCAATGGGGAGAAAAGAGGAGGAATGAAGTGGGAAGATGAGATGAGAAAAGGTGCAATGAGAAGTGGAGCTGATAAGAGAGAAGGGAGTAAGAGGAAGGATGAGAGGAGAGGAACGAATAATAAAGGGAGAAATACGAGAGAAGAGGAGAGGTATCGAGAAGGGGAAACACGAGAGAGGAGATGAAAGACGAGGAGAGGAGACACGAGGAGAGAATAGGACAGGAAAGGAGAGGGGAAAAGAGAAGATGAGGAGGAAAGAGGAGAGGCAGAGATAGCTGGGGGAGGGTAAGGAATGAGAGGAGAGTTGTGAATTGTTGAGAGAAGCAGTTGGCTTGGGGAAATTTTTATAAGGAAGAGAAAGAAAGACGAGACAGAGGGGTGGAAAGTGAAGAGAAAATTGGAAAAATAAGAATATGAAAACGAGGAGAAATAATTATTTACTGTAGAGGAGAAAGAAAACGTAACATGAAAAAACAATGACATAAGGGGAGAAGAGAAGAAAAAAAAATAGGTGAAAAGAAACTGAGACAGAGGAGGAGAGAAGAGATGAGAGGAGAAGGGAAGAGACAAGGAGAATACAGAAAGCTTGAGGAGAGGAGTAGAGGAGTGGAAAGACGAGAAGACGAGGGAGGAGAAGACAGGAGAGAAGAGGGGAGAAAAGAAGAGGGAGAGAAGTAAGAAATTAGCACATGACAAGTACAAATAATATAAAAATAAATAAATAAATAAAAGAAGACAGAAAGATAGAAGTATGAAGCAATAGGTAAAGAAGGAACTGGGAAGGGACAGAAAGAAATAAGATGAGTAGACAAAAATAAGGATGAAAGAAGATAGGGGTCAAAAGAAGAGAAGTGTTTGTAAGTAGAGGAAAAAAATATAAGTAAATGAAAAGGAGAAACGGAGAGAGAGGGAAAAAAGAGACGAAAAGGAGGTGAGACAGAACAACAGTAAGGAGGAAGTAGAGAAAGGAAAGGAAAGAAATGAAAAGCGAAGATGGGGAGAAGTAGGGATAAGAAGGGAGAGGATGAAGAAAGATGAAAAGAAAAAGAAAGAAAGACAAGGATGATAGAGTTGGTAAGAATATTAGCAGAGACGGAGAGAGAAAATGAGAAAAAGATAGCTAGAAATCAAAATATGGAGGAGTGTTTCATAGATTTAATATAGGGTAGGTTATGACTAAACTATCCATTCACTTAGACTAAGCTTCCTAACACCACTTCCTTAGCGATTTATTTTTGGATATGACTAGTTAACTCCTCCTGTTGAACGCTATTTTTGCAGTGTTTGACAATGTAAGAAGGATTTATATAACACACTAGGAAAGTAAGGTGCACCAAGGAATTTAAATCACATAGAAAATGGTGTTAGGGAGCATCTTGATATTAAAAGAATACGAACTTAGGACCCGTATTCTCGTCCTTTAAGGAAACTCCCTAATATCTGTTCCTAAGAGATTTATTGTACTTATACGTTACTATCGTGTTTTGTGTTACATATTCTAATATCGCCGTACTTTGCATAAATAACGTCCAAAAGGATATTAACCAGCCATAACCAAACGTAACTAGCCAAGGAACAGGTGTTAGGGAGCTACCTGAACTGATGAGAATACGGCATGAGTGGTATTCTGGTCAGCTAAGGAAGCTCCGTAAGACCTCTTCTTAAGCGACTTATTTTGCTTATCAATCTTTACTATCCTCTTCTGTGTCATACAAGTCACTCAAATACCACCAATCTCAGCAAAAATAACATACAAATTGATATTAAATAGCCGCATCCAAAAATAACCCGCTAAGGAAGCGGTGCTAGGGAGAATAAGAACCAAAGAGAATAGAAGGAAAAGGGGAGAGAGAGAGAGGAAAATGAAGGTAGGGGAGAGAGGCAAGATAGAGAAGGACGGAGAGATGGAAGAGAAGGAAAGGGAGAAAAAGAAGAGAGGAGAAGGGGAGGGAGAAGGAAAAAGAAAAAGGCAGCGACTGAGCGATTAATGGTAATACTGGAGAGAGAGAGAGAGAGAGAGAGAGAGAGAGAGAGAGAGAGAGAGAGAGAGAGAAAAGTAAAGAGAGAAGTGAAAGAATGAATTGGGGTGAAAGAGAGGAAGAAAGGTAGGGAAGGAGAAAAAGGAAGGGATGGGGGCGATAAAAATGGTGGGAAAGAGTGTAGGGAAGAGAAGAAGAGAAGAGGAAAGAGTAGAGATTGAGAAAAACTATGAAGGGAAAGGAGAGAAGAGGAAAAAGGAGGGAATGATAACGATGGAGAGAAACAGGAGAAGGAAAGTAGGGCAGGGGAGGGGGAAGCAGGGCACGAGAGAAAATATGAAGGAAAGGAAGAGCAGAAAAGAAAGGGGGAAGAGGCTGAGATGGAAAGAAACTATGGAGGGAAAGGAGAGAGGAGGAGAAAGGAGGGAGGGATAAGGGTGGAGAGAAACAGTGGAGGGAAGAAGGTAAAGAAGGGAGGGAGGATCGTCTATGCGTCGAATGGCCGTATTGGAAAACTATTGGGAGGCGAAAAGGAAGACGTGGCGAAGATAATTTGGCAGGGAGGCGGGGGGGGGGGGATCATGCAAGGGAGGGAGGAGAGAGATGGAGAGAAAATGGGAGAGATGGAGGAAAGGAGTGGAGACAAGGAGGGAAAGAGAGGAGAGACGGGGAGAGAAAAAGAGCAGGACGTTGGTATGGTTAGAATGAGGGAAGGAGAAAAAGTAAGACTCAAATAGATGGCTGAGAGAGAGAGAGAGAGAGAGAGAGAGAGAGAGAGAGAGAAAGAGAGAGAGAGAGAGAGAGAGAGACAGACAGACAGACAGGCAGACAGACACAGAGAAAGACAGACAGACAGAGACAGAGACAGACAGACAGACAGACAGACAGACACACACACACACACACACACACACACACACACACACACACACACACACACACACACACACACACACACACACACACACACACACACACACACACACACACACATACACACACACACACAAAAGGGTGGGGAAGGGAAAGAGGAGAAAGAGGGAGGTGATGGAAAGAGAGAAAAGAGTGGAGGGACGGATATAAATGAGAGAGGCAGTGAGAGAAAAAAAAAACGTGAAATACAGAGGCAGTAGTGTGGCTGGACTGAGGAAAAAAAAAAAAGGGCCAAAAGGAAATGGAATAAGGGAAAGCAGGAGAAAAGAGAGATGGATAGAAAGGAAGAGGAGGAGTTGGTAAGGTAAGGTGACGGAGGAGAGAGAGAGAGAGAGAGAGAGAGAGAGGGAGAAAAGATGAGTGATAGGAGAGCATGAGAAGAGGGAGGAGGATAAGAGATGTATGAGAGAAGTTGTGAGACAGAGAAGGAAGAGGAAAGAGAAACATGGAGGAAATAACTCTCATAGAGGACGTTATGGAGCGAGTCTTAGTAACCACGGAGATGGTAGAGGGAGGGAAAGGAGGGAAGGGAAAAGGAAAGGATGGGGAAGGGAAAGGAAGGGGAGAGAAAGAGGGAAGGGAGTGAGAGAATGAGGAAAGGGAGAGGGTAAGCAAGGAGGGGGAAACAGGTCAGGGAAGGGAGAAGGGGTGTACAGGGAGAAATGTAAGCAGATACAAGAAGGAATAATTGACAGAGAGAGAGAGAGAGAGAGAGAGAGAGACAGACAGACAGACAGACAGACAGATGGAGAGAGAGAGACAGAGACAGAGAGAGAGAGAGAGAACAAAGACAACAAAGGACAGAAATAAAGAAAATCTGAACGACACAAGATTAAGAAAGGAAGAGGAGAGGAAAAGGAAGGAAAGAAATAGTGACAATTGGGGAAACTATTCTAGATATTGCCACATAAAGAGACCAAATTGACCCAAAGTAAAATATTGAGTGCAATGATACTCCTTACGTTTCTGAAGGTGATTTTAGATTTCTGATTCTTTCTTGCATTTTTCTTTGTTGTGTTGATTTTTGTATTTTTCTCTGTTGGTTTGATTCTTTGTTATATTTTTCGCTGTTCTTTCTTCTTGTATTTTTCGTTGTTGTCTTTCTCCTTCGTTGTATTTCTCGTTGTTGTCTTTCTTATTTGTTGTATTTTTCGTTGGCGTCTGTTGTATTTTTCGTTGTTTCGTTGATTTTTTCCTGTGTTTTTCGTTGCTGTCCATCTTTCTTGTATTTTTTGTGACTGTGCTCATTTATCCTCGTATTTTCAGTTATGCTCAGTCTTTCTTGTGTGTCTCGTTTTGGTGCTCATTTCTTTCTTATTTTTCATTATTTTTTTTTTTCGCTGTTGTGACCTTTCTTGTACTTATCGCAGTTACATTTCAAAAGGCGAAGAAGCTTGGTGATTTATGCATGGTCTTAGAAAGGCTACTGCGCATAAAAGAAAAAGTGTTACAGCTCACGACGTCACACTTCACGCCGCCACACCTCACACTAACAC
>NC_137011.1:8443035-8445535 GCF_032717465.1 Coenobita brevimanus
GCTACACTGAATATCCGGGTTGAGAAATCTGACTCTCTCTCTGCCTGTCTGTCTACTTTTGTATGTCTATTGGATACTCTCTTTGCCTATCCAGTTCTCTACATCTTTCAATTTTCAGATTTCATGCTTATCAATTCATCTTTTAATGTCTATCTATCTACCTACCTACTGTATCTTGCATTCTCTCTTCCCGTCTGTCTACTACGGCATCTGTGTCTATTATTCTGTCTATATGTTTTCAGCTACTGTGTAATCTCTATTAATTTAACAGCATTTAAGCTAATTTCTAACTAGCTCTGCCTTTCCCAATCTGTTTTTCTATCTACTTGTCCATGCAGTTATCTACCAGTACCTATATATTTATTAATTTCTCATTCATTATTCTCATCATTAACACCCATTACCATTATCTTCATAATTTACAAGGAGACCCACAATTTGCCCTAAAAGAAAAGAAACCCAACTCAAATCAAATATATGGCTAAAATTCACGGTACACAGACGCAAATGTAAAATAAAAAGTAAAATAAAAGGTAAAATTCCGCTCTATTTGGTCCCTCAAATATCAAAGAAAGGAGGAAGAGGAACCAGGATGGACATAAAAGATCCTTTGGAAGAAGTTGGCTGGACATTTAGGTACGATTAGGCTGGAAAATGCTGAGGTGGTATGGACAATATGATGGGATGAAAAATGAAGCAAAGTTTTGTAGCAGACACTTTGCCAGAAATTGATTGGACATTTTGATTCGCTTGGTTTTGCTGGAAAACTACCGAGATTATATGGACAATGTGAAGGGAAGAAGGAACGAACTCATGCTGACCACAGAAGTCCTTATTTTGATTTCCCCATCATCTAGGTCGACAGCTTTCACCACCCTTTCATTTGTTTCGGAGAGCGACGATTCCAGCAACGACAAGGGAGGCCTGGGTGAAGCCAGAACACATCGTGGTAGGCACGAACGCAGTCTCCGTGGGTGGATCCCGTTTACTTCTCGCTGGAGACAGCACCCTCTAGTGCAAACGTACTGTAGCCTCCGCTGTGCAGTCAAACCCAGCTACACCCTGAGGCGATCCAGACTTCCTGGACGAGGAATATCTTCCTTTTCCTATCATTTGTCACTGAGCAGTTCGGTGGACACCTAGAAGCAGGATTTACACTCTCTGTATTGCTCAGTGGATCACTCACTGGGGACTAACGGGACCGACAGCCTCAGACTTGCCAAACATTTCTGCCTTGTCACAGTCAACCTTCACCCTGCTGTTTGCCAGACCACGCCAGTCACCTCCCCAATACCCCGGCGCCTGAAGTCAGTCGTGGGTGTCATTTCACGCTCCCTGCTGTAACACTGGGACTTTAAGCCAGGCAAGATGCTATGAACCATGCTGTAACTGGAGACGAGGCACCAACAGTGAAGAACACACCTGCCGAGACCTTCACCTACTATCATTCATTAACTCCAGCACAGTACTCTGAGACAAGAGCACTACCAGTAGGCACACGCACAGACAGACAGACAGGCATGCGCATGCACGCACGCACGTACGCGCGCGCGCGCGCACGCACACACACACACACACACACACACACACACACACACACACACACACACACACACACACACACACACACACACACACACACACACACACACACACACACACACACACACACACACACACACACACACACACACACACACACACACACACACACACACACACACACACACACACACACACACACACACGGACCCTCTACATATACGAATATACTAGAATTACATCTTAACTAGGGAAGAAATAACTAAGATAATATCCCGTATTATTTACAGTTTGTCCGATATCAGTACAGTTCGCTTGTGACAATCATAATCGTGCATTGTTTAATACCTGTGAATAAAAAGAGAGAGAGAGGCAATTATCTAAAGAAAGCACATCACAGCAAAGAGGCAGTAAAAGTTATCGACAAAATCTAAATCATTTCTAAGTTGATGCTACGGAAATTATATATGTGGAAAATTCTACATACTTTCTAAGCGATTTTTTGGCTAATTATCTATCTGTCTATCTATATACCCAGACTGCTTCCCCCAAAGAAAGAGAGGTAGCCAAGATGGGACGACACACTCCCAATTTACTCATCCACACACACACATTTTTTCGTATCTTCCATATTGTAAAAACTAAAAAAAAAAAAAAAAAATGTATTACTGGCAAATTTTGACTCCCTAATATCCAGACGGACCGCCTTGTCCTTCGTCTTTTATTCCATGGGTCGGATTGCAAGTTACTGCACTAGACTTTCTACTCAGACGGACAGAATACTTGAGTGAGTTGCCTTGACTAGTTTCTGATTCCCTAAGTTACGTCCATTTTTGTTTCACACACTTTCTCTACGTGTCCCTTCTGTCTGCCTGTCTGTCTGTCTATCTGTCTTTCTGTCTATTCGTCTGTCCAAGTTTATTTTATCTCTCTCCAATTTCTATTCAGCTTGAACAAA
>NC_137011.1:8450535-8480535 GCF_032717465.1 Coenobita brevimanus
ACCAGTGAGCGAGTGGGTGTGTGGATATGAGTGCGTGAATGAGTAAATGTATAAAGTTTATAATGTATGCGTGAGTGAGTGAGTGAGAAAGTAAGCAAGTGTGAAACAGGGCACTAGCTAACGACAGACACAGAAAAAGAAAGGCGAGGAGGAGGAGGAGGAGGAGGAGGAGGGGAGTTGGTGGAGGAGGAGGAGGAGGAGGAGGAGGAGGAGGAGGGGAGTTGGTGGAGGAGGAGGAGGAGGAGGAGGAGGAGGAGGAGGGGAGTTGGTGGAGGAGGAGGAGGGGGAGTTGGAGGAGGAGGAGGGGGAGTTGGAGGAGGAGGAGGGGGAGGGCACAAGAGGAGCTAAATGGAATGGAAGAGGATTAAGTGTTTAAGGCCCCAAGACAAGTGAAGGCAAATTTGATTCCCTGACTACCAGAAAGGGATCGAGGCGTCTTCCCCTTAATGTGAGGAGGATGCAGGAGGGTCGGGAGGGCGGTGAAAGGATTACTGATCGCCTTTATAAGATTGGGAGTAGCATTTTGTTCCGGCCCTCCATCAGGCTTTGGAGGGTTGGAAGGTAAGAGTCTTTTAGTGTGATGGTGACCTTTCATTCACAGTAGGGTCAGGCGATTTAAACAACCTTTTGAGGACATCCTTGAGTGACACTGGAAGCAGCATTTTGTTCCTGGTCTTAATCAAGCTTTGGAGGATAGAGGAGTATGTCTTTAAGTGTTATTTTATTTTATTCTTTCTACTGTCAGACAATTTTAACTGCCTTTTTGGGACATTCGTGACCGTTTCTATGACCTAGGGAGTAGCTTTCTGTTCCTGCTTTGGAGGGAGCGACATACAGTACAGCCTTCGGTGTGATTATTTTCTTTTTTAATTCTTGCTACCCCATGACGTTTATATTCGGCATAGGTTGGTCCCCTCAGATTGAAAAGTTAAGCCCATCATTAACCGAGTTCTTCTTATAAAATCGTCAGGAGGAAGCATGAAGTAAATAAAAATAATTGCCCAGAACAGGGGACCGTATCTAAGAGTGAGGCGGTAGGTAAAAAAACAAAAATGGCCTCTTGTTACCCTTATTAGTAATAATAATAATAATTGAAAACATATGCGCATCTATGTAGCGACTTCCCTTTGTAATCGCTTTTAATAAGATTAGGAAAAGCATTTTGTGGTCGGGTTCAACTAAGTAGTGGAAGAGGCTTTAATGAAAGAGAGGTTAAGCCCTTCACGAAAAAAGGCTTCCACTGAGTTGCATAAAATAATGTTCGATAATCACAGTAAAAGATAGTCTGAATGTACTCTTATCCTACCATTTGTGCATTCTATTAGATCCTTGGGTAGTGCTGTTAGTTTCTTCGGGGTCTTACGTATCACCTCCTTAGCAATTTATTCTCTACTTTACAGTATACACCTGTATCATATTGTATTATACCGATGCAGTGTTGATATTATAACGATATGTATGGCATACAAGGGAATGTTAAGGTGTAATGCGCTGAATAAATCAGTTAAGAAAAGGTGGTACGAGCTCCCCTATGCCACGTAGAATACGAAACTCATGTTTGAAATAAAGGCAGATCTTTCCTCACCTGAAAAAATCGTCTGAAGGTGGCAAGAGACATTTAACATGTCGTAGAAATAATGGGTTAATAAAATTGTTCGTTGATTAAAATTGTCATTTTGTCATTTTGAATAAAAAATTGGAATCGTCTGCATGTACCAAGAATAAATTGAACCGAGACATCATAGAGGTGAAGGTGTTAATAAAATCGTCCGGAGCTAGAAAAAAATAATATTGAATGGATTAACCTCTTTAGCTGGGATGGGTAATTTACTTTATTCTTTCTGGTTTGGCCTTTAGGAGGACGGAAAACGAGAGACTGTCTTGAAGAGTGTTTATGAATGACAGAGAGAGTTAGAGGACGAGGAGAGGGGGAGATCAATGATGTGATGGAGGGACAGAGCGATAAATGAGAAGGGTGTGAGCTCGAGGAAGGTTAGCCAAATAACAGAGGACAGGGTGACATTTAGACGACTTGTCTATGGCCACCCCTTACGGGATCAAGATGTTGAGCAAGAGATAAATAGATAGATTCCTGCTGCTTCCAGATTTTATTCTGTTCAGAAGATTTTTTTTTCCCTCCGCGGAATAAAACAGTTTGGAGTTCACAATAATAAGTCAAGAATTATCACCGCATTAACGGAACAATAATAATAATAATAATAATAATAATAATAATAATAATAATAATAATGACAATAATAATAATAATAATAATAATAATAATAATAATAATAATAATAATAGAGTAAAATAAAAATTGATTAATGGAGCAAAATAAAAATAGATAAATGGGGCAAAATAGAAAGTAATTAATGGAGAAAAATAAAACTGGCTAACTGAACAGAATAAATTTACTAATAGAGTAAAATAAACATTGACTAACAGAGCAAAACAAACGCTGACTAATAGTGCAAAATAAACGAGGAATAATGAGGAAAATAAAAAAAAATTGATGTAAACCAAGCAATATAGCAAAATAACAGAATAATAGAGGGAAATAAAAATTGATGAAGACTAAAAAGATAAAATGAATATAAAAGGTTGTTGGAGGAAACATATAAACTGGTTAATGAAGTAAAATAAAAACCGAGAGCAGCTGAAACTGCGTCAATAAAGGCCCGTAAAATTCCCTCAGGATAAAACGCAAAACGAAGTTAAAACGTAAGACAAAAACAGATGTACTGCAAAAACCGTTCTCTCGTCTTTGTGTGTGTGTGTGTGTGTGTGTGTGTGTGTGTGTGTGTGTGTGTGTGTGTGTGTGTGTGTGTGTGTGTGTGTGTGTGTGCGCGCGCATATGTGGATACATGTGCACCCCAATTTTTTCTTCAACCTTTTTCCTCTTGACGGCTCAAAACTGTACGGACCGTCGATATACAGTATATATAAAAAAATAAAAATATTGAAAAGGGACCCCAATTCCATTACCCACTTTGTTTGTGCGCTTAAAAGTTCGGATTTCCGTTCCTGTCACACGCCTTTTCTTTTTCTTTTTTCTTTCTTTTTCTTTTTTTACTCGTGCACCTTTATATACATATCCCTAAGTCTGAATTGGGCAGGGTGGTTGCAGTGGTCTAGTCTTTATTGTTTTACTGTTGGACTTACAGCCCTAGTCATTTTTATTTCGTTCGTGACATATCCAGACGATTTTATTCAGCTGTGGAAGGACTTGTATGCTGATGGGGGTTGGTGAAGTACGAGTATGTCATGTATTATTTTTTTACTTGTTTCCATCAGCCTATTGTTTCTTAGCATGGGAGAAGACTCGGAACATGAATTTTCTGGTCACCAAAGGTGATCTCCAGAATTTAAGAATACAAAGTTAGGAAAGTAAGGTTAAAATATGGATGACGTCTTCTGGTTGATGGGGTTAGCTGTTTATTCCGACAAAGGTATCCATCGCGGTGAATAAAATCTTGTGACGGAAGAATGAAAAACAGAAAATTTCGATGTTGCACTGCTGGGGATAATTTAATTACATATATATTTCTATGTATCAGATTCTGGGTTTACACTAGTTTACACGCGGATTTCCTGAAGCCCAGCAGTCCACCTGCGTGCAGTTGATGGCGTCACACACCTTCTCATGCCTCCTCTTTGGCACTAATACCCACCGCCCATATTTACTGCATGCTCGCTCAGGACTGGTGTGATGGTATAGGGGGTGCTTTTAGGTTATGGCAGTGGATATTGGGCAAGGGGGACCGAAAGAAAAGCTGTCCAGGATCTGCATTTTCGTGGTCTTAGAAGGCTGTCCTGTACCTCTCCCTTTGCGATTGTTTTTCCATACTTTCATTTTTTTTAACGCGATATTCATCTTTTTAACACTTTCACTGATAACATTTTTCAGTTCATTCCTGCTACCTGCACACAGTTTTATTTAGCTTTGGAGGGATTTATTGAAATGGAGAGGTTAGTTATAGCCTTCAAATACTCCTTCATATACTACTTCACTCCAGATCTCCGAGAACTGAATGAAATCGTCTACAGGTAGGAGAATGTATCAGTAAAAGAAACCGCCGGTCTGAGGGTGTTAATATAAAAATAAGTTGCAGAAATAGCATAGAGTAAAATATTCATCGACGACTTGCTGATATGAAGTGATAGGGAAGAGATATTACAGAACATGCTAAGGTAACGACTACACGACTTAAAGCTCCATTATTCTCAACATCAAGTCACGATTAGAACACACACACACACACACACCTTTATAGAGACACACCATCAACTTTTTTTTTTTTTCACTCCATGCCGACTTCCCACATACAGACTACTCTCCTTCTTTATTTTCAACTTCTTCGTCTTCCTCTTCTCCGTTTGATCTGTTTCTTGCACTTCTACCTTAGTCTCCCTCTGCTCGTTCCTAAATTCCTCCTCTGTTCAGTCCTTCATTCTCCCTCTGCTCATCCCTCCATTACACTGCAAACTGTCAGTTTCCAACAATATTCATTTAAAAATCATCCTCTGTCATGTGTCAGTTTTAACATTCTCCTCACATCGAGTTTTTTCACCTTCTGCTCATCCTTTAATCAAATCCGCGCGCCATTTATCAACGAAAGCAAATGAAATCATCCTTCCTAATACACTCGTCCCTTCTTTACACAGGGCATTGTTCTTCATCTTTACTTACTCATTTTGCCGTCAACTTCGCAGGTTTTTCTTATCAGCCAGGAACACCTTAGTAATTTTCTTTCTACCTCGTTCTCCGTCTTCCTTTGCTTACATTTTACTTAATTTTGTTTTTAATTAAACTCATTTCAGTCACTTCAGTTCATGATCAAACGCTGTGCCTCTCTCTCTCTCTCTCTCTCTCTCTCTCTATATATATATATATATATATATATATATTTTTTTAAACCCATTTTTATCTATTTATCACTTCTATTACATCTATGTACACCGTTGCAGTCAGTAGTTTCTTCACGCTCTGTTGCATTCATGGCAAAATTTATGAAGATCTCGAAAAATTAAGTTGTTAGCAATAACAAGGCGTGTTGGAACCTCATTTTGTTAGTAACAACCTCAAAAGTGTACAGGAATTATTGACTGGAACTGTACTCTCCCACAACTTCACATCACTCCTCCTTTACCTTCACATTCACCCCTCTATTACCTTCACATACGCTCCTCAAATACCTTCACATACACTCCTCATATACCTTCACATACACTCCTCATATACCTTCACATACACTCCTCATATACCTTCACATACACTCCTCAGATACCTTCACATACACTCCTCAGATACCTTCACATACACTCCTCAGATACCTTCATAAAGACTCCTCAGATACCTTCACATACACTCCTCAGATACCTTCACATACACTCCTCAGATACCTTCACATACACTCCTCAGATACCTTCACATACACTCCTCAGATACCTTCACATACACTCCTCAGATACCTACACATACACTTCTCAAATACCTTCACATACACTCCTCAAGTATCATCAAATACTATCTATCTATCTATATACCTAGGCTGCTTCCCCCAAGGAAAGGGAGGTAGCCGAGACAAGACGACACACTCCCCATTTACTCATCCATTCAAACACATTCATTCGCATCTTAGCCCCAAAGGGGAGAACGGACAGATCCTCACCGCACCACACCGCACAAGGGTCAACTGCGCAATGCAAGCAGTGACATCCACAGCAGGGCCCGACTGCAGAACTGGTTTACCCCTGCCACATCATAACAGACCCATCCCCTTACCCGCACCTGACCTGACTAGCTGATCAGACCAAATGCGGGAGAATATCCCCTCAGGGCTGCGTCATCACTTATTCATTCACAATTTCTCTCCATTTATTTCTGTCACGCACAGCCACTCTTCCTTGCTCAACAGACATCCCTCTCGCATCCAGCGCTCTCTTCACACTGTCCATCCATCCTATTCGTGGTCTTCCTCTCAGTCTTACACCTCTCACATCAGATCTAGTTATCTTTTCACCAATCGCTCATTATCCATTCTCTCCATATGCCCAAACCATTTCAACACCCTCTGCTCAACTCTACCAGCCATCTCCCGAACAACTCCAGTTCTCCATCGCACTTCATCATTTCGCACTCGATCCATACGCGTCACTCCACACATACTCCTCAGACACCTCATCTCCATTACATTCAAACTTTTCCTCTCTGCTACACCCATATTCCATGTTTCAGCCCCATATAACGCAGTCGGTACCACAACACCCTCATACAGCCTTCTCTTTACATCCATTCTAAGCGAACAACATTTAAACACTTTTTTCATTCCTCCCAGCACCTTTCCTACTTCATTTATTCTAAACTTCACTTCTGCATCTATTCTTCCATCCACAGCAACATGTGACCCTAGATATTTAAAACAATCTACCTCCTCAAGCAACTCACCATTCAAAACTATATTCATCCCCCTACCATCTATCAACCTCGTACACTTCATCACTTTACTCTTATTCTCATTTACTTTCAATTTCCTCCTTTCACACACCCTTCCAAACTCCTCTACCAACTGTCTCAATTTCTCCTCTGAATCAGTCACCAGTGCAGTATCATCTGCAAACAGCAGCTGCTTCAGATTCCACTCTCCTCCATCAACATTTACCAGACTCAGACCACCTAAAACTCTTGCATTCACCTCCCTTACAACACCATCCATGTAAATATTAAACAACCAAGGCGACATCACACATCCCTGTCGCAGCCCCACTCTCACGGGAAACCAATCACTCACAGCATTTCCCACTCTTACACACGCTCTACTATTTACATAAAAACTTTTCACCCCTTTTAGTAACCTACCATCAAGTCCATACAATCTTAAAACAGTCCACAAATACATTCCTCAGATATCTTCACATTCGCTTCTTAGACAACATCGCATACACTCCTCAGATACCTTCACATACTCTCCTCATATATCTTCACGTACACTCCTCCATTACCTTCAAATGTACTCCTCAGATACCCTCACATACCTTCACATGTACTCCTCAGATACTTTCACATTCACTCCACCTTCACATACACTCCTCAAGTAACTCAGACTGCATTCCGTAAACTGAGCTGCGTAAATCAATATGTATTTGTAATGATCGTAATTTCTTCTCCTATCTTTGTCTTGAGTTTCACCTTCTCCTAATTAACCCACTGTTTCTAATTGAGCTTACCTGTTGCTGTGGCGACCCTGGGAGGCTCAAAACTCTACACACTCTTACCTGTAAAGGGAGAAAGATAATATCAGAACTGAAGTCTTCAAAACCTATTAAAACACACACACACACACACACACACACACTGGAAATAAGAATGATTAAATTGGAAATGAAAGTCAATGGAGATTTCTTACAGCTCCTTCATTAAATGTGATTTCCGTTAAGTTGAATAAAAGAGTCTTGAGGAAAAAAGAGTAATGAATAAATAGGCGTTGTTGTCTTAAAGATGTTTAGCCATGCAGCCTTGGATTTCTTATTAGTTTTGATGCCATCCTCTGTCGATTTTACTTTCCAGTTTAGGACAGCCTTTTAAAAAACAGAATGGGTTAGATATAGGCTTCATAAACCACGTTAACGAGAGAGGCGTTTGCTAGCTTCAATAAAATCGTCTGGTAGCGGCTGACGATAACTAAATATACATGTGAATTAATAAATCAGTAAATAAAAAAAAAAAAAAAAACATTCGGAATCAGGGGCTTAATGCAACTACTCTACAACTCCTCAAGCATAAAAAGTTTCCAATAAGCTGAAAAAAATTGTTTGGAGAGACAGACAGACAGACAGACAGACACGAGATGGCTCTTAATGAATTAAAATAGATCCTGTTCATTATTCAGTCTTTTCGTAACTTTCGTATCCTCCTCCACGAAACTTAGATGTCAAAACTTTGGTCATTTTCTCATCGAAGTTTGCATTAGAGCTAAGATTATTCCTACCACCACCACCACCACCACCACCACCACCACCACCACAACTAGCAAGCATAGGCAGCACTATTGATCAGCACAATATTTCTGTCCCTGTCCCTGTCCCTGTCCCTGTCCCTGTCCCTGTCCCTGTCTCTGTCCCTGTCCCTGTCTCTGTCTGTCTCTCTCCTCTAAATTATATCATCATAATCATCACAATCACCATCATCATCACCACATCATCTTCATCAGCAACGCCATCACAATCACATCATCATCATCATCATCATCATCATCCAAAGCTCATATCTAACATAAGGAGGTGATGAAGTAAGGTTGAGAGCGCAGGAACCGAGATAAAATACTGGAGTTATCCCCAACATGAGAAGGTAAATGTAATCTTTAACGAAATGTAATCAACTCTGAGAATAAACTAGACAGTCCTTTCCCGATGTCAAAGAAGTCCTACGCGCAACAGCTGGCACCACACATCTACAAATGTCTCACCTGAGCTTTAATGTCTCGTGTGATTAGCGGAGGTGCTTTAGCGTTAATTTATTTACCGGTATTTATTAACATGTCGACTGATCCTGTGAATAATTGATAAGGATTGCCAGAGGAACTTCATATTCCTAAACTGTTCTCTACCACAGCCTGGGATGGATCTCTCGTCCTTTCAAACGGCATTCCATCTCTCACCCACTTGACCACCACCTTTTCCATCACCTCAGTTACAATCACCACCATCATAACCACCACCATCTCCACCTTTCCGATTGAAATCACCACCACCATCATAACCAACACAACTACATCATCTTAGTTATAATCACCACCATCATAACCATTACCACCTTCTCCATCATCACAGTTACAATCACCACCATCATCACCACCACCACCTCCTGCATTATCCCAGTTACAGTCACCACCATCATAATCACCACCACCTCCATTTTCACAACTAGACCTCCAATTAGAAAACAATTTAAAGTGAGAAAGATTTATATTTTCCAAACATTTACTATCATATTTACCTTTTAACTGCGAATTAACAATCGTACTCTTGCCTTGTAGTCCCGGGAAACATTAGGCAATCTTGCAATCGTCGAGGGAAAAATAAAGGCAGCCGAAATGGAAGAAAGTATCACGATAAAAACATACACAAAAAACAAATTACAGCTTTATCGTTGTACTATATGCAGTATGCATCTCTCCAGCTGTGATTGTGTAAAAAGAAAAAAAAAACACACGAACAACTTTTTCCATCTCCATAAAAATGAATATATTCCTGAAAAAATCCACACAATATATACCACTCAGAATTTTTGCTCCGGTGGGATAGAGGGGAAAAAATGAAATGTAACTCCTAATTTTCTTAACAGTAAAAACACATGAAAATATATATATATTTTTTCCAGTGTAGAAAATGTGGACTACGGGTTTTCATTTAATTTTTCCCTTAAATATCATTACATATTAAAGCGCTAGGAATTTCTTTTTATAGCTTATTTATGCCCTTGTAATCTTTAATATCCATCTAGTGCAATGATGTATTTTACTTTATTCAGGGTGACCCGTAAATAGCGATCCAGCTGAATTCACGTGGCAGTACATTATGTTCCGTGGATGGCTCAGTCGGCTAGTGTGGGCGTGGTTGTGGCGGTGGGTGTAAGATTGCAAATAATTAAAATCTGGCGGCGCAACTGCCAGGGTCAGGTGGGTGTAAGAAATAAGTAAATGATGCAAAGTAGGTATTGATAATACTGCCTCAGCCATCTTCACAAAGTACAAGAAATCGCCCGGTGAAGTAGAAGTTGAACGTTTTACGGTTTATGGGCCTTCCTGTGTTCTTGTTACTTTCAGTCAATTTTAATCCTTCGTCCGCCAATTGTTTGCATTTATTCTTGAAACAGTCAGACAGGTTCATTCCAACTGCTGTTAAAAATTTTGGTTTTTCTTCTTACATCCACCATACAGGTTTATTAGTCCAGAAGAGAACGTTAGTTTTGAGGTGTTAATTTACTCGTATGTATTGGAGAACTGTGCAGAGGAGAGACAAGTGTGCGTATAGACGAACTAGTGCCGTGAACGTTTTGTTTTTCTTTTTACACCTGTTTCATTCATGAACTGCCACAAACCATCAGGAATTGCCACAGCTTCGAACCAGTTATAAAGCACTTCAATCTGCTTTACAATCCTTTAGACTCTATGAAACAGCACAACGTACCACCACGAACCACAAAAAGAAATCACATACTAGCACGAACCACCACCATCACCTCAAAAACCACCCTGAACTTAACGAACCCCCGCAAACCAGGGTCTCAAACCACCATACGACTCATCGTGAACTACCTAAACCACGGCAAACCACTCCAAAGCCACCACAAACCAGCACGACCCTTCACAAACCCTCAGGAACCCACCACAAACAAGCACAGTCTACCACAAACCACAACTAACCCTCATGAACCACACCAAATCACCATGAAATCCAACAAACCACAACGAACCACCACTGTCACCCTCAAAAGAACCTCAGATCTTTAAAAACCACCTCACATCATCTTGAACCAACACTAACCTCTTTAACCACCACAGACAATATACTACCATAAGCTACCACAAATTTCTAGTAGTTACCCTGAACCTTCAAAAATAACAAAAAACATCCTTATCTCGTACAAGCTCCTAATGAACCATCCCGAACCCCCACAAACCCAACCGAAAAACATCCTAACCAGAAGCATGAACCCCTGAAATCCAGATCACCAAGAGTCTCTACACATCCCTTAAAACCCAGTACGAATACCCAACGAACGACCCACGAACTATCTCAAAACAGCACGAACCCCCACACCCAAACCCAGACCACCCCAAACTCACGGGAACCCCTGTCATAGCCCTCACAAACCCACAAACCACTCCTAATTCCCGAACCACCATAACCTCACACACACCCACAAACCACTTCATGAACTTTCGCTCAAACCACCTCTAATTCTCAAACCATCTGAACTAACCCTTCAAACCCCCACAAACCACCCCATGACCCTCCCACACCCCCACAAACTCTGAACCCCCGAACCATCTCCATGAACCCCCGAACCCCAAGCCAAACAGGGCAGCCCGACGCCCGAGGGAGCAGGGACGCAATAAGACTTCCCGACAGAACCTTCCTTTCAGCCCAGCGAAAAATACCTGTCGACTGGAACACGTCCGTCCATAAAAGCTGCATCCTTCACGGTGACAGCCGCTGAAAGTCATGAAGTCCCAGGGTTGAGACGCAAACATTGGGAGGAGGAGGACGCGGAATTCTGGAGCTGTCTGTCTCTCCGGTTGTCCGTCTGTGTTGGGTGATGTCTAGGCGTCTGTTTGTTCGTTTCTCTTGAGTAATGTGTATATGCCTGGCTTTTGAGTGATGTTTACCTGTCTCTATATTCGTCTGTTGTGTGATTTCTAGTTATCCGTTCATTTATCTGTTGTGTGCTGTCTAGTTTTCTGTCTGTTTATTTGTTTATGCTTAGCTGTCTCTCTGTTCATTTGTCTGTCGAGTGATGTTTAGCTGCCTGTCTGTTCACTTGTCTGTTGTGTTATGCTCGTATCTAGTTGTCTGAAGTTAAATGTCTAGCTTCCTGGTGGGTCATGCTTAGACGTCTGGCTGTTGGGTTAGGCGTGGTTAGGTTTAGTTTGGTTTAGGTTGGTTTGGGTTGATTTGGTTTGGTTTGCTATGGTTTGTTGGGTTGAGTTGGGTTCGGTTGGGTTTGTTTAGTTGGTTTAGTTTGGGCTGGGTTTGGTTAGGAAGGGACGGGATGGGATGGGATGGGAGGGGATGGGAGGGGATGGGAGGGGATGGGATGGGAGGGGATGGGAGGGGATGGGAGGGGAGGGGATGGGATGGGATGAGTTGCATTGAGTTGGGTTGGATTGGTTTAGTTGGGTTGGGTTGGGTTGGGTTGGGATGGGATGGGATGGGATGGGGTGGTTTGGTTGGGTTGGGGTGTTGGGTTGGGCTGCTGGGTTGGGTTGGGTTGGGTTGGGTTAAGCGATATCCAGCTGTTTGCCGCTCTTTCTGTCTATCAACCAAGCAAGGGAGGTGACACAGAAGGAGTGGATATTGTACAGCAGTAGGCAATGAATTTCGCTAAAACTCCCTCTATATTGCCCTGGGGCTTGTGGGAACCCGTGAAGTACCACATTTACCTTCCAACTATACTCGTAAGACCTCCCGTTCGGTTTTCGGGCTGGTCAGATTGTTGGACAAGGTTTGTCTCCCCTGCTTCCCTGTTTACCGAGTAGAACAACTGGAGACCTGGATGTAAAATCAACGGTTGCGTGTCGTATTCCAAGGAAGGATTGAGCCTTAGTAAAAATTTATTATCTGTTTTAACGCTCTTGATGCGGTTGAAATACATTACTTGTAATGTTCCTCCTCCTTCCACAAGGCCCACCAACGTGCCAAGCACCATTACCCCAGCCCTGAGTGAAAGCCTTTGTGTGTATTCAGGACAGACGGTGGGTCTTAGCTCTCAAGTGGTGACAAGCTGACACGTAGGACTAATGGGCCTTAGGAAACTGGTTTTGTAGTCTGTACCCAGATGTGAAAAAAACTAAAAATGCATGACAGATATCCTCTCAAGGCGAAATCAAGTTAGGGTAAAAAACAATGTGTTTTAGGATCCAGAACTCGGTGATTCCCAAGCTGTCTATCTACCTATCTTTTTGTCTATCAACCGAGCAGGGACAGGCTTACTCCACATGCGAAATGGAATCAACAAAAAGTACAGAGCTGAAAGGATGAGTTCTGTCTTTTAGAATTGCATGACCTCGAGGAACTGTGTGACTGTTCAGTGATGTCTAGCTGTCAATCTATCTATCTATCTATTTATCTGATCGTCCATCAGTCAAACATGGAATAATATACTCAAAAAAAGGGCAAAGAAGAGGTTTTGTGATTTAGAATTCTAGGACCTCTGGAAAATATCTGACAGTCTGCCTTGTGAAGCCTATGTATTTAACAGTCTGTCTGTACGTCTTTCAGCCAATCGGGGATGGTCATTATCTGTCTAGTTGCCTGTCAGTCTGTGTGTCTATCTTTCTGTCTGTGCCTGTCTGTCTCTCTGTGTGTCTGTCTGTCTGTCTGTCTGTGTATCTATAGCCAGAAACCTTAAACACATAAGTGGTGGCCACAAACGAATCGCCTCCATGTCATCGTGTCCTCAGCTATCAGACTGCCCTCATTCCAGCACATATACTCCTCTTTCTCATACCTGTCCAGCCCATTCCTCCACCTTGGCCTCGTTCCACCCTCCTCATTCATTCATTCTCTCTTACTCTCACACATTCTCTTAGTTTTTCATTTTCCTTCTACATTTGGTCTAGATATTTTATATTACTTCTAATGGTTTCTCGCACATCCACATCAACATCGCAATTCTCCTTCACATCATTTTTCTCTCTCTCTTTACGTACCTCCAGATGTTTTTCTCTCAGCTAATTGCTTTCCGCTGTTCTCCTGATTTTTATTTTTCGGTAGGGCTCAAGCTTCACTTTCATACTCTCGAATGAGACTCACAATACAGCTTTGCATAGTCATTTTTTTTTTTCCATGCTCACTCGTCTATTCCTTATCATTGCTTTCAGTGAGCCAGGATCATGCAGAAATCAGATCAAAAGAAAAAAAAATAGAATAAAGAAAGGTTTTTGTCGTTTAGAAATCGAGCAACTGTGGAAATTGCCTTGCTGTCTATCTCTTCGTCTATCTGTCCAACAGGGAAGGATTTGCTCAAAAAGAAGAGCAAAAACCTGTTTTGCATTTTCGAAGTGCAGGAGGAGTGGGAATAGTCTGGCTGCCTGTCAAAGTAAGGAAGAGTAAGGAAGAGCATTTTTTTTTTAAAGAGAGAAGTAAAGGATGACTAAAGAGGATTATGTAACAGTAAAGAAGAATAAAGAAGAGCTAAGAGGAATATAGAAGATTAGAGAAGAGAAATATAGAAGATGATAGAAGAGCAGAGAAAAGTAAAGACGAGTATTGTGTTTTAGAATTGCAGGACCTTTGGGAACGGTACAGTGGTGGCGACTCAACTGGGAGGGTTTTTCGTTTCAATTCTCTCAGTATTTTTAACCCCTTTTACTGCCGGACGAATCCCCAAAGCTTCAGCCAGTCGATTTTACTACTCCAGCTCAAGGACTTCATCTGTATCTTATATCTCCTATCTCCAGACAATTTTATTCAGCTTAGGAGAGACTTCCGAATTGTTAGAGGTGGATATGGACATTATTTATCCCATAGATATTAGGTAGCTTTACCAATCTCAAGGAAACTGTTTCGTCGTTGAAAATATAAAATGCAAAAAAAGGACCTCATCGTGTTGAAGGAGTGAAGTCAGTCTTGGAGGGATGGATCCGAGAATTTCAAATGCCTGACCGACGAGTGAATGGTTTGTGTGGTTTATTACACTGGACACTCACAACCGTATTCTGAATGGCAAAATATATTTCTTAGTACCTCATCGTTATCGATTTAGTTATCGTTCAGCACCTTAACTTTTTCTTGCATTTAATCAGACCGCTTTACTCTTTATTTTGCAGCAGTAATTAATATTAGGCTTTATTAAGATGTGATGAAAAACTATACCGCAGAGAAAGAGGGGTAAAAATAAACTCTGAAATCACCTACGGGTACGACCCCCTCAATTGGTAGTCCCTTTCCTCCCCATGTATTTTTCCCTGCGTGTGCGTGTGCGTGTGTGTGTGTGCGTGTGTGTGTGTGTGTGTGTGTGTGTGTGTGTGTGTGTGTGTGTGTGTTTACTGTTCATGCGTCAAACCATATTCTCACACTACACCACACCACACCAAATCATTCTTCCACGTCTTTCCACACCAAGGGGATTGACTGAAGTTCCATGAAAGTCCCGCATTTATAACTGTTGTGCTTGTTACAGGGAAAAATAGGACGTCGGCGACAACAAAGATAACAACAAGAAAGACAGGGATAATGGTGGTTATGACAATACTGATGGTCATAATCTGAGCATTAGGAATTGCTGCACTTTTCAAATATTGTATTTCACTGTCTGATGTACCACCCTCCCCCCCACACACAACTAATAAAATCCGCTTCCTCTCTGCTTTAACAGCACCGTGCAGTAGCGGGATATTGGCTGCGGGAAGTGGTTCGGGATCCTGAATTGGACAAGTATATAGATTGGGTGCCCTATTGATCCTAAAGACTTTCTCGGCAGGGTAGTAAATGGATATGCACAATAAGTCCCACCCCCTTCCTCTCCGCCCCCTCCATGCCTGCCTCCCTTTACCCTTCATCATCCCCTTCTCACTTTCAACCCCTTTCACTCTGTGTGTGTGTGTGTGTGTGTGTGTGTGTGTGTGTGTGTGTGTGTGTGTGTGTGTGTGTGTGTGTGTGTGTGTGTGTGTGTGTGTGTGTGTGTGTGTGTGTGTGTGTGTGTGTGTGTGTGTGTGTGTGTGTGTGTGTGTGTGTGTGTGTGTGTGTGTGTGTGTGTGTGTGTGTGTGTGTGTGTGTGTGTGTGTGTGTGTGTGTGTGTGTGTGTGTGTGTGTGTGTGTGTGTGTGTGTGTGTGTGTGTGTGTGTGTGTGTGTGTGTGTGTGTGTGTGTGTGTGTGTGTGTGTGTGTGTGTGTGTGTGTGTGTGTGTGTGTGTGTGTGTGTGTGTGTGTGTGTGTGTGTGTGTGTGTGTGTGTGTGTGTGTGTGTGTGTGTGTGTGTGTGTGTGTGTGTGTGTGTGTGTGTGTGTGTGTGTGTGTGTGTGTGTGTGTGTGTGTGTGTGTGTGTGTGTGTGTGTGTGTGTGTGTGTGTGTGTGTGTGTGTGTGTGTGTGTGTGTGTGTGTGTGTGTGTGTGTGTGTGTGTGTGTGTGTGTGTGTGTGTGTGTGTGTGTGTGTGTGTGTGTGTGTGTGTGTGTGTGTGTGTGTGTGTGTGTGTGTGTGTGTGTGTGTGTGTGTGTGTGTGTGTGTGTGTGTGTGTGTGTGTGTGTGTGTGTGTGTGTGTGTGTGTGTGTGTGTGTGTGTGTGTGTGTGTGTGTGTGTGTGTGTGTGTGTGTGTGTGTGTGTGTTCGACTCAGCTATAGGTATCATAGCCCGTTCCTTGAAAACCAGAAAATCTCCTACGTACTATGCACCTTCACATGCCATCAACAACATCCCTGCCACTTTTACCCCTTCCCCTTTTACTTTCCCTTATCAAGGTGTAGTAAATATGTATACCGTCAAAGTCAGCCCCTCCCATCCTGCCCTCTCCAATCCTTCCTCCCCCTATCCCCTTAAAACCCCTCTCCAACTTTTTACTTCCCTTCCCCTATGGATATGCACATTGTTAAGCTCTCATAACTTTCTCCGTCGTCCTCCAGTTCTATCATCCATACACCCCCAATCTCACCCCTCCTTTCCTCCTCGCTCCATTGCTTCTCCTCCTACTCCAGTCCTATCTCCCCTCCTCCAATCTACTTACCTTCCAACACGCTCCCTCCCTTTCTTAACCCCTCCTCTTCTCTCTCCCCCACCATCCCTCTCCTCCTCCAGCCATCCCTCCCTCAATCAATTCTCCCTTCCACCCCGTCTTCCTCCTCAACCTCCCCTAAATCAAATAAATCGTCTTGTGGTAACAAATGCTGAATAAAGAAGACATCATGGTATTAACCCTCTGTCAGGCAGATTTTCTTTCCCCTTAATGTCATTGCCTTGCGTAAACTGGAATAATTTTTTTGGCATTAGCTAAAGTGGAATATCTAAGCGATGGTTGGGGAGGGTATTTTTTCCTGAATAAAATCGTCCATAGTTAACCAGAATGAAACACGAAAGTTTAACCCATAAAGTAAGAAAACTTTAAAGACTAACGTTTTGGCTTCGCTAAAGTCCTCTGCTTTACTAAAATAATCTGGAGTTAGTGTGAGTGTATATTAACACTGAAACTTTAAATGGTGAAGGTGAGAGCTAGTTCCGTCGTAGAGTAAGCAAGGTGCAAAGTGGCTGGACTGTTTGGCGGTGAAAATAGTGTTGTTTTGACAGGGACTGCAGAGGAACCTTTCAAAATGCAAGTTGTTTACATAGGGAGAAAGTGACTTACGATTCTTGGATCGTATTGGGAGAAAGGTTGGGAAGTTGAGAGGGAGAGGTGTGGGGGGGAGATGGAAGGAATGAAAGTTGAAAGATGTGTTAGGACGAAAAAGAGAGTGAGTGAGTGAGTGAGTGAGTGTGTGTGTGGAAGGGAGGGGGGGAGGTGAAAGAGGAGGGTGTGTAGGGAGTGAGGTGAATAAAAGGAAGTGTAGTTTGGAAGAAGTGTGAAGAGAGTGATATGCGCAGGAAGAAACAAAGAGCGGTGTGGGTAGCACGATGTAAGAAAGACGATAAGCTGATAAAACAGAGTGTAAAAAGAAAGAAGAAGTAAAAAAAAATAATGATGTGAGAGAGGAAGTGGCATGCAAGAAGTGTGATGTGGGAATAAGGGATGGGAGATGGAAGGATGAAAATGACAAATGAAAAATGAAGAAGAGGAAAATGAGACTGAGGGTAGGGGGAAGAAAGATGATTGCACGGTGAAAGAGGAGAAGAAAAACACAGAATATGTAATGATGAGGTGTGGGTGGAAAATAAAAAGAAGATAGGAGAGATAAAAGGAAGTGAAATAGGGAGGGTAAACGAAGACTCAAATAGAGAACAAATGGGTGTATGGTCCATTTCACAGAGCGTATTATTGATAGTCTGTTGTTCTTGCCATTTCCCAGGCTCCTGTTTCTGGATCCAACTCACTTCATTTATAAAAGCGAAGAGTACGAATGGGATGATGAATTGACAATGGAGAGAGGCAGGAAGGGAAGAGAGAAGAGATGGAGGATTAATACGGAGATGATGCTGGAATAATAGAGAAAAGAAGAGAGAGGAGAGGAGAGGCGAGGAGAGGAGAAAAGAGAAGAGAAGAGAAGAGAAAGAGCGAGAGAGAGAGAGAGAGAGAGAGAGAGAGAGAGAGATGAACTTAGCAGGAAATATATTAAAAGAGGGTTTTAATGGAGGAAAGTAGTTATATTGAAGTGATAGGAAGCAACAAAACAAATAAGAAAAAATGGAAAAAGGAAAATGTGATGGACTATAAAACAGAGGAAGAAGCAAGGAAGGGTGAAATAGTACATGAAGGGAGCAAAAATAAATGGAGGAAAGAGCGAGAGGGAGGAAGGAATATTAGATAAAGGAAGGAAAAAAAAGTGAAAGGAGAGGGGAGGAGAGAATATTAGATGAGGGAAGGAAAAAATAGATGAAGGAAGATGAGATGGAGGGGGAATATTAGAAGTGGGAAGATAAAAAAAATAGATGGAGGAAGGTAGAGGGTGGGAAAAGTATTAGATGATGGAAGGAAATATTGATGGAAGGAGGAGAGGAGGAGCAAAGATTGGAGGAAATAAGATATAAATAGATGGAGAAAGGAGAGAGGGGAGAAAGAATTTTAGATGAAGGAAGGCATTATGGATGAAAGAAGGAGAGGGGACAGGAGAGAATATTAGACGAAGGCAGATAAAAATAGATGAAGGAAGGAGATAGCAAGGAAAGGATGTTACGCTGGAGAAGAAAAATTATATAGAGAAAAGGGAGGAGGAGGAGGAGGAGGAGGAGAAAATTGAAAAAAGAGAGAGAGGAGGAGGAATGAAAAAGAGATGGAGGAAGGAGACTCGCAGACAGAGTGAAAAAAATATGAATACAGGAGGAGGGAATGAATAGCCGATTTTATGATACTACAGGGATAGTTAGGATGATGATTAGAAAATTAAAGAAAGTTGAATGGCATGAGACAAGGGATCAGAACTGATTAGAGGAAAAGGTGTTGAAATAACAGATGAAGTAGAGAGAAGGAGCAAACAAAAAGGAAAGAGATTCAGAAGAGAGAATACATCACTGAAAAATAAAAGTCTGAAGGAAAATATTGACTGAAAATGAAAAGAAACAACGGGGAAGGAGAGAGAAGGATGAATGATGAAAAAAGAGAAGAGACTGGAATTCTAGATGGGCGGCAGACGGGGCGAGGAGGGGAACATAGATGGAGGAAAGAAACCTGGATGAGAGGAAAACTGATTTTAAGTGGAATGAAATATTGAGAGAGAGAGAGAGAGAGAGAGAGAGAGAGAGAGAGGGGACTAACTAATAGCCATTCCATCACAAAATATTTGCAAATACCATTATCTTTCTTTCCATGCCGTTATTGAGCTCACAATGATCAATTCTGACCATAGATTCTAAACTATTATCTTTCCGCTTATCGCAATTTCCGACTAGTTAGCGCCGTTGCGTCGCACTCGATAGCCATTTTTTTTTTTCGCATTTTTCTGACACTATCTGCATTTATCCAGGCCTAATGGAATAAAAATTAGGTCATATATATATATATATATATATATATATATATATATAGAGAGAGAGAGAGAGAGAGAGAGAGAGAGAGAGAGAGAGAGAGAGAGAATGGGGGGAAACATAGTGGAGTCAAGCGGACAAGAATAAATGAAAGACTTGTCGAGGAAAGACAAAGAAAGAGAGAAAGAGAAAGAATGGGTCGGGTAAGGAAAATAAAAGACTGGGGAGAGAGTTGTGGGATGCGAAATGAAGAAAGGATCGGAGCGAGGGAGAGGAGGAGGAAGGATGAAGTGAAGCGAGAGGAAGGAAAGAAAAGATTGATCGCAGCTGGTGGGGTAAAGATGGAGAACCAGTCGAAGGAGGAAAAGGACAAAATAACGAGGAAAATATAAACTGAACAAAAGAGATAACTGAAGAAGAATGACAGAAAGAAAACATGAAGAATGGAATGAGCATAGAAAAGGGGAAAGCGAGACAAAATGGAGAAGGAATCCAAGGAGAAAAGGAATTATGAGGACTGCAAAATAGCCTGGAGTTAGAACATGAGGAGAAAGAGGAAATAAAATAAGCGAGAAAGAAGGACAAAAAAATCATGAGACACAGAAATAACAAAGCAAAGCCATATAAAGAAAATGACTCGAGGAAAGAGAGGAAGAAACGGGGATGGACGGATCGTAGTTAACGAGGAGAAATGCAATACAAAGCAGAAACAGAAAAAGAAGAAATGCTGAGGATTCAGATATGAAGTAAAGGAACAATAGGGAGAAATCTGAAGACTGAATTAAAAGAGGAAGGTGGCAAATCAGGGATGGATGACGATTATAGAAGGAAAATGAAAAATAGACTGAAGTTAAGGAGATAAGAAAACGGGGCGCCAAAGGAAAAATTAAGAATAAAGGAAAACAAAGAACAGTATGATGACCATGGAAAATAAATCGAACGAGAAAAGGAAGAATACGGATTGGGATCACAGTAAAAATACAGAGGAGAAACTGGAGACAGGGAACTAGGACGAAGGAAGAGTGAGAGGTAAAATAATGAAAAGAATCGCAGAAAGGGAATGACTAAGGAGAAATATGGAGACGGAATTCAAGGAGGAAAGTGAGAAATACGTTAGATGAGAAGAGACAGGTAAACTGAAAATAAAAAAATATGAAGAAGACTGAGAGATTACAAATGAAGAACAGAATGATATATGAGAACCAACAAAATTAAGAAAATATAGAAACTTAATAAAAGGAAAATGAGTTAAGAATCTGAGCTAGTGAGAAATGGAAGACAAACCAGAGATTCAGAAACGTGAAAGAAGGAGCATTGAAAAAGGAATTAATAAAGAAGAGAAAGAGAGGAGAGAAAAATTGGAAAAGAAAACGAATCAGACTTGGCACAAGGGAATAAGACTGGGCTGCAGATCGAGAGGAGAAATATGTGAGATAAAATAAGAGACAGAGAAATGCGAAGAGGGAACACCAAAAGAGGAGAAATCGAGAGGAAACGATAAAATAGTAAAAATGGAGATTGACTCGAGGAAAGAGTGGGAGGATAGGGGATGGGTTGCAGTTAGGGAAATGGAAGAGAGATGGATGAGAAATGGAAAGAGAATTAAAGAGAGAAGATTGAGACAGTCGTAAAGAAGGGTTAGATGAAGGATGATGAAGGAGAAAAGTGAAAAAAAAAAAAAAAAAGTGCTTTTGTTTGGGGAAATGAAAATAGCAACAACAAAAAATTACAAAAGAAAAAACGAATGAATAAGTGATACAGTAGAACTGAAAAATTAAGAAAAATAATAATAATAAAAACAGTAAACAAATATACTAAGACAAACTAAATAAAGAAAAATTAATGTGGTAAAGTAACTCCGTCTTTTGATAACAACGGAAGGGACCGAGAGACATATCTTTGTCAACTTGGTGTTCCCTGGCATTTTCCTGTGTGTGTGTGTGTGTGTGTGTGTGTGTGTGTGTGTGTGTGTGTGTGTGTGTGTGTGTGTGTGTGTGTGTGTGTGTGTGTGTGTGTGTGTGTGTGTGTGTGTGTGTGTGTGTGTGTGTGTGTGTGTGTGTGAGAGAGAGAGAGAGAGAGAGAGTCACAGCGACATCAGACGAAAAATAGTTACAAAGCAAACGTCAAAGATAAAGGTCACATAAATATAAAATTCAATTATTCCCACGAGCTTAGAGAGGTCATCTAATATTTAATCTGGTCTGATTTCACTCTCCTCTTCTGTCTTATATTCCTAAGCCAAGAGAAACCTGATATTCTTCTCTACCCTAATATTATCACGGAGTGTGGTAGTACTCTGTAAGTAAAAATGGCACTGGTTCTAAATGGCGTCCTGTGCTATAGGATATGGGGGAATTTGCGAGAAAACAGTTGCAAAGCCCAGTTCTAAGCGTACGACCCAAAAGACCTTCGCCAGTCAAGTACAAAACTACTCGCAAAGTCTTGCTAACGTACGTAGGAGTTGCAAAAAACGAACCGCAAAAATATAGATTTCGTTCTTCTTTCTTTCTTCATCAGTCATAATTCCAAAACAGGAATGTGTAAGCGAGCGTGCTGTATAACAAAAGGCTGCTTGTTATGTGTTGGTGTTTCTTTTCATGTTTAGAAAAACATTCAGGTTACGGTTCGCGAGTTACGGCCTGAAAACCGCATCGCGGTTGGTCAGCTACAGCTCGCCTACAGTTAAGAAACGTACCGAAACACTTCTTTTCATCCCCGTTTTAGTAATTCAGTATGCTATGAATTTAATAATCCAGATCTATCACTTGCTTTATGCATAATTATACCTCCACAAAAAGATCATAAAGCAAAAAAAAAAATAAATAAATAAAAATAAATCTTCAAAAACGATTGTTAAGAAACAGGAAAGGCAAAAGTGCACATTTAAGAGATGAAACACACACACACACACACACACACACACACACACACACACACACACACACACACACACACACACACACACACACACACACACACACACACACACACACACACACAGAAACAAGAGAGCATTCAGGATGGGAGGAGATTTGGAGACCTATACCCATCACTACATTCCACACTAGTGCCACATTCTTGTAGCTGGTGGAGTGTAGTAATGGGGATGGGCATATATCTCCAAATCTCCTCCCATCATGAACTCTTGTTTTTGTGCTTTTGTCTTCTATTATCAGTGTACTTTTGCCTTTGCTACTTCGTAACAATCACTATAGAAGAAAATTTTTGTTTTCTAGTATCTGTCCTGCTTCTCATTCTTCTCTGCTAACTATTATTATTATTCTGGGAAGGCCTTGGTATGCTTCTCTGCCCAAATATTTCACTTAGTCTCTCTTATGCTGGGTAATAATCCTAAGATCGGAGAGGGTATGTTTCTCTGCTCAAATATTTCACCTCTTCTGAATCCGTCTCCTGCTGGGTAATATTCTAAGCCAAGAGAAGGTAGGTATTTATGACCTAAAATGTTCACGTCTTCACCTCCATTTTCTTTGATGGGTAACGCTCCGAATCCAAAGAAAGCTTGGTATGCTTTTCTCCCCGCAGTTGATTCCCATTGATATGATGATAAGAGAGGCCTGGTATGTTTTTTTTTTTCTCCCCTGCAAAGAGAGGCATTGTATGTTCTTCTCCCCTGCAAAGAGAGGCCCTGTATGTTTTTCTCACCTGCTAAGTGAGGCCTGGTATGTTTTTCTCCCCTATAAGAGAGGCCTTTATATGTTTTTCTCCCCTGCTAAGAGAGGCTTGGTATGTTTTTCTCCCCTGCTAAGAGAGGCCTGGGGTGTTTTTCTCCCCTACTAAGAGTGGCCTGGGATATTCTTCTACAACCCTTAGATTCTCTCTTATATGATGCGTTTGGGAGGAAAACGACAATTATGCCCAAGGTGTGAAGTAAATGCAGTGAACAGTAGGCAAACTAACGTCCTTGACTGTATCTCTCCCTTTGCATTTCTACAGTTATTGCACATGCTGCGGATATGTTGTATTTTTATGTTATTTTGTAAGCTACGTCAGTATTGAAAAAGACAAATAACATAAAAGGAAACAAATTCCCTCACTAAAATGTACTGTGTCCTTGTAGTTTATTTTAACAATCCATAGGCGAGGTTATTCAAGTTACGAAAGTTTCCTCATACTGAAAGGAGTAACAATGGCCTTGTCTAATTCCACATGCTCGATGTCCGTTTGTAATATCAATAATTAAAAAAAAAAAAAGGTATTATTATTTCCAAAGAGGTTAATGCGGAGTATGGACGATTTAATGCTAAGGAAGACGTGTCAGTGACCCTCCTAGGCCTACGAGTACCGGTATGCAGTTTGTGGTGTTACTTCCCCCCCCCCCCCGTCTCTGTCTCTGTCTGTCTGTCTGTGTGTCTGTCTGTCTCTCTCTCTCTCTCTCTCTCTCTCTCTCTCTCTCTCTCTCTCTCTCTCTCTCTCTCAATAAATCAATCAATAAATATATAAATATCCTATGAATAACGTGTAAAGACGAATACACACACACACACACACACACACACACACACACACACACACACACACATACAGATAGATAGATAAATAGATCGATAGATAGATAGATAGGATAAAATAATGCCTAATCGACTGGGTGACTGCTGTCAGAAAGGAAACTGAACACACATACACTACTGCTGTTACTACTGCTGCTACTGCTGCAACAACAACAACTACCACCACTACTACCATTACTACTGCTGCTGCTGCTGCTGCTGCAACTAGTGCTATTACTATGATGCTGCGGTTACCACTACTACTGCAGAACTAATAATTATAATAATAATAATAATAATAATAATAATAATAATATGTTCCAGATGATAGTAAAATAAAGAAGAAAAAATATATATAAAAAGAAACGCAAAAAATAATAATCTCACATATTATGAGCTGGTATAGCATTCAAACGCAGCACTAAAAAACCCTCGCCCACCTTCACAAAGAAAGTGGAACACAGACACAGAACATGTACAGAAGTTACAAAGAAACGTACGCCTGTAATCTTAGGGCAAGGACACGCAGCCCATTCAGTACGCGAAGTCTTTTCCGAGTTGAATAAAGTCGCCTGGAAGGAGAACGAATAAACTCTCAGAATTCCTAGGTTGAGTGAAATTGTCTGAAGGGGGAAGGGGAAAAAATCTTATATATATCCCAGAATAATTAAATAATCTAGAGGTTGGGGAGAGAAACTAAAGGAAATCCACTTTCGTAAATGTAAGGCAAGTCCACGCAAGATTTTGGTACGAGAAATCCTACTTAGGTAAAATAAAATCGTCTGGAGAGAGTAACGCGCCATGGTACTATAAGAAACAACACAGACAGCTCAGTCTCGTCGCTAAACAAACCTCCCTTAAGTTCAATAAATTCTTTCTGCAGAAGTAAGGTAAAATTTTATAAAAAGGAGGATAACAATAGAAAAAATAAAGAAAACGTAAAAAAATATTTGTTGCATTTGTTTATTGGTGTATTTATTTCTAATAGCACGCTAATGTTAAACAGGGTAATGTCGTCCTCCCTGAAGGTCTGAACGTGGGATAAGCATATGAAAACTGTATCCAAAGTACTCTACCTGAAAAGCCTAATCTCTTTTATTTAAAAATGATACGATCCTGCATGGCACTATTTACAATTGGTAGCAAAGACAGTAAAAACAAGTCAATAAAACAAATAAATAAAAAAGTCAATTACATTTCTGTACTCCTGTTTCTTTCTTTGCATGTTTGTTTCTTATTTTTTGGGGGGGCAGATGTTGCAAATTATCAGTCAGATATAAAAGTCTGAAGTAAACTCATGCCGCATTTCACATTACAGAATTAGGAAAAAGAAGTGATGTGCTACTCTTTGGTCGAATTCGCCTAACTCAGCTATAAATAGTAGGAATCGAACCGCCTTTGCCTCTAATACCTACACGTAACATTTCAGAATAGTAGGTCAGCTCTAAGTACATTGAATAAAAGTAGTGCATTTTTTTTTACCTGACATCCTGAGCAATAAACCTAGAAACTTTGATAAGGTCATGGCGGAATTTGGTGCCGAATTGGTTGCTTTCACGAGAAAAAAAAATCTGCTGAGAGAGAGAGAGAGAGAAAGAGAGAGAGACACACACACACACACACACACACACACACACATATATATATATATATATATATATATATATATATATATATATATATATATATATATATATATATATATATATATATATATATATATATATATATATATATATATATATATATATATATATATATATATTATATATATATATATATATATATATATATATATATATATATATATATATATATATATATATATATATATATATATATATATATATATATATATATATAATCGACCTCTTCGACTGGGTGACTGCTGTCATAAAGGAAAATGTATGTACTATTGCTGCTACTACTACTACTACTACTACTACTACTTACTGCAGTTCTACTATGACTAGTACTACTAACGATGGTGATAATGATGATGATGATGATGATGATGATGGTGATAAGTAGATGTTGTAGATGATGATGAACTAAAGAAGAAGAAATATTAGAAACAAAACAAAACACTAAAAATAAAATAATCATAATTACACTTTTATGAACTATTGAAGCACTCAAACGCAGCACCACAAAACCCTTCCCAACCTCCAGATAGAAACCGGAATACAGAGACAGAAAACATACCGAGGTCACACAGAAACGTACGCCTGTTATCTCAAGGCAAGGTCGCGTAACTCATTCCACACAAGAGATCCTTCCCGAGCTGAATAAAATCCCCTGAAAGTTTCAAGAATAAACTATCAGATTTCCTAAGTTGTGTGAAATCGTTTCGAGGTAGAAGGAAAAAAAAAAATTAACTATCCCAGGTGAAATAAAATAATCTAGAAGTAGTCCCCCCCAAAAAAAAAAAAATAAAAAAGGAAGCCCACTTTCGCAAATGTATAATCTTTAATACAAGAAATCTTTCTTAGGTCAAGTAAAATTGTTTGGAGCGAGCAACATGTCATTGAACTAAAAGAAAACATCATAGAATTACAAATCCCATCACTAAATACATCTGCCCAGTACTTAATAAAACAGTTGAGTATCAGTAAGGTTAACCAAAAAAGGAAAAAAAATAAAGGAAATAAATAGAAATGCAAAAAAAACTCTTGCACGATTTCTTTTCAGTGGCAAAATAAAGTCAAACTGGGTTATGTCATCCGCCCTGGTCGGATTTGACAGTCTCCAAAGTAATCAGATTGAAAAACCTAATCCCTTTTCACTTAAAACTGATGTGGCCCTGCATGGCGCAGTTTACACTTTTAGGAGCAGAGACGATGAGTAAAAACAAGTCAGTAAAACAAATCAGTACAACAAGTCAATAACACTTCTGTACTTTACCAGTTTGTTTCTGTGCATGTTTGTTTCTTTTTTTTTGGGGGGGGAGGGGGGCGGGGACGGATGTTGCAAACTATCGATCAGATGTAAAAGTCTTAAGTAAACTCAAGCAGCATTTCACTTGACGAAATTAGGAAAAACAAGTGATGTGCCCCCGCTCGTTCGATCTGGCCCAACTCAGCTCTAATCAGCAGGAATCGAACCGCCTTGGCCTCTAATACCTACATGTAACATTTCAGAATAGTAGGTCAGCTCTAGGTATATTGAAAAAAGTGGTGAAAATTTTTGCATGACATCCTGAGTAATACGAGAAAACACAGAAATTTTGATAAGGTCATGGCGGAATTTGGTGCCGAATTGGTTGTTTTCACGAGAGAAAAAAAAATACCTGCTAAGAGAGAGAGAGAGAGAGGTGAGAGAAAGAGTTATCCCAGGGTCATAGATTATATTATTGGGCTCATAGCTCACGGTCTCTGCTGAGTGGGGACCCCGTGACCTTTCGTGAGAGAGAGAGAGAGAGAGAGAGAGAGAGAGAGAGAGAGAGAGAGACACACACACACACACACACAAAGAGAGCAAAGACTGTCACACCCCTTTATGGAAATCTTAGCTGACTCGAATCCCAGTGTTCGTAAAACAATTAAGTAACTAATTCCATTTTTCGGTTGGCTAGTCATAAGATCCACACTTCTCGTAACGACATCTTTTTTGCCAGGTATGTAAGTATTTAGGCCTGCGTGGATCTAGAGGTGTATGTATGTTCACATTTGAATGCGTATCTGTACATATTTTTTTTAAAGTATGCGTATGTGTGTTTGTTTTTATATGTATGCTTATATGTATGTATGTTTATATGTATGCGTATATGGATGCATGTCGTACTTCTGTGCCAAATTCTAATTCATTCTGACCAGCAACTATTCAGAATCTTGAGCCAGAGTGACAATGTATTTATATATGATGTGTAAAGCGTATGAATATATGATAGACTTGCAGATGTATGTGTATGCGCGTTTAACCCTCTGATCAGCCCTAACCCAATCTCCACACTGCCTGTAACCAATCCACAACCTTGAGGCAGAGTGAGAGAGTGCCTGCCCTAGCCCAGATTAGAGTGCAGGCGGAGTGAAAGAAGCAGGAGCGGAGGCTAAGAGGGATAAACACGCGAGCCGGGGTGTGTGGAGTGGTGGGGAGCTGACATGCGACGTGGGAGAGTTACGAGAAGATCGAAAAACAGGTAGAGAACCATAATGTTATCACTATAGGGGAAAGAAATGCCTGTGGATGATCTGGAAAAGAAAGAAATGGATAAGTGTATGTGAGAATGAGGAAAGAGCGAAAACATGGTGGAAGGAATGAAGAAGTATGTGGATGAGAGAAACATGAAACATAGCTAAAAACCAAAATGGAAAATATAAAAAAGTGGACAAATGAATAACTGAATGAATAAATAAATAAATATATAAATAAGAATGGAATGAATAGTGGATGTTGAAACGAAGGTAAGTTGACAAAGGATGTAGGAAAATGGGGGGAGAAACAGCAAAAACGTGGGCAAGGATTTGAACGAAAGAGTGGATGGGAGGAACTGGAGAGATGGACCAAGAAAGGATGGAGAAAAAGGGAGCGTACAATGGAATGGTTAGACAGAAGAGAGACTGACAAACAAAGTTGAGAATCAGAAGAGGGAGACCGAAGAAGTGGTAGAGAGACTGTGTGAAGGAATGCATGAAAGAAACTGGAAAATGACCAAGAATGAGATGAAAGGACCAAATGGAGTGATCCCTGGGATGTTTAGATATGAGAGGTTGGCATGGAAATTGGAAGAGTGAAGAGAGAACGACCGAGAGCATTGTGGATGGATATAATCATTGCAAGAGAGTGAAAAGACAGGATGATGTAGAAACTAAGAAAGAATGAGAGAGAGAGAGAGAGAGAGAGAGAGAGAGAGAGAGAGAGAGGGGGGACGAAAATGAGTGAAGAGAGAACGACTGAGAGCATTGTGGATGGATATAATCATTGCTAGAGAGTGAAAAGACAGGATGATGTAGAAATTAAGAAAGAATGAGAGAGAGAGAGAGAGAGAGAGAGAGAGAGAGAGAGAGAGGGGGGGGAGGGGGGGGACGAAAATGGTACAGGGAGATCGAATGTAGTATAATTATCGTATGAAATTCATTAGACCCAGAAGATGGGTGATTCAAATGGAGAACAGTTATAGAGGGAGGAGAGGGTGGCCGAAAACGAAGTGAAACGATCAAATTTTACAGTTTCTCTCTCTCTCTCTCTCTCTCAATTTCCTTTACATTCAGATTCAGTTCTTAACGAGACGGAATCAAATGGATTAAAGTTGCAGGAGGAGAAGGAAAGGAAGACCAACAACGAGGTGGAAAAATCGAATGGAGAAATAAATGGGAGAAAGTGGTAAGGGGGATTGAGGAAGACGACATGAGCGAATAGAAGAGTGTTTTGTGAGTCCCGGGTTCAGAGCAGGAGGAGGAGAGGGAGAGCGAGAACCCAGAGCAGAAGGGGGAGAGGGAGAGCGAGAACCCAGAGCAGAAGGGGGAGAGGGAGAGCGAGAACCCAGAGCAGAAAGGGGAGAGGGAGATCTAGAACCCAGATCAGAATGGGGAGAGGAAGATCGAGAAACAAGAAGCAAGATCGAATGTAATAATCTTAGGGTAGGGCGAGAAGACGCAGACCTTGGATGATGGAGAAAAATCACATGAAGTAAAATTGAAGAAGGCGAGAGGCAGCATGAGAACGAGGTGGAAAGTCGGAAGAAGAGAGAGGAAAACCGAGAAAGAGACAGGAGTGAGTAGAGGAGTGAGGAGAAGAAGACTGAGAGCGAGGTGGCAAGAAAGAATGCATTAATGTCATGGTGGAGTGAGAAGGAAAGCAAGGACGAGGTGGTAAAGGTGGACTATGGAATGTTTGGGGAGAGGGAACGAGAATGAGGTGGAAACATGGTCTGGATGTGTTGTTTGGTGTTGGGGTTCAGAGCAGAGTGAGGAGAGGACGACTGAGGGCGAGGTAGTTGACATGCAAAGCGGCCTCGATGTGCAAGTGACACGGACGCGAAACTGAGTAATGTTTGTGTGAGAGTGAGGAGAAGGAGACCGAGAACGAGATTAATGGATTCAATGGGGAATATGATGGCATGTTTCTTTTTCTTTCTCCTATTCTTTTTTTTTCTTTTTTTTACATTAAATATAATCCCATCTAATGCAAAACTATTAGTTCTCTCTCTCTCTCTCTCTCTCTCTCTC
>NC_137011.1:8485535-8513035 GCF_032717465.1 Coenobita brevimanus
AGGACCAGTGCTTAGACAAAAGGAAGAGTGCAAAAAATACAGGTACATGTATGGAGAAGGAGGAAGAGGAGCAGAGAGGCAAAAGAACGACGGAGGAGAGGAATAAAGTCAGAGAAAGAAGGGATAAGGAATAACTACTCAGACCCCAGGCAAGGCTAAGAAAACACACACAAGGAAGGTCGGCAGGTACAAAGAGGGAGGAGGTAGAGAAGAAGGCAGAAGGAGAAGAGGCAAGAGGAGAGGGGAGAGCAGGAAAGAAGTAGAAGGAGAAAGACAAGAAATAAGGTCAGAGAAAAGGAGGGAGGAACAGATACTGACACCCGAGGCAGAGCAGAGAAAATATACATAAGGAATGCAGGCAGGGTGAGGCAGGAGATGTACAGAAGAAGGCAGGAGGAGAAGAAATGGCAGGAGGAGAGGCAGGAGTTGGAGGAAGATAGGAAAGGAAATAGGAAATACAGAGGTAAGAAGGGATGATAGTTTGCCAAAATGGGAAAGTAAATTGAATGCAGGAAAAAAAAAAAATAGATGCCGAAGCTTCATGAACCTTTAGTTAATGTCCCTCGATTGAGCGCTTTTGGTGGTGTGGTGTGATGTGGTGTGATTTGGTAAGATTCGGTGTGTTGTGGTGTGTTGTGGTGTGGTGTCGTGTGCTGTGGCGTGTTGTGGTGAGGTTGGGTGTGGTATGGTGTGTTGTAGGATGGTGTGGAATAGTGTTGTAGTGTGGTGTGGTATGGTCTGGTGCGGTAAGGTTTGAAGTATTCTTTTTTTTTAATGTTGCTTAAGTCAGCTGGAGTGAAACATCTTTTTTCCCACAATCGTTACTGAGTGACATATAGACATGGTGACCCCTGGAGATGCTCCCACATCTGATAAAGTAACAACACACAAAGCAATACAAGGAAGGAAGGAAGGAAGAATGAGAGAAAGAGAGATGAGGGATGATAAGACGAGGAGTAGAAGGAAGGGTGAACAGGTAAGAATGAACAGCAACAGAGGAAGAGATGGATAAGAGAGAGAGAGAGAGAGAGAGAGAGAGAGAGAGAGAGAGAGAGAGAGAGAGAGAGAGAGAGAGAGAGAGAGACAGACAGACAGACAGACAGACAGAGACAGACAAATAGAGACAGAGACAAACAGACAGACAGAGACCGACAGACAGACAGAGACCGACAGACAGACAGACAGACAGACAGACAGAGTACATATGAAGAACTGAGGAAGGTAGACAGGGCTAAGAAAATACACCGCAGGCAAGCAAGAAGGCAGAGAGAGAAGGAGGAGGAGGAGGAGAAGGAAGAGGAAGAGGAGGAAAGGTTGATACACAGCAGGGAAATGAAGAGAGAAAGAAAGGCCTTAATAAAGAACAAATAATGGAGAAACCTGCATAAGACAGAGACAATGAAAAGAGAAAAGACCAGATTATTGAAGCTGAAAGGAAAGAATGAACGGATGAATTACGAAGGCTGGAAAAACGAAGAAGAGAATGAATGAAAGAAGATAGACTAGAGCCAATGAAAGAAAGAGGGTGCGAGAAACAAATAAAGAAATAAAGGAATGAATAAGAAAAGAAAGAAGGATGGAAGGAAGGAGAGAAGGAAGGAAGGAAGGAAGGAAGGAAGGAAGGAAGGGAGGGAGGAAGGAAGGTCAGCAGCGTATATACAAACAAAGAGTATAAATGAAAGAATGAAGAATGGAAGGGACGAGCGGACGGTGATAAACAGTGTATGGAAAATGACCTAATGAACAAACTAAAGACAGTAGGCAAAATACGAAACATTACAAGAGGGGGAAAAAAAAAAAGAACAAGCAAGTGAAAGAAAAAGTAATCAGTGGAAGAAAGAAAAGTCATGCAAGAAATTAGTAAAAAAATGAGTGGATGAATGGGAGAAAAAAAGTAATAAAGAGTGTAAGAAAGGAACGCAAATAGGAATGAAGAAAAAAAAAGGAAAAAGGAAAACGGGGGAGAAGGAAAGGACGGAAGAAAAGCAAGGAGGGAGTGAGGTAGGAGGTAAGAAAGGATGGGAAAAAGGAATGAAAGAGAGAATGGAGGGAAAAATGAATGCAAACATGAAAGAAGGAAGGGAAGAAAGTAAAGCAAGGAGGAAGTGAGGTAGGATGTAATTAAGAAATGAAGGAAAAATAGGAGTGGAAAGAAGGAAAAATGAAAGCAGGAATGAAGGAAGGGAATGAAGTAAAGCAAGGAGGGAGTGAGGCTGGTGGGTTGAATGGCAAGAAAGTTTGGTAGACTTAAAAGGAAAGGATGTAAGGGTGGCTGAGAAGTTTAATAGACTTGAAGGAAGCAGCTTGGCAGGGCAAGAGAAGGAGGGTTAGCAGGCAGGAAGAAGAGTGAAAGGAAGAAGGAAGGATTTTACTTTAATCTCCTATACTTTATTTTTCCCTCCTTAAATGATATCTAGAGAAGGAGGGTTAGCAGGCAGGAAGAAGAGTGGAAGAACGAAGCAAGGATTTTACTCTTTTCTATACTTCAATATTCCTTCTTATAAGACATCCATTTCTCCAACTCTTATTTGTCAACACATGAGAGTTAGTATGCTTAGAAGAGACTTTTTTAACAGGAAAAGTTAGATATAGCCTTCAATAACCTTTCCTAAGTTAAGATGATTGTCTTGTAATGGAAAGAATAATTCACTTAAACCGTCAACTATTTCTAAGGGACTAAAAGGACACATCTTATGAGGACGAAAGAAACAGGGTTGTGAGGCAGGATAAAAGTGAATGAAGAAAGGAAGATTAATTCATTTTACATTTTATAGTTTATTTCTCATTCCGTGTGAAAATCAAGGTCAGGATATTGTTGTTGATGATTATTATTTCTCTACTTGCATTAATTTTATCCTCATCTCATCTCTACGTAGGAATAAGTGGCATGGTAATGATGATGATGCTTTTTTTTTTTTTTGCTTTTTTTATCAAACCCTAACATCCAAACGCCACTTTTTTTTATGCTATAATTAAAGCAGGGATGATGGTGATGATGATGATGATGATGATGATGATGATGAACTCTCTTAAGTGAAATAAAGGCGAAGTACACATTCAAGACATCGAAATAATGTCAGGTTACGCAAAGGGGTGAACGAACAAGGTAGGTTGATTGGGAGAGGAGCAGCAACTTATTTTTTTTTTTTTTCATTTGTCAGGAATTGGTAGGGATCAAAGATGGTATGTGGATGTCCATATGTAAGAGCTGAGGAGAAAGGAGTCTGGACGGAAAAATGTAGAACGAGGGCAAGGGGAGGTACGAGCAAATCGATGAAATGAAATTGCTTGGAAAAAGAAACAGTTGGTAAGAAGAGAGTAGGTCGAAGTTAAAATATAATTGTAGCCTTGCAGGGAGAGAGAAAAGGCAAGATTAGTAAGAAAGTAAAAGATCATGGAATATAAAGAAGAAAGAAGGAATAACAGCACAAAAGGAGAGAACTGAAATGAGAAACTGAAAGGAAAAAGGTTTTGCTTGAGGAAGGTTCACAGAAGCTAAGGTGGACAGAGAGGTAAGTTTGAGGGAGTTGTGATGGGTCTGTTTGGCAGGTGTGATGGCCACTTGTTAGGTATATGTGACAGGTATTTGTATACAAGTAGACAAGTATAAGCTAGACAGATGTGATGATTATTAGCAGGTGTGATAGGTATGTGACGCACAAGTGTAATGGATAGGTTATACGACAAGCAGTGACAGGTGTATGGGAAGATGTGGCAGAAACTTGGTAGGCAGCTGTGACATGCTTTGGTAGGCGGATGTAACAGGTGTATGATCATCTGAGAGAAACATATGAATGAAACGTAAGACAGGTGTGACGATATTCGGCAGGCTGATATGACGGAAGATTAGTAAGCAGGTGTAAGAGGTAGCTTTGATTTGGTAAGCTAGTTCAGGATAGATTGGATATTGGTTAGGTCTGCTTACGTGAGACATACTTAGGTTTGGCGTGACAAGAGAAAATAAGTTAGGTTATCGTTACTTAGATAGAGGGACACAGATGTGAGGAATATGACGGAGGCAGATGGGTAGGTGTAACGACATTTGGTAGGCCGAAAGACAGGGAAGGCAGGAAGGTGTGACGGGATGTGAACTGCAGGTGTGAACGATGTTTAATAGTTTAGGCTAGGTTGGTTTAGACACAATTAGGTTAAGTTAGGTTAGGTTAAGACAGGAAATGGGTACGAAAGGTGAAGATAGGCGAGATATAGGAAACATAGATTACGTTGGGTTAAAAATACGAAACATATGTCTGTTTAAGTTAGATATACGCTATGTTAAAGACAACTAGATACGGGTGCGCAGGTGTGAGGAATATCAGGGAGACAGGTGGACAGATGTGACGATATTTGGTAGACAGACAGGTAAGGAAGAAGGTGTGACGGGGTGTGGTGTGCAGGTGTAAGGGGTGTTTGGTAGGCAGGCAGGTAGGTAGGCAACCATGAAGGGCATACGACTGAGACACAGGGATTAAAATGTGTACAGGGGTCGTTGTGCCGTGAGAGAGAGAGAGAGAGAGAGAGAGAGAGAGAGAGAGAGAGAGAGAGAGAGAGAGAGAGTTTTAACTCTTTCAATACAATGACGAATTTCCTGTATGTCGTGTGCTTGTTTTACAAAACCATAAAAACACACTATACAAATGGAAGAATTACACCCATTAAAAAAAAAAAAAGTCCTATTTCTTGTGAAGATAAAACAGCTTCAGTACGATCTGGGTTCTGTTTAGGTACATTCACCTTTATTAGTACTACAAGGAGTGGTACGTTACAGGAGGATGTGGTACCAATTTATATACTTTGCTTACGTCGCACTTTTGAGCTGGAGGAAACACAACAAACTTCCTGCTTCCTTGCGCTGAGCTAGAGCGAACAAAACAACTTATCTTTTTCTCTCTTCTACTGAGATGAAGCAAACAGACCAAATCTTTATATCTCACGCCCACTGAGCTGAAGCAAACGCGACACATTATACCTTACTTCTACTGAGTCGTAGCAAACAACCTTTTTTTTTTTTTTTTTTTAAATCTTACTTCTACTGAGTTGGAACATATTCATTTTTTTTTACCTCAATTCTACTGGATTACAGGAAACACTTCAACTCTTTATATTTCACATCTACTGAGCTGGAGCAAACAAAACAATTATTTCTCACTACTACTAAGTCGGAACATACACTACTCTTTTTCACCTCACTTCTGTCGAGCTGAAGCATACACATTTCCTCCCCCTCCCCCCTTCTACTGAGGTGGAAGAAACACGGCAATTTCAATACCTAAATATCGTGTTGCAGAGTCGAGTTATAGGAGACTGAACAGAAAATCGTCCTCCAACGCAGTCCTTTTTTTTTTTTTTTTTTTTTTATGTGAAGGTGATTTTACTGGAAAAGGGTCCAAGTCGGGTCGAAACTGTTGTGTGCCTTAGGGTCATATTCTAAGTGGCTTGGGAAATTTCGTAACACCTATTCTTTAGCCATTTATTCTACATATTAAACCCCAATATCCTCTTGAATGTTAGCAATGCACACTATGGCGATATTAAAACTATATAAACAACTTACGAGAGATTGTTCTGGGGTAATAAGAAAAATGAATCGCTAGTGAAAAGGCGTTACTACGAAGCCTATGATAACACTGCGTCTATATTAAAATGATATAAACAGCTTACGAGTGAATATTCTGGTGTAATAAGAAAAATAAATCGCTTAAGAAAAGGTGCTACGAAGCCTCCGATGCCACAAAGAAAACGGACCATAAAATTCAGGAGGGGTTTATAATTTAATCGCTTAATTTACCCATGATTCTGTCGGACGATAATAAATTCCATCTAATCCCTTCACCACCTTGACGTGTTTAATTTATTTTTGCTGGTGTAATTAATTTTGCTACCTACAGACGATTATATTCAGCACTGAGGAGGATTTTTATAAAGAAGGGGTAAATGAAGGCAATATCTAACCCCTCCAGTCCGAAAAATCCCTTCAAACCTGAATTAAATCCCCTTGAGATATTGCAAGAAGTGGCTGGAGAAAAGAGTCACCAGACTGAAAAGAGAGTTAAGAAAATTCCCCCAATACTTAATGGTATTGGGAGTGTGCATTAACGCAAGTGAAGGGAGAGTTTTTACTACAATCTCGTAAAATGAGTGCATTGGTGAAGATGGGGTGATGGATAGATAAACAGACAGATACTTAGACAGACAGATTGATGGATAGATGGATTAATAAAGAAAGAGCATGACAAAATGTGCGCAAAAGAAAAGAGGGGGAAGCAAGAAAGTGATTATTTATATATATATATATATATATATATATATATATATATATGTATATATATATATATATATATATATATATATATATATATGTGTGTATATATATATATATATATATATATATATATATATATATATATATATATATATATATATACAAAAAAAGAGAGAGAGAGAGAGAGAGAGAGAGAGAGAGAGAGAGAGAGAGAGAGAGAGAGAGACAGACAGACAGACAGACAGACAGACAGGCAGAGGGAGAGTCAGAGAGAGAGAGAGAGAGAGAGAGAGAGAGAGAATCACTCACAGTACATGCACTCAATCATTATTCCTAAGCCATCATTGTCACCACTTTGGCGCTACTACCGAACCGATTATACTGATATATGTGTTAGCTACGTCATTAAACTCTGATGTGATGGCATTAGCGGGTGTAGTAATGGAACTCTGACCGGTCTAGTGGAATAGCTAACCATTTCATCAGTAATCCATTCGTCCACTACGTAACTACCATCCCCCGTAGTGAAGGATCAAACAGGTGGGTTAAATGAGGCACACACACTTAATCCGCCGTGCATATTAACTGGAGCAATATTTCATCTCACTGGGCCAGAGATTTATCTTGCTCTGCGGAGAATATTTATGTGGACGTAGCAGTACACCCTGAACCACAAAGGCCCACTGGGTGTCGAGCTCACTGCCCAGCATACGGTGCTTGTGTTTTGCCTGAAGCCCGTCCGCGTTAAACATAGAAACTAATGTGATCGCCATAGGCTAGCACAGGTTCACACTCGATCAACTTGTACTGATAAAAACAAAAAATGCAGATACTAACACTGACTCATATACACTCCCCTCGCTGTAGACACTTCTCCCTGATTCTTACTTACCCAGCATGAGATAGGGTAATTCTGGCTATCACTCTCTCTCCGAGGAAAGATTCGGTCCTGCAGTGCGCTTGATGTGGACTGTTACAGCAGTGAGTCCAAAGCTTACATTGTGCTATCTGATATTCGCACTCGGTCTAGGAGTGTTAGGCTTTCTTTCGCAAACACTTCTGAGAATACTACTACTACTACTACTGCTGCTGCTACTACTACTATTACCACCACCACTGATAATAATAATTATAATAATAATAATAGTAATAATAATAATAATAATTATAATAATAATAATTATAATAATAATAATACGACCTAATACGACCTCTATAAGTAATAGTTGTAGTAGTAGTAGTCGTAGTCGTAGTCGTAGTCGTAATAATAATAATAATAATAAAAATAATAATAATGATCCATCCATCATGCAATCCTATATTGCCCCAAGAGGAGCGTAGGAGCCCGGGGCTAGGCAGTTGGTCCTGACATATAAAATGAGAGTGACCAGCCTCATTCATCCCTGAGTGGCATTACATGAGCAATACATCCCAACCACCCTTTGGATATAAACCTTCACAGGCTCAATCCGACTGAAGCGCAATAATTACCCGCTAAACCACCAGGTGCCAAAATTGGGTTATATGGTTACCACCCAGAGTAGTAAATGGTTTGCTGGTGTACAGGAAACCATTTGGCTTGTCACCCAGTGTAGAGTCACCCACTGGCAGAAGGAAGAGGAAAGAATGAAGGAAAGAAAGACAGAAGTGGGAGTGTAAAGTTACCCGTTGGCAGAAGGACAAGGAAAGAATGAAGGAAAGGAAGACAGAAAAGGATGGAAGGAAAGAAGGATGGAGGAGAGGAAAAGGCAGACACCCGACAACAGCACTACTTCGAGTGAGTGGATGGTGAGCGCCCCCACCTACCACAAATAATAATAATGATAATGACAATGATATGTCAATGAATGATACAGAACTTCTCTAAATGGAAAAAAAATCACCTTGAATTAGCCCTCCAAAATAAATCCAAGCGCTTCCACTGCAACCAAAAGATTAACTGAATCAATTTGTGGCAAGGCAGAAAAAATCAGACACGAAATAAACTCCTCCCGTAATGGCTCCCCCACACGAATACATCATTAAGGGGAAAAAAAAAATCTTCCTGACCGCGCACGAAGAAATTTATCACTCCCATTTTCGTGCTCGACGGAAACTAATAGAGTGCTGGAGTGGAGAGAGAGAAAAAAAAAGAAAAAAAAGAATGTAAAAAGAAAAGAAAAAAGACATGCTGAAAGAGTGCGATAGGAGATGGAAGCAGGAGAAGAGAGAGAGAGAGAGAGAGAGAGAGAGAGAGAGAGAGAGAGAGAGAGAGAGAGAGAGAGAGAGAGAGAGAGAGAAATGCAACAACGATAGGATAATACAGAGTAAAGACGTATCGAAGAGAACAAAGGAAAAAGACGATGACTAAGAAGAAAAAAGTGGAAAAGAAAAAGGAGGAAGAAGTAGCAGAGGAGACGAAGGCAAGGGAATCATTTTTTATTGCGAGGATCCGAGGTGATAGCACAAAAAGAAGAGGAAAAGGAGGAGGAGGAGGAAAAGAAGGAGAGGAAAAAGAGGATGATGATGATGAAGAAGCGGAGGAGGAAGAAGTACAAGAGGTGGAGGATCAAGAAGTAGAAATGATTGATGATGATGATGATGATGATGATGATGATGATGATGATGATGATGATGATACGGAAGGGGAGGAGGAGAAGGACGGACACAAAGGAAAGCAAATGGCAACAGACTTTATGGTCCTTTCTAGGCTGCTTGTTACAGAGCAGACTATGACTGCAAGATCTAATTCTACATGTTGAAGGATAAGGATAGTAAAGCAAGGAGGAGGAGGAGGAGGAGGAGGAGAAGGAAGAAGAATATTAAGCGCGGGATGAAGAAGACGAGGAGGAAGGAGAAGTAGGACAGGAGTAGGAGGAAGAAGAAGAGGAAAAAGTAGAGGAGAAGGAGGAGGAGGAGGAGAAGGAAGAAGAAGTAAAAGAAGAAAAAGATAATTGATGACGATGAAAATGATGATGATGATGATGATGATGATGCAGAGGAGAAGGAGGAGGAGGAAGAGGAGGAGAATGATGAGGTAGAAGAAAAGGCAAAAGAAAATCATGAGGAAGAGATGCAGGAGAGGAAGGGCGAGAACCATTTTTCATAGCGATGATCCTGGGTGATAGCGTGAGGAGTTTGAAGAGCATTTTATTCTTCTTCCATCTATCACCGCCAGAGAGGGTTTGTGTGTTCCGAGCCTGAAGAAGGGGGAGGAGGAGTAAGAAAGTGCTGTGGGGGAGGAGTAGGCGTAAGAAGGTGAGGAGGAGGAGGAAGACGAGGCGTAAAATTGTGAGGTGGAGTTGGAGGAGGAGGCGTGCGTACGAAGGTGAGATGAAGGAGGAGCAGGTGTTAGGAGAAGGGGGCATACAATGATCATGAGGAAGAGGATGAGGAGGAAGAGGACGTGAAGGAGAAAGAGAAAGAGGAAAACGATGAGGAGGAAGAGGAAGAGGATGAGATGAGGGCGAGGAAGACGAGGGCTAGGAGGAAAAGGAGAAGGATGAGAAGAACGAGTGAAAAAGTCGAGTAGAAGGAAGACAAGAATTCTCAGCTGAACTTAGTAAAGGGGTAATAGGACAGGATGAAGAGTAAGGTCGACAGTCGGAAGAATTTACACGTTGTCATGACACACGCTGAGAATAATGTTAGAGATAATTACAGGATATATGATACAACAGATGTGGGTCGTATATATTTTTTCCAAGAGGAATAAATGATGGCGAAAGAGCAGGAGACCGAGAACGAGGCACAGCAATAATGAGCAGGAGATTGTAAGGAAGGTGGAATGTGGTGGAAAGAGGGGATATTGTTGTTCATGGACAAATATGCATCGAGGGAATTTTTTTCGAGGCCACATTCGTTGCGGCGTCAAGCAACAAATAGACTGATCGATTGAAAGGTGGATAGACTGATAGGTAAGTAGGTGTAGTAGATAAGAAGGTAGGTAGGTGCTGTTGGTAGGTAGGTAGGCAGACAGGTAAGTGGGCAGGTAAGTGGGCAGGTAAGCAGGCAGGTAACTAGGTACGTAGGCAGATAAGTAAGCAGGTAGGTAGGTAGGCAGGTAAATAAGCATATAGGTCGGCAGGTAACTCAGTAGGTTTGTAGACAGGTAACTAAGTAGGTAGGTAAGTAGGCTGATAGGGTGGCAGATAGATAGGTAGACGGAAGATGTATTGGTAGACAGACAAGACACTCTCATGAACACACAGGCGAAGAAATAAACAGATGGATCAACTTAATCATGGGCTAAAAATACCGAAACTAGAGACGGTGAAAATTATCAAAACCATCATCAGGACCCTCAGATTATCCAAGTACCCCCTCATACATCTTCCCATTTTCTGTGCCCCTATACTCCATCCCCCAATCATCGCTCACAATAACACAAGTACCACGATTCTTCTTTGTTATCGCGCCGCTTCCATCTCGCTATTGTTCGCCACTTACGATAGTCAGTGTCGGGATCTTTTCGTACAGTTAAGAGTACTATTGTTCGGTGGTTAGGCAAGGGTGTATCGGAAAGAAAGTCATTGAGAGAGAGAGGGGGGGAAATTGGGGAAGATGCAGTCGAAGAAAATAGGTTTTCATCTGTTTGGAAATGGAAGTTGAGAGAGAGAGAGAGAGAGAGAGAGAGAGAGAGAGAGAGAGAGAGAGAGAATCTTCGTTCCTTTTCTGTTTCCTTCTTTCCTACAATTTTCTTCTTCCTTTCTTCTCCCCCCCCTTTATTTTTCATTTCCTATCCTTTATCTTTTACTATCCTCCTCCTCCTCTTCTTTTACATCTCTTTCTTTTTCCATCGTCTCTTTTTCTCCATTTCTCTCTCCCTCCGTATTGGCTACACTCTTTCTTCCCCGTCGTCTCTCTCTCTCCCACATTTCCCTCCATCCTTCTCTCTTTACTCTCCCTTCTCTCTTCCATCCCCCTCCTTCTCAACCCTCTCCTCTCTTCCGTCCATCCTATCTCCAAATGTTCATTTCCTCACCAGATCTCCCTCCTCCTCACTCCATCTCTTAAGTCCGTCTCTCCCACTCTCCCTCCATCTCTTAACTCCGTCTCTCTCACTCTCCCTCCCTCTCCCTCCATCGTCACACCTTTCATTTCTCTTACTTTCTCTCTCCCCTTCCCTCCCCTCCCACATACTCCCGCACTCTCCATTTTCCCTCTCACTTTCTCTCTCTCCCTTCCCTCCCACACTCTCTCTCTCCCTCCATTCCCCACTCCCTCCATCTCTCCCTCCCTTCTCCACCTTACTTTGCACGAGTACTATCGGCAAAGCAATACCGGACCCCAAGATGAACACGATCCGATGCCATTGATTTCATGCCACGGATTAGCATTATTCACCTTCACCCACTACCTCGCTCTCTCTTCTCTTCTCTTCTCTTCTCTCTCTCTCTCTCTTTCTCTCTCTCTCTCTCTCTCTCTCTCTCTCTCTAACTTCCCTTCCTCGTCTTTTTTCCCTCCGTCTTTCCGATCCCTACGTCTTTCTCCCCCCCCCCTACCTCTCTCCTCCACTTCGTCCACTCCGTCCTTAAACCAATCCCTCTTAATGTACACATAATCATTGACTCCTCATGCGGGGGAGAGAGAGAGAGAGTTAAAGGGGAGGGGGGAAGAAGGAGAGGCGGGGGAAGGGGAAATAGGGAGTGAGATTTAATGTGGGTGATTCATTTTTTAGTCACTAGTTGAGTGTAACAAGGATATCGATCTAGTAGTGTTGATGAAGAGATTAAATAAAGAATAATTACCTGCTATCTGTAATCTACCTCACTGAAATCTCTGAGCATTAGAACCAGACGTAAAATCAACCTTTGTCGTGATATCGTTGTAGTGGCCTCTTTTGGACGCTATCGTGCTTTAAAGAGGAGAGTCGTAGTGCTTGGAGTCTTTCAGCTTCGACTGCTAGAGCCATTTCGAAGCAAAGGGTTTCGATTTAAGTCTGTTCACGAAACCAGAGTCACTTACGCAGAGAATTAATTTTTGCCAAGTTCCAGTCCTTCCCCACAATACTACCCACAACAGTTAATGGTACACCCAGGTCCCCATGTACGCTGTTAGGTGAATGATGACCCAGACTTGTCCAAGAATTTGATGGTTCCGAGAACTGAACTTACGAACTTCCCCGCCATCTCGAGTTTTATGTGATGTAATAAAACGGAATAGTCGACGATACAACCAGGTTCCTAATTGTGTGTTTAGGTGAACTATGACAAAGGGGAAATATATTTGCCTAAGAATTTGGCTGTGCTGATATTCGAAGTTTTTTTTATTTTTTTCCACCATGTCGGATTTCAAAATCACTTTGTGAGATAGAGAAAAGCCAAGAACTGAAGTTTTTGATATGGGTGTAAGTTCGAATTCCTTCGCCATTGTTATACATTTTGTCAAGGAATTTTCCTTGACAGACAGGAAAAGCATGACCGAGCGTGAAAGGAGTGAACTACATTACAGGTACTACTGGTACGATAGTTTTCTCTTTATACCTGCAGTCATCTGACAGTACTGATTAATTTAGGAAATTTTTTTCGAGAAGAAGGGTTAGATATACTTTTCCTTAACCAAATCACTACGAGAGGTCTTTTCTAACTTGAATAAAATTACCAGGAAGGAGCAGTAATAAAGTGCAAAATATGTCATTCAAGTGCAGGAGATGTGGTAATGGGTATGGCAGCTGGTGTCAGAGGAAGTCTCATAAATAGTCTTGAATATAGATGTAGGATATAGGGCTGGTGTTGTTCTGTATTCGACGTATAGGGAATCAGATTACCTCGTTAGTAAAGCAAATAGTCAGTTGTTTGGCCTTTAATAGCACTCAGTAAATTTCCCTGTATTGGCCATGTACGTACAATCCTTGCCAATAATCTCTATATACGTTTGGCTTTGGGAGTTACTGAAGTGAGAGCCCACTTCATTTGCCTATTGATCTGTGTATTTGTCGTCATTTTTGGGACTCCCTTCCACAATCTGCTCTTCCCTCTATTTATGATCTCCAGCTTTTAAGTGCAATGTATCCGGGCACCTCGAATTTAACAGCTCTTGATTCAGGTATGCATTTGTTTGTGTTTCTTTGAAAGGGACAGGACCATTCGCTGTGGGGAAGAGAAATGCTAGTTTCCACCCATACAGCATTTTGTTTGTTTGTTAGGACGTTGATGATGCTTATGATCGATAGTTAGAGAACGTTTTCATAATAGTATGAGGGAGCTATTGATAGAAGCTTGGCGATTTTGTGTTTCATGCTCATCTCATTAGGTTTCAACACAGTTTCGAAACAGTGCAAAGCAACTATTAATTAACACACTGACCATAAACTGAGCTTATAATATTCATCTCATTTTCTCTTGCAGGGTTTTGATACGGTTCCGAAGAGGAGTAAAGTAACTATTGACGGCGGCTGTAGGATTTGCATGAGTCTGGTGGCGCATTGGTGGTGTCCAGTGTATTGTGTGTGGTAGTGGGTCCAATCCAGTGTCCTATTGCTGTGGGTCCCTTTGTGTGGAGTTAGTGGGACGGCTGAATGTGGTGGAGGGGTGGGCTGCGTGTGTGTCTAGGTGATGTGCTCCGTTTGTCCTTGTCTCTCATCCTGGTCAATATAATGCCTCGTTTTATCTCATGCCAATTCCTGCAATGTTTCTGCCTCTTTTGGGGATGACTTATGTGTTTTTGGTTATGTGGTCTTCGTGTCTGTCTCTCATCCTGGTCAGCAATATGTCTCGTTCTGTCTCATGCCAGTTCCTACATTGTCTCTCTGAGTTAATCTGTTTATTCCTCTCTGTCTCTCAGTTGTGTGGTCTCCGTGTGTGTGTTTCTCATTCTGTTTAGTATAATGGCTGGGTCTGTCTCATGCCAATTTCTGTAATGTCTCTTTGTCATTCTACTGGGTGATTTGCATTCTTCTCTCTGTTCCTCGTTTATATGGCTTGAGTATCTTTGTCTCTCATTCTGCTCGGTATAATCTCTCGTTGTCTCATGCTTGTTCCCGTAATTTATCTTTGTCTCTCTATGGATTCATCTATGTATTCCTCTGTCTCTCGGTTATGTGGTGTGCGTCTCTTTGTCCCTCATCCTATTCAATACAATGTCCGTTTCTCACCACTACCAATTTGCTTCCAAGAAAGTCGTAGTGTGATTTGTCCCTGTCTCTTTTGTACCAGATGATCTCTCTATTCATCTTTCAATTGTCTTCCTCGTATGTAGTACTGTGATCTCAATGTTTTTGTATTATATGCCAATAATTCTTCATATGCTTAGTCTAACTGAAAAAAAAAAAATGATTATGTATTCTATATGTCTCTCCTGACAACTAGACAGCTCCGAGAATGTGCTGGTGTCGTCAGTCTCTACCCTCAGCTCCTACAATGCCTCGCAGTCTTATATACTATCAATCAAATTCCTTGACTCTGGTAACGCGGTTTGTCATTCTCTCTCACTGCTGTTCCTTTAATGGCAGTATTCGTTGCTCATTAGTCAGTTCGTCTCCAGGAATACAGTAGTCTTCCGTGTGTGTGTGTGTGTGTGTGTCTGTCTCTCACCTCAGAACCTCAAATTCCTCAGTCTATATTTACTTTCAATCTGGAACCGTCTCAGTCGGTAAGTTCCTGTGTCCAAGTATTTACGAGCGCTGGTTTGAATCCTCAGTTTTAATGACAGGTGTAGTGGCAGAGTGTTTATCGACCGGATTCTAAGTGGCTCTGGGGGGTTTCGTAACACCTCTTCCTTAGTGATTTCTGCTTCTTTTCCTTTTTCTTTTTCTTTTTTTGTTTTCTTTGTTTTTGTCTTTGCCTTTGTCTTTTCTTTTTCTTTTCTTTTTTTTCTTTTTCTTCTTCACCTTCAATTATGGGCCAAGCCGTAGACTCCTAATTTTTTGGTTATTTGATCCGTGTGTGTCTGTCACTCCAGTCCCTTTAAGAGTATATCTATCCCTTGGTGTTTGGAAAGTCTCCCCTCAGTAAGATAAAACTGTTTGGAATCAGAAAAATAAAGGACAAAGAAAAAAATCCTTGGAGTGAGCTGAATGAAATTGTTTGGAGGCATAAAAAAAAAAGAAAAAAGAAAAAGTGATATTGGAATGAAGGGGGTAACCAAGGCGAAAGTGGAAAGCTGCCAAAGAACCAAAGGAAAATTTATTGCCTTGCAAACATAATCAAGTGTAATGGAGGGGGATCGCGGGTTTATAGATCACCTTGCCGTAGAGCTGAATGCATTGATCTAGCTTTACAATTTACTGCAGAGAGAGAGAGAGAGAAAAAGAGAAATATTTATGACAACCCTTTGATAGCGGTGGCGTTCATTGAGCTAATTTAAAGTCGTCGGTCGTAGCTGCGAGGATATGAGAAGTTTACCAATCTTAACTAAAGCTTTATCTTCCTAGTTTTTAACGTTCAGAGGAGCCTGATACTCTCTTGACTCCTTTAGTTCAATCATGTGCTCCTCTATTATTTTCTTAATGTTTCTAGACTTGCTTATATGACTCAGGATATATTAATAAAACGACTGTTTATATATAACTCTCCTAATATTTTTCAGTGTTTTTCCATTAAGATGCATAAAATCGTCTGGTGGATAAAAGAAGAAATTGGAAAAATAAAATCTTCAGTAAGATAATATGGTTTGGTGGTGGGAAGAATATAACGAGAAAGTTAAGAGATTTTCCACAAGATCAACAATATCGTCTGCCTGTGAGAAGACTATTATGAGGAAGTTAAAATCGCTACCCAGAAGCTGAATAAAATAGGCAGGTTAGAAAGTTAGTGAATATAATCTTCTGGTTTGAATGTTAGGATGAATAAAATCGTCTGAAAATGTGGCGCGAATACGTCAGTGAATCAAAGTGGCTGAGCTTCAGAAAAATCACCTGACGTAGCCAAAGTAAAATGCAAAGTCGGCAAACTGACATCGACTGGAGCTAACCAAGCGGAGTCGGAGGATATAAATTACCCTTCCGTGGTCCTGAATACATGGACATATCTTTACAATTTGGGGGAAGGCGATCGTATGTACAGTCAACAGAGGAAGTATTGAGTCCATTGCTTTCGATGGAATTGGTCTTGGGGACATCATTTTAAAAAGTTTTCTGATAACTGCGTAGGATTGTTTGCTTGTACATTTGTCTCCCTCCAATACGGCCATCATGCACGTTAAAGACAAACTAGACTCAATAATTATGCGGAAAACAATAGTGAAAGTGATATAGGCTCGTGTTTTCCCCCAGGCTCATCTGATACGTGAACCCAGTGGAATGAAAGCTAAAGTTTCCATTCTCTAGCCGTTCAGTATGATCCTTTTGGAGCCAATGACGTAGTTCAGGGACGTTTTTATAACCAGGCAGTTGAGCCGCCTGATTGTATGGGTGCCATCACATAAAGTCGTCCCTTTCCACCACCTTCCTGACAATTTTTCACTGTTGTGGTGGATTCTTCATCTTAAAATTGATCAGGAGACCTGAGCGAAACTTCTCCGTATAACTTGCCGTCGTTGCTAATTCTGAATGACTTAAAATTTAAGCTGAAGCCTTAATAATTTCCTTTCACTGAGTGACACAAGGATGCAGTACGGTAATAGTTTTCAGGGATTATGTCTAACTACGGAAAACTATGTGGCAAGGCACAAATTTTTATTCGTAGACATTAATTAATCTATTCGGTACTATAGCTTTGTACTTGAGAGAGAGAGAGAGAGACAGAGACAGAGACAGAGACAGAGACAGAGAGAGGAGATTGATTCCTCCCTTGGCTCCTTGTTCCCGTAAAACGAATTCTAACTTAAAACTGCCATTTCTCAATATTCAATACAGAGCACTAACAACTAATTAGTACTAAAATATAATAATACCCACAAAAAGTCCTATGGAGAGGATGTCGTGTTATAGCACCGTCTTTTTCTGCCAGAGCTACGTGACATCAGCTACAAAGGGACAAGTATCTGGGATAAGTTATGGTGAACGAGGTATAGGTATTTTATGAATATTACTCCAATATCATGTAATGTTAGATCATAATTGCCACCTTTTATTCCTCACGGCTAAAGAACACTATCTCTAGCTGGGGAGAATAAATTGGGTGCATCCATAATACTACAAACCCTGGCGATAGAGAGTTTTAAGATTCTGCCAACTATAGCATTCTCTTGGCTCTATGAAACCGTTTGGAGGCAGCGAGAAATAAATACGTGCATTACATCCAAGACTCGTGTTCTTGTTTGTTATCTCCCTAACATCTCTTCCTTAGTGACTTTGGATATGGCTGGTTATTATCCTTCTGTATGTTTTTTGTGCAGAATATGGCAACATTATATTTATGTAGCACTGAAGGATAAACAAAATAAATCGATCAGTAAAAGGTGTTAAGGAACTTCAACCTACGAAAAGGCAATGAAAGATTATGGTTTTTAGCATTTTACCTTCTGAAAAAGTCTCAGGTAAACAAGATCGACTCTCATTAGCCGGATCATTATCCATGTAACAGTGAGAATATAGCACTTAGAATATAGAAATTTCCCTTTGCCCTCTAATAATTCCTATCAGCCAATTATAATCACCTGGCATTAACCATCGTAAATTTAGTGCATGCATTAAAAGAATAATGAATAAATAAAGGCTCCATTATCCTTTATCACCACTGGAGGGAATAAATGGTCACTGGCCACTACATTTTGGGTCATATTTACACTGTCATATGTATTCTTAATTGTGTTTGTGCTGCAATATATTAGTAATTATATTTGTACAGTAGTACGTTCCTTTCAGTATACTTTCTCCTGTTCGCTGCACTCTCTCTCTCTCTCTCTCTCTCTCTCTCTCACACACACACACACACACACACACACACACACACACACACACACACACACAAACATTCACACATTCACACACTCACACACACACACACACACTCTCACACACACACACACACACACACTCTCTCTCTCTCACACACACACACACACACACACACACACACACACACGAAACCTATCCCTTTCGTACTGTCAGTCAACTTCCCATTAAAATCTACAGGCAGAAAGCATTTATCGTTCGTATGTCACATTGCTTCATACATAATCTGAACGATACTTTTTGTTCCTATGACAATTATCTATTATTAGGCCGCTACCTATGAGAATGTCTAATTACTTCATTCCTAGCATTTCTAGATAAGTATATTCTTTTTACAAGGGATTTTCCATACTTGTGAGGTTGGATACTACCTTCAATAATCCCTTTAAACAAACGGCTTTCCTAAGTTATATAAATTCAACGAAAGGAACAACGAATATCCTTAATCTAAAGAATCGGCTTTCAGAATAGATTTGTCGTATTTGTGTCTACTTCGATATCTGATAAAAATCTAAGTATCTATCTACCTGTTTTTTTGTCTGTCACCCTATCTACCTACCTATCCATCTCGATTCATCCATCCATTTACCTGTCTGTGTCTGTCTAACTATCTGTCTATCTGTCTACCTGTCTGTCTGTTTCTATTTATCTATATTTATTCATTTATTTGTCAGTCTGTCTGTTTACCTGTTAATCTGTCTGTCTCTTCATATTTTTTTGTGAATGCAGGTATTTGTCCATGTGTATATGTAATTTTATGTGTACAACAAAATACACTATACACAAAACATATGCACAGCTATACATACCATCCATTATGCATTCACTTAAATAAATATATATACTGCGATAAATATGCCAAAAAATAATGGAATGTGCGTAGAGGCGAACTTTAATAAAAATTTATGCCAAGTTTTTTTCTTCCGTGACCAACTAATTTTCACCGAGATTGCCTCTAATAACAATCACAGTCAGAAATAAAACTTGGCCGCATTGTAATTAACGTGAAGTAAATTGCCCTGTACAGAAGCGAGGTTGATGGGGGAATGAGGAGAGGAAAAGCGAGAGTGAGGTGAGGTTATAATGTGGAGAGAGAGAGAGAGAGAGAGAGAGAGAGAGAGAGAGAGAGAGAGAGAGAGAGAGAGAGAGAGAGAGAGAGAGAGAGAGAGAGCTAGGATGAATTCGTCTATCTGGGAGAGGAATGTGGGAGATATTTGGGTTTGAAAAGATGAGATAAAGTCTATCAGCTCCCTAGCACTCCATCCTCCCTCAACCTCTTATCACAGTCGCCGGATAGACGAGTATTTGGCTATTACATCATTAAATGTCTAGATCAGTGACGACTAATTTCCAAATTTCCTATTGGAATGAAGTGTCAACAGGATCCTTTGTAAGTTTTATAGATTAGCGTATATACTGGGCTTTTTTAAAATGTTCGTTTTTAAAATTGTTCGTATATAGGGGATTCCATTGTTGTACGTGTTACTGCACATATCTTCTATTTTACGGAATATCAAGAGATTTCATTTAATCGCCGAGCTCTGTTTTACTAACCTGTGTCATATTTTAACGGGTGTCTCCTGTGTGGTGTATATAAGGATCAGCTTTATGACCGCACCTACCTTCGCCATCACAACGTCGTGTGACGATTACTCAATGATTAACGAACGCTCTTAACGCAAGATACTGTTTTGGTGCAAGTTCTACGTAATTCCCTTTTTAGTTGGCACTAGGTTAGGCTAGGTAGGTTATAATCATTGGGGTGGGGGGGGCTGGGGGTGCGAAGCCCCCAAGTTAGGTTTAGCGCTTCTAGTTACGTTACCACTGCTATTTATGGTTTTAAACTGTATACAGTACATTTGAGTTTGTTTTGGTGTGCTGACATCATGTCCAGTCGGTGGTCGGCAGTAAACACGCTACCGGGGGCGTTCAGGCGGCTATCTGTTTTATCACCGATTAGGTATACTTCGTTTGCTCTCCAATATTTATGATCGAAAATCAAATGTTTATCACCTGAGATGTATCTAGTACTAACATACTGTAATTTTCCTTGAAACGTAGGTCTGTAAGAAAACATTTCGAATCTGTGCGTCACTTGTCTAAACATTTACCTTACTTCACTAACACTCACCTCACAAATAGGCTTGAAGTAGTTGATGACTGTCTAGATTCCAGTAAAAAGTTCAACACCAATAGTATCACGTAAACGTTTCCTCCTTCCATCCTATATGTTTGTCCAATCTCCACTGGTTCACTAGTCACTGCGAGGAAGGGTAAAACCAAGCCTGGGTGAACATCAGCGTCTGCCCGCCCACAGTTCCAAATACAGGCTTACTGCGTGTCTCGGGGCCCAGCGCACTCCGAATCTCCAAGTTGGGGGCTTCGAGACAGCTGGTCTAGAAGTTCGAAACATAATTCCGTACGCATCGACCAGGGAAGTTTCAGCCTTATGTCACAAGGGAATATGGAGCTGCAGGCTTGGGTACTGATGTTAGTTTGGTTGGGAGAGGTGTAAAGAAGAAGGAGGAAAGAACAGCCATTTTGGGAGAGCTGCCAGCCGCAACTAGCGACGCGCGCGCGCGTGTGTGTGCGTGTGTGCTTGCATGCGTCTGTGTGCGCGCGCTCAGGCGTATGTGCGTGCGCATGTGCGCGTGCGTGTCATTATGAGATTTAATGTGTTTATGAATATTATTGCTGTACAATCATCATCAGTGATCCACCACCTATCAGTAATCATCATCATCGACTATCTAACATCATCCATTACCCATGACACATTACCGATTACCATCCATCATTATTCATCATCCATCCATCCATCCATCTACCTATCAATCCATCATCATACGTCACCGATCATTATCTATCATCATCCACCAATAGCTATCCATCCAGCCGCCTATCCGTTTACTGTCGGTTAATATATCTGTCATCATCATCTGTCATCATCATGCCTCATCCATTGTCATTCAGTGTCGATTATCACCCTTCTTTAATCATCATCATCATCACCAGCCATTCATCATTCATCACCATCGGTCATCTATATTTATCCATCATTCATCATTATTCACAACCATTCACCACTTATTATTCGTATTCATCTGTCAGTCATCACGAATTGTCATCCATCAACTATCATTATTTATTACACATCATCCGTCTTCTATCATTCATCATCACTTACAACCATTTACCACTTATCATTCGTATTCATGTCATTCATCACGAAATGTCATCCATCAACGATCATTAATTATTACACAACATCCGTCATCCATCATCCATCATCACTCATCATTATTCATCATCATGCATTATTTATCACTACCCAATATCCATCATCACCTATCACCTTCCTCATCCATTATCATCCATTATCCATTATCATCATAATACATCACCATTATCATCCATCATCCATCACCATCATCCATCATCTATCAACACTAATCATCCATTATCACTATCATCATCATCATTCATCACCATCATCCTTCATCTGTCAACACTAATCATCCTTCATCGCCCATCAAAATCATCATCCCTCATTCATTTTCACCCATCACCAGTCGTCACCAGTCGTCCATCATTATCATCATCATCATCATCATCATCATCATCCATCATTAGGCATCACCGTCATCATCATCATCGACGCGCTAAGGTATTTCATTAAGATTTAACCAAACGATTAAATCCTGAGTGACGTCCTAACCAGTTTCTACCTTAACCCCTTCACTACGAAAACATCCTAATTTCCGCTATTAGGGTTAGTATATCTGAGACACTGGTTAATTAAAGGATCATTTAGAGGTAGGGGCTTTTGTTTCCTTCCAGGTAGCGTTGTTTGAAGAAGCCCTGGAGTGGACAAAAAGTTACCTGGAAGAAAATAAAGGTTCTTACGTCTAAATGGAACTTTAATGAATCGTCTTTATTTCTGCTTTATTTCCTCCATCTCTAAACGTCTCTGTTTATCTTATTCAAATGTTTCATACTATTTCCATGCGATTTTATTACGGTTAGGGAACACTTTGATGGGTCAAAATAAAGCCTTCATTAGCCCTTCTCATACTAGAGTTATTTCCATGGTTGAATAAAATCGTCTGGAGATAGCATGCGAAATGTAGATAAAAAAATGTAATCGTATTTAAGAGTTTAGCACCTACTAACCCTTATTCTAATAGAGATCTTTCCTAGGTTGAATTAAAACGTCTGGAGATATCAAACGTAGACGAGAAAAGTAAAATAAAGACATAAAAAGAGTCTAACACCTATAAGTCAGTGGCACATATTTGAGCTTATTCTTGCTACATCCAGAAGATTTTGCTGAATTTCGGAAAGAATGGGGTTAAAGAGGGCTATAATGTTATCCCCTTCAATCTGAAAATCAATCCAAAGCTGATTAATGGCTTCGGGAGTCATGAAATTGAATGGGTTACAGTAAAGTCTCCCGATGAACACTTCTCTGCTAGGAACCTAAAGTCGTGTTAGAAAGTAAGCCGATAGTCCTCCGCCAGAATAGTGTCGTGTCTTAAATTTCTCATTTCTCCACAGTTGACAGTGTGTGTGTGTGTGTGTGTGTGTGTGTGTGTGTGTGTGTGTGTGTGTGTGTGTGTGTGTGTGTGTGTGTGTGTGTGTGTGTGTGTGTGTGTGTGTGTGTGTGTGTGATATTCTTACCACATAAAAATAGTTCAGTTAACGACTTCCACTACCTCAGCCAAAAAAGGGACGTGCCGGAAATTTTTAGCTCACGGCCTTACTTCGCAAATTTATTCGCGTCAGCATCACACAAATCTATTCGTTGTAAATAAATCCTTACTCGTCTAGTTTACGATTTTTACTATAATATCAGATGACAGAAGAAGAAAACCCTCGTGTTTTTAATGCAACTGAACCTCATTTCCTTCGTGTTTTTTTTTCTGTTTGCCATAATCTCTTGCCTCCAGCTCAATGTGTTATGTTTTATCATCTCTCAAGAATCTTAGTGTTCCGATCTCTCTCTCTCTCTCTCTCTCTCTCTCTCTCTCTCTCTCTCTCTCTCTCTCTCTTTCGTTTGTGTGAAAGCGCGCACATTTGCAATAAACACCAACAGGTGAGGTAATTATACGCCACACTAACGCAAAGTACTGTGTTGGTATGCAGTATGTGGACATTTATAAACACCACACACACGCACACACACACACACACACACACACACACACACACACACACACACACTGTCTAAGCCCTACAACCACCGTTCAACACACACCCTGCCTGCCACCCTGCCTGCCACCCAACCCACACCCTGTCTACCACCCACGCACACTCTGCTTCCCTGCCTAACCCCAGAGCTTGTGTTATTCATTGGTTGTGGCATGTTCACCCTGCAAGCTTTCACAAAAACTTTATTTCTTTAGTTAGCTTCTGTGTGTGTGTGTGTGTGTGTGTGTGTGTGTGTGTGTGTGTGTGTGTGTGTGTGTGTGTGTGTGTGTTTCTTTGTGTGAAACATTCCGCCTGTGTGAAATATGTTCATGTACATATGTGTGTGTGTGTGTGTGTGTGTGTGTGTGTGTGTGTGTGTGTGTGTGTGTGTGTGTGTTTTTCTTTGTGTGAAGCTTTCCGCCTGTGTGAAATATGTTCATGTACATATGTGTGTGTGTGTGTGTGTGTGTGTGTGTGTGTGTGTGTGTGTGTGTGTGTGTGTGTGTGTGTGTGTGTGTGTGTGTGTGTGTGTGTGTGTGTGTGTGTGTGTGTGTGTGTGTGTGTGTGTGTGTGTGTGTGTTTCGCCATTAGATTTACTCAATGATCAGTGCTGGAATAAAGTGCGATACTATCACGTTGTAAATGTGGTCCCCCCTGAAAATATCCTTTATATGCGGGTACCATTTTTTCCCACAGATTAAATGACCTGGAAAAATTGCAAAAACACTCGATTTGTTCTTTTTCTATTGTTTCTATAATTCATACCATTGATGTATTATAGTAAAAAAGAAGTTGTATTGTTTTCCATTATTCTTGTGCTTTTTTTGTGTGTGTGTGTGTGTGTGTGTGTGTGTGTGTGTATCTGTATGAATGTATATAAAAAACTCCAATGTGTTTTTCTCATTTCCTTCATTCTGGTTGTATACCTGCCCTCCTCTTTGTTTTTTTTGGGGGGGTTGGGTGATGCAGTTATTTTATATAAAAACGTTTTCAAAAAAGACTAAAATCATTTATTTGACCTTCCCCTTTCTTATATATTTCATCTTCAGCAAAGTTATTTACTTTTTAGTGAAAAATAGAATTTGGTTGATGATGATGATGATGATGATGATGATGATGGTGATGATACTGGAGATATTTTTCTTATATTTTCACAACACGGAGAGAAAAAAGTACAGAAAACAGCTTGATTTGTCTTTTCTTAAGTAAATATCTATCCATCTATCTCTATATTTTTCTATCAGTCAGTCTATCTATCTATATGTGCGTCTATATTTCTATCATGCATATATTCCGAATTTATCAGTGAACTTTTGACATATTTTATTCTTTCTTTTTTATTTTTGTTATTTTCATTTATTTTCACACTTTAAGCGACAGGGAGGAATGCCGCAATATTTCCTGAGTGTTTTCATTTTCCCTGCCTCTGCTAGTTTTTCTTTTCTATTTTTCTTTGGCGCAGCTCTTGTTTTGCGGTGGCTGGGGGAACGGTATTGATAAAGAATGAACACAGAAATGACAGAGTGTGGGGAAAAGAGACACAGAGTGACGTGGTGTGGCAAAAGCTTACTTATCACATTGTTTTCACTTTTATTTCTCATCTTTTTTTCTAATCTCTCCTTGTTTCAGTCTGTTATGTCTCCTCTCTCTCTCTCTCTCTCTCTCTCTCTCTCTCTCTCTCTCTCTCTCTCTCTTTCTCTCTCCTTGCTGTTTATTCCCATGCATAAGAGGCACTGGATCCGAAAATATCCTTGAAAATGGGGCCTAATAACTCTTGCAGTAGTGCGATATTTTCTCTTGTTTTTTCTTGCATTTACCAGACTATTTCATGCAGCTCAAGAGAGGGTCATCGAACTGGATATTAACCTGCCAACTAGAGAGACGTGTGTGTGTGTGTGTGTGTGTGTGTGTGTGTGTGTGTGTGTGTGTGTGTGTGTGTGTGTGTGTGTGTGTGTGTGTGTGTGTGTGTGTGTGTGTGTGTGTGTGTGTGTGTGTGTGTGTGTGTGTGTGTGTGTGTGTGTGTGTGTGTGTGTGTGTGTGTGTGTGTGTGTGTGTGTGTGTGTGTGTGTGTGTGTGTGTGTGTGTGTGTGTGTGTGTGTGTGTGTGTGTGTGTACTTTATATTCTTTTCATGGCCTGACAATTTTTAATGGAGAACTGGGAAGGGCTTTAGGAACTGAAGGTATTGGGAAAAAAATAAATGTAAACCCCCGTCTACACGAGAGTCAAATATTCCTGCCAGTATTTCCATTTGATGCCTAGTTCTTTTATTTCACTGCAAAGCTGAAATATGCCTAACAAATTTCGTTGCATAAAAAACATATGATGCCAGTACACTATTCCATACTCTCTTTATATTGCTGGTCGGAAATAATGTGCTATGTTTAACCTTCTATGTATCCTTAGTAGAAGGCAAGAGGATTTTTTTTGTGACGTGGCAAGAAAAAATCAACTTTCCTTTTCCGTACATTATTATAAGAAAAAAAATCTCATTTTTACGTCTCCGCTTGATAAAAAAAAAAAAAAAAAAAGTTCCTCTTCTGTTAAATAAAATACAGAAAATATATACCCGTGAAATTAGGCTTTACTCTTGTATTAAAATTGCACTAATGATTTTCTTCCTTATCCCTTCACAAAAAAATAGATTTATATTTTGTCCTAGTAAAGAAAAAACAAAAGCGTCTCACGTACTGTATCACTCCTTGTTTGTGGTTTCTCAGGGTGCTCGTTTAAAGATATATAATGTCTGCTTGTTGTCTCACACGTAGTGCTGAATATACAGTACTTAGTCACTTTATGCATTTTTCAGGGTTAATATTCAAACTCGTACGACCAACGCTAAGCTGAAAAAAAATAATCTCGGGTTAGCTGGAATAAAATACAAGAACTGTTTTTGACTTTAGAAGGTTAGTGGTGAGAGATTAATGATCAGGCTCCCAGAACTTAGTTGAATGAAATCGCCAGGCATTAGGTGGAATACAGTTTATCAACGTAGGGCTTAAACAACTAAGGTACTACTTGCAACTACCATATAACTTAGAGAATAATGGTACTGAATGATGCTGACCTAACCACTTCAATATAACGCGTTCTTTCTAAGCTTCATGCAATCTTCTGGGAGTAGGGATAATATAGTGAAGTTGTAATCGTGCCAAATGGGTTATAAGCCGAAGCTGAATAAAATCGTCTGGTAGTAGGATGTAAACAGTATATCTATCCATCTATCTATCTATTATATCTCTGTCTATCTGCCTTCTTTAAAAAGTCATTGAACTCAAAGAGGTCAGCGTCCGAGGCTAACATGAAATTACATTTTATTTTTACCCTCAACATGAGTGAAGAAACATCATGAACGGTTTGCCTTTTACTCCCATAACTTCAGTGAAGAAATATATATATATAGCAAGCTGAGGCGATGTCCCAGTTTTCCTTGTTTTCTTTTTCTTTTATCTTTTTTTTTTTACTGCAAAGCACCAGATATTTGAGTGACACGTGATTACTTTTTTTTTATTCTTTGGATTTCCTACTGGGGTCACGGTGGCTCACTGGTGGAATGCTTGTCTCACAGTCATTTACGTGTGACTGATAGCCATGCAAAAACCGGTAAGATTCTGAAAAAAAAAAAAAAAAAAACATTGTAATCCTTTTTTGTGGGTCAGAGGACATAAATAATGCCAGGGACAAGAGTTTGCTTAATACTTTACCTTCGTTACTTCTCATATCCTCTTTTGGCTAATGTTCCTAAACTGCGAGGCAAATGGGATGATTCTTTGTCCCTAGATTTGTTTTTTATGTGAGGAGGAAGGAACAAAAGGCCACGAGCCCGCAATAACTGTTCCCTCCAAGAGAAAAACAAAATACAAGAGAGAGCCAAATTCAAGATCCGATCATTTCGAGATGCCTGGAGACACTGCGGTTGAAAGACTGGAGATCATAGGAAGCAGGGAATACAGACAGAGGGAGACAGTTCCAGAGTTGACCTGTTGCGTAAATGAAGGACTGGGAGTATCGGTTAACTCTTGCATTAGAAAGCTGAACAGAAAAGAGATGAGAGTTTACTAATAGACGGGTGCTACACGCCCCTCGTAGAGGTGGAGGGATGTAAGCAGACAGTTCAGAGGAGCAATGCCCATTGAAGTAGCGATAGAAATGAGATAAAGATGCAACAGTGCGGCGAAGAGACAGAGCTTGAAGGAAGTCAGTAAGAGAAGGAGAGTTGATGAGACGAAAAGCCT
>NC_137011.1:8518035-8525535 GCF_032717465.1 Coenobita brevimanus
GAGAAGAATTACAAGAGATGCAGAAAGTAATTAAGATGGAAAGCACAAGAAAAAGAGACACAATAAGGAACTGGAAAAAAAAAAGGAAAAGAAAGAGCAAAATAAGTTACAGGAAAACAAAGAAAGGGAAAAATAGAGAGAAAAAAGAATAGAAAGCTAAAATTACCGAAGAAAATTAAAATCAGTAAAAAGGAAAACGCAGGAAGTGGGAAAGAATTACGACAAGAAATGGAAGACATGATGAAGAAAATGCAGAAAGAAAAAAATAGATAAGTAATAAACAACGATGAGAATAAAAGGGGAATGAATAGCAGAAATAAAAGAGGAAGAAATAAAAGCGCAAGAAACAAATACAATAAAAACATTAAGGAAGGAGAAAGAGAAAAAATGAAAAAGGAACGGCAAAGAAACAGACAGAGTAGTAGATAAGCAAAGATGCGTAGGAGAGTAGAGGAGAGGAGAAAGTGACAGGGAAGAAAAAGAAAGAAGAAAAACTTGAGGGAATAAAAGATGAGTGAGAAAGGGCGATGAAAAAATGGAGGAAATTGAACAGTAAAGGGAAAGGAAGCAAAAGAAATAAGCAAGAAAAGACAGAGAGAGAGGGAGAGGGAGAGAGAGAGAGAGAGAGAGAGAGAGAGAAAGGGAACAAGGAAGAGAGAGCAAGGAAACGAGGAAGACAGATGAAAGAGCCAGCATCACGCCTTTGCAAGAGACCCACTAACAACACGCACACTCACTGATCTATTTATACTGCTTCCCTGGACTTCTCTCATATTCCCCGGCTCTGTGCACAGTTACGGACAATATTATCGTCACACATTTTCGCCCAACAATTGTCCACTCTTGAGTATTGGACTACAAGGATGTTGAAAATGTGGAAGCTGATAATTTTCGTAGTATCAACAGAAATTGCTTATAAACCAGAAAGATATCGCTTGAAAATAGTTCTAGACGTAATACAAATTACCTCCTGAATAATATCATGTCTCGATTCACCCTTAAAGAGGATATATTAGGCAATTTTTCAAACTGTTAAAAGATGGACGGTCTCGGATATTGAATTTATTTACGACAAAATTTAAGCATAACATTGTTCAGCAACAACTTAACATAATTCTAAAGTTATCACCCACTATTTTTCTATTTTAAACACGACTTGTGCTAATACTAAGAAAATTATCCATGTCCACAATATCAACTTCCTAGCAGCAGAAAACTCTTAAGTGGCCAATTATGAAACTCTTGTATATTTTTCTGATAAGTTTGCTGGGTTCGACGTCACTGAGTTTGGACTGTCATTGTTCACCATTTCATTTCATATCGTAGTGAACTGAAGTACTGTAGCACAAGAGTATATGTCAATGGTTTGACCTTATCGATCAAAAGTCCTTATCTTCCTTTACCCAGCCATGTACAGTATGATAACTCTCTCTCTCTCTCTCTCTCTCTCTCTCTCTCTCTCTCTCTCTCTCTCTCTCTCTCTCTTGTTCGTGCTATCTGAACATCATTAAATTCAGCTTTGGATATATGTTCCTAATTGTTGGGAGTTAATTACAGCTTTCAATAACCCCTTCACTACAAAGAGGGGATCTCCTGTGTTAAGTAATATAGCCGGGCATGAAAAAAAAAAAAATACATATTCAGGCTGAGGGAATGCACCATTTCAGTACGATTACATCCTATTAAGTTGTTAATGAGATTTACTGGTCATATCTGGTGGTAGATGGTGGAGATTGTCTTCTACTCACTTGATGTAGTGTTGCCTGTTTCTTCCTTCCCCTTCCTCAGTCTGTTTCTGTCTGACCTCCCCTCCTCCTACTTCTCCCTTTTCTTCCTGTCAGATTATATTACTCTTGCTTCCACTTTAGGTGGCTCTACATCGAGTCACAATCGTAACGATTTCGTGTAACCAAGGAAACCATTTAACAACGCTGTATGGTAACCATTTATCAAATTCCAAAATGCGGGGTGAAGTGAAACCTGTTATTGTGTCCTTTTTAACTGGGAGGAGAGAAGCAAATAATGCGTCTAACCGGGAACCAAACCTCAACACTAGCCTACTCCCCGTGCTTCGCTGTGGTGAGGCGCTGTCAGCCGCAGTCAAACATCGGTTCATTGTACTGGACCTTCCGTGCAGGGGCAGTTGCTTGTCTTTGGTTGGTGGGTCTGCTCGGCCAGAAAGACTAGGCTGATCAACAACAATAAAGACTGATCATAATTTTAAGTGGGTTTGAAGTTTGCCTAACAATTCTTTCTTAACGATATATTCTGAACAGTACTTCTCAGTATTCCTTTGATGTTATTGACTGAAACTACGCCTATATAAATATGATATAAAGACCATAAATCAGAATGTTAAGGCAAATAACGGAGAAGAAATAGCCAAGGAAAATGTGCCACGGTCTCCTATATCACATATAATACGGCCCTAAAGACGAACAACTGACCTTGAGTGTGTGTGTGTGTGTGTGTGTGTGTGTGTGTGTGTGTGTGTGTGTGTGTGTGTGTGTGTGTGTGTGTGTGTGTGTGTAGTGTTTTATGGTACTGTAATGCCTTATGCTGTGCGAAATTATGTGGTGTTATGTGATGCTATACTGTGTGGTGTTTTATTGTGATGATTTGTTTTGTGTTGTGGTGACTGAAGTTTGTGTGGTGCTGTGTAGCCTATTTTTTAGCACTGTGGTGTTGATTTCTGTGGTGTTCTTTGGTGATGTGATGTGTGGTGTGGTGTTTATTGTGCTGTGCTGTGTTGTGGTTTGGTGTGTGTGTGTGTGTGTGTGTGTGTGTGTGTGTGTGTGTGTGTGTGTGTGTGTGTGTGTGTGTGTGTGTGTGTGTGTGTGTGTGTGTGTGTGTGTGTGTGTGTTTGTGTGTGTGTGTGTGTGTGTGTGTGTGTGTGTGTGTGTGTTTATGAGGTTGGAGGGAATGTCTAGCTAAATGAAAAATGTTCTCATGAAAATCAAACTGTGGCTTATGTACTCCATATTACATTAACCCAACCAAGTACGTACGTTATAGAATCTGTGACGTGATAGAATCTGTGAGTGACTTAATATAATTTGTGACGTGATAGGATCAGTGACGTAATAGCCTTTGTGACTTCATAGAATCAGTGAGGCATATTGTCACTCTCAGGGTCATTTGACTCACCTAATTAAGCCCGTCTGAGGTTAATTGGAATAGAATATAAGGTCTGAACAAAACATCAGTGCTACAAGTATTAACACTGAGGATCCTACGACTCATTTCCCCAGCTGAATAAAATCGTCTGGAGTGAACTGGAAATGAATACTTGAGTCGTCCTTAGAGTGAGAGGGCCAAGAACCGCTATTTACTAATCTATTTACTATCACCATTACTGTCATTCTGGCTGCTATGTCCCACACAGCTGAATGAAATCGTTTGTGGTAGGCTGGAAATAAGTATTAGAGCTGCCTTTACCATGAGAGAGTTAAATTCCACTAGTCATCGATCCCTCTTGGTCAATATTTACCCAGGAATTCAAGCCCTGCGATAATCAATGGGGAACAAACCTGTAAACGTATAATCGACGGCGTTACCACACTGCATAAAAACTGCAAAGTGTTATGAGCCAAGACTTATGTATGCTATTGACCGAGGAGTTTTTCTTGCAACCTTTCATTCATTGCTCGGCAGACTAGTGAATGAATACACACATACACTTACCGGCTAAAATATGAGACAGAAGGACAAGCTGACACACACACACACACACACACACACACACACACACACACACACACACACACACACACACACACACACACACACACACACACACACACACACACACACACACACACACACACACACACACACACACACACACACACACACACACACACACACACACACACACACACACACACACACACACACACACACACACACACACACACACACACACACACACACACACACACACACACACACACACACACACACACACACACACACACACACACACACACACACACACACACACACACACACACACACACACACACACACACACTCGTCCTGGCCAACAGCGAGCTAAGCCAAATAAATCTGAACAATCCAACCTACCCTAACTTACCTAATTCGACCTGCCCTGATCCGTCCTACCTTACCTTTTCTTTGCTTTACTCGAATATCCTATCACCATCACAACATAGTGTCGTAATGTCGGCGAGAAATCATGATCTAACATATCTAATCTCTATTCGTCCTAACCTAACTCACACTACCTAACTCTCACCTATCCTACCCTGTTTTACTTGCTCTAGCATATCTACCATAACAGAATACAGAATTTAATTACACGACACTGCTTGACATAACACATCACAGCAAAACACAATACATAACCTGATTTATGTTAACACATAACTCAGCTCAACTCAGAATAACATTACATCTCACCACTGACCTACCTTAATACAAAAAACACAGTACAATACGTAACGCCCCTACCGTACTTGACCTACCTCAACACGTAACACAACACAGCACTACATCACAATACATAACAACCTGACCTTCCCTGACCTACCTAACATAACGCAGCCAAGAGAACCCACCATATAAGAAGCCAGCTGGGGGCCCTACTTGTCTTCATTAGCAGAGGTTTACCTGGCCAGTGTCAATACATCCTCCCCTCCACTCTAAGGGTTTATGGGGCACCGTATTTTGTGTGCTTAGGAGGTTTAGGTCAGGGGGTTTGTCTGGAGGTTTCTTTGGCGTTTAAGTGTCCTTTTTTGAGGGGTTAGGGAGGAGTTTTTTGTGGTAAGGGTTTCAGTATTAGGACGTTAGAGGTAGAAGGCTTGAGTATAAAAAGACTTGCGCTGGAGGGTTTACATGCTAGAGATTTATTTAGTTTTTGTGAGGTGGGGTTTTTTGATAGGGAGTCTGTGTCTGAGGGTTTGTGTAAAGGAGGGTTGCTATGAGGTTTATATTAGTGGTTTATGTAGGGGGTTTACCTGAGCAGCGAAAGTACTCTCCCTCTCTTCTCCTCTCGGGGTTTATGTAGGAGGTTTTGAGATGGGGTTTGTTTTATCAGAGAATCTATTAATAAGGAGAATTGTTTTTGTAATGGGTTTATGTAACTGTGGTTGAATAGGCTGCTGAAGACTAATCCACTTCTCTAAGGAAAATGTCCTAGTGTTGAGAGAGAGAGAGAGAGAGAGAGAGAGAGAGAGAGAGAGAGAGAGAGAGAGAGATGAACAGAGGAACTTAAAATGGAAAAGGGCATCATCAATCAGAAGGGGTTAAAAAAAACTCTAATAAGGTAAACTTTTCTCCTCACCACTTAATGTTTCTCAAAACTTTATATTTATGTACCAGCAACTTTTATAATAATACAAACTTCTTGCTAATATGAAAACCTTTTCTTTTTACCTTTTCTCTTTAAAACTTCTCTGTAAATTACCAGTCCTCTTGTTAGAAAAAAAAAATCTTTCTTTTCTTCGTTCTCCTTTCCCTCTTCATTAGCTTCATCCTAATTATAAGTCATTGCTGGTAAGAAAATCAGTACCTATGTCTAACTCCTCTTAGCTCAGTTGACGGCAAAGTATAGGCTACTTAGATTGGAAGGGCTGATAGGGCTAGTAACCAAGGAGACTCATTCCTACCTCATAACTGCAGTTCACCGAGTTTTGTGGAACCATAACACAGTACTGAAGTTTGTGCCGCACCTCCGTTAAATGAAAGCAGGCTATTACCCTTTGTATATCTATTTTGACGTAGGGAATGTGAAATATGAAAGGTGTCCTCGTACTGAAGGGGTTAAAAGAGGCTATGGTCAGTATTCTCTTTGATTATGGAGGAGCTCTAGCACCTATTTCTTGGCGATTAATTTTTTGGGTTCGGTCGGTTAGTATACTCGTAAAGTGGACGCTAGTTACAAAAAGTAAGGTGATATTAAAATGATTAATACAACACAAAAAGAGGATATCAAAGGTGTAATAAACAAAATAAATCGCTGAGGAGGAGGTGTTAGAGGGCGTCCTTAATCGACGAGAAAGCAGGCACTAAGATCAGTCTCTCTTAACCCATCATTCAGGCGATTTATTTTTACAATCACTTTTGCTGCCATAGAAAGATTTTATTCAGTATTGCAAAGCCCCATCAAACAGAAAGGGGATAAAAGGAAGGCGACATTTAATCCCTCTAGCCCAAGTAGTCTTTTTAAATCCCTTTCCCCCTGTGACCTATGTTATCTTATTTCCACTACCTTCAGACGATTTTCTTCAGCTTAGGGGAGATTTTTTGGAATGGGGAAGTTAGATAGAGCATTCACTACTCAGATAAATAGGAGACACCTTTTTCAAGAGCAAGAAAATCGTCTGCAGGTAGGAAGAATAATTAAGACGCCACCTTACTGAAGGGTTTAATTCTAAAAAAAATCGTCTGAAGGCAGTATAAAGGAAGTGAGAAATACGAGAGAGAGAGAGAGAGAGAGAGAGAGAGAGAGAGAGAGAGAATTTTCTAACACTATAAGGTTAACATATATTGATTCGTACAACCTTTCAGACCTTCATTTTCTTTCTCCGCTCAAGTTTGACCTTTTACTTTAATTTTGGCCATTTTTTTTTCGAATTCTTAATTACGGTTCATCATTTTCTTTATTATATCCTGAATTTTTGTAATATTATTGACATTTATACATTGAGTTCGTTGATGTGTGTGTGTGTGTGTGTGTGTGTGTGTGTGTGTGTGTGTGTGTGTGTGTGTGTGTGTGTGTGTGTGTGTGTGTGTGTGTGTGTGTGTGTGTGTGTGTGTGTGTGTGTGTGTGTGTGTGTGTGTGTGTGTGTGTGTGTGTGTGTGTGTGTGTGTGAAGGGTTATAAAGTTCGAAATATTTTTGAACCTGCTTGTATTCTGGACGCTTTACTTTTTTTTTTTTTTTTTTTTTTGGCTAGTTTCTGACTATATAACTCAGCATAGGGAGAAGCATCAGTCTGTGAAGGGGTTCGTAGAGGCTGTTTATAAAGTCGTCACTACAAATGATCTCCCCGAATCTTAGCAAAAATGTCTTAAACAAAACTGTAGTAAAAATTTAAACCGTCTTTTTCAGGACCTTAACCTTGTATTCGCCTGCCAGTTTTCATTCGCCTTCAATGTTGGCCGGAGTAGGTCGAGAATTTTTGCACCTCTGTCTGTGATTTCTTTTAAAAATGAATGTTCTTTGATAACCTGAATAAATCGTATGACAGTGGGAAGAAATATGAGTAAAATGAAACACGAACGCACTGCCTGAGAGAGCTCTAGGGTCTTCAAGTTAATATTCTTGGTGATGTGGGAGGGTGATTTTGTGTGGTGTGGTGTGGTGTGGTGCGAGTTGTTGGTGTGGTGTGGTGTGGTGTTGTGTTGTGTGGCGTGGGGTAATGTTTGGTGTAAGCTGGTGGTGTGGTGTGGTGTGGTGTGGTGTACTGTGACTTCGCACGTTTCTACGGGAGTGAAACACCTCAAATCCTAAAATTCCTAGAGAGAGAGAGAGAGTG
>NC_137011.1:8530535-8533035 GCF_032717465.1 Coenobita brevimanus
TGGGGTGTGGGGTGTGCAAGTGGGAGGGTGTCTGGGATGTGTGAGTGATGAGATATTGGTATATGAGTGATGAGAGAGGATGGGTGATGGTGTGTGTCGGGGCTATTAGTTAATAGATGTGTGTCTTAGTCAGAGACATGAGATGTGTTGGGTATGTGAGAGTAATCTGATAAAGAGTGTGCTGGAGTAAATAATTTGGAGGGTGTGCGAAGTCATTAAGAGGATGTATGGAATTACAGACACTCAGAGAGAGAAGTAGGTGGTTAGAGAGAAGAGAATTGTCTTGGGGAAAGCTAGCCAGAATATGTGTGGGTGGTTAGAGGGTAGGTTGTAGGTGCTTAGAGAGTGCGTGTTGGTAGACTGGGAGAGAATGTTTAGTGGGTAGGTGCGGGAGGGAGGGCTACAGAGAGGAAAAATGCGGGTGTGTGAGCTTAAAGAAGGGTATTGAGGTGAGGTATGTCAGCCACACCGTCATCATGAATCATTACCAAACTACTTCATGTCCGCTCGCATGGCCTTTCGTCAGCCACGACTTCGACTTCCCTACAGTCATGTGAATAATAGATCTGTGAACTCTGTTTGTATTGCTTTGGTCATTAATCCTTTTTTACACAACACTGCTCGAATTTAATCCACTGAACCTGAGGATATCTTAGCATTTTGATCTTGCCATCTCCTAACTAGTATACTCAGCTTAGGGGAGACTTACTGAACTAAAGGGGTTATATAGGTTATATATAGCCTTAATAAACCTCCACTCAGTGTGGGAGGCCTTTACTAACTTACATAAAATCGTCTGGTAGAAGCAAGAACAAGCTAAAAATAACGTCACCTGGATTGAAAGGGTTGATGGAACGTGAAGACAACCCTTCAAATTACCGTCAGTGTTACAGACATTTTCCAACAAAATCTTTCTGACACATAATGGAGGAAATGTAAAAGAACTGTGAACAGCGACAGCGCGTGTCAGATGAGTAACAATTTAAATCACTAAAACTGTGCAGTAACTCTAATTGTGGAAAGAGTCTATCATTCAGGATGGAATTATTTTCGGCAGTTTGCCCAATTCTGCTGTGAAAGATTTAGCATGTCTGTGTATGTCTGTCTGTGTGTCTGTGCATTAACTGCTCCTAGGCTATTTGATGGATTTGAATGAAACTTTCAAAGTTTCGTCTGGTTACTCCAGTCTTCCTCTATATGAAAGTTTCAGCCATGATTTTTTGCGGAGGTCAGCCTGTTCACCAATTCAAAAATTGTTTGAAATAGTGACAGGAGGACATATACTGCATTAATTTATTAGCACATGCTGTATAATGGATTCTTATCCACGATGAGATATCTGGAAGCGTAATCTCCATATGATTCTTGGGAAGCTCAACCCCCATCCTCTCCCCCCAAAAAAGAAATTAGGGAAAGTGAGCACATGGATTTCAGCGAAACTTCTCACGTCCATTCGTTTGATTCCTTGATAGTGTCTTCCATTGCATAAAAGTTTCCAGCATTTCTTTAAGACTGGATCAGCCCCCTCTAAAACTAATAAAGGATACAAAATAGGGGAAAGAGTGCAAGTATAACTTTGATATCTTGGTAAATGTTATAGAATGGGCTCCCATGCGCTAACTATCACTATCACCACTTGCAAAGATCAGGCAAAGTGATAATGGGATGCCCTACAATTTTTGTCCCCGTCACGCATCCTCCAACCTTGTTACACATCTTTTACCCACCACAAAATATTTCATTCACATATACCACCACTGCAAGAGTTTTTTTTTTTTTTTTTAACATCAGGGTATTAGTTTTTTCTTTTATGATGCAGTAAAATTATTTGGTAATTCTTTCAAACTAACATGCATATCACAGGGATGGATACACAGTTGTCATGTTTTCTCTGAATGGACAGGAAGAAACGGCACATGTGCTTTTAAAAATTAGCAGTGATATGGTACACATCATATCGATTGCCTGATAGTGTATCCTGTGAAGGGGGAGAACTAGAGGAAATAATATCGCCAGGCATTTAAAGTGTACACCTGCTACTTACCAACGTACCCTCCTCCTACAACACACCTTCATCTCTCATTTAATCACCCTCCTTGCCACTACATGTCATTACAGTATTGGTCTGGCATAAGTATATCCTGCAGGCGTATCAGTCCCACACACTTTCTTTAGATCCCTATCTAGAAACGATCCCTTTGATACCTCTTCCCACGACATGTCACCGTCCCTTCTGTACTCTCCCACCCTGCCACTCCACGTTCTTGATACTCCACTGCTTCTTCTTCAAACCACCTTACTCTCACACGCTCCTTTTTCTTCATACTATGTAACTCTCTCTCTCTCTCTCTCTCTCTCTCTCTCTCTCGAAACACCAACCTCTCTAATATATTCCTCTACCTCTCTTTCTCTCTCTCTCTCTCTCTCTCTCTCTCTCTCTCTCTCTCTCTCTCTCTCTCTCTCTCTCTCTCTCTCGAAACACCAACCTCTCTAATATATT
>NC_137011.1:8538035-8540535 GCF_032717465.1 Coenobita brevimanus
AGTATTCAATATGTAGTTTCAAAGTTATGATTAGATTTTAGAGGTTATGATTTATTTTTCTTTAATTTATTTTTGAAGCAGAGAGAGAGAGAGAGAGAAGGGTGATGGTGGAAGCTGGGAGAGACAGTGATGGAGAAAAACGAGACATTATTGGTGAAGGAAAGTATTGGAAAAAAAACAGCACAATACAGAGAGAGAGAGAGAGAGAGAGAGAGAGAGAGAGAGAGAGAGAGGAGAGAGAGAGAGACCAGGAATACTCTAGACATGACGCAAACCAAAATATATGTCTGAAAAATGTAAATGCCACCTCAAAAATAATAAAATAAGTGAGAGAGCGAGTAAGTGAGACAGCCAGTGCCAATCCACCGAAAATGAGAGAGAGAGAGAGAGAGAGAGAGAGACAGACAGACAGACAGACAGACAGACAGACAGACAGACAGACAAACAGACAGACAGACAAACAGACAGACAGACAAACAGACAGAGACAGAGAAAAAGAGAGAGAGAGTGACATCTGGAAGAGCCCCTACCAAATCTAGTGAGAGAGAATTAATTTTCCTCTCTCACCTGGGTTAGTCATGTAATTAGGAGCAAGAGGTGGAAGAGAGAAAGGCTGAGATTACCTACTCTCTCTCTCTCTCTCTCTCTCTCTCTCTCTCTCGTTACTGTTACTTTGTCGTTGTCTTTTTCCTTTTATCATTTAACTTTCCTTTATCCTTCCCTTCCTTCCTTTTCTTCCTGATCCTTCCCCTCCCCTACCTTCCTCCTCATATCCCTCTCATTCTCTCTTTTCCTTAATTCCTTCACTCTCTTCTCTCCTTCCCTCTCACTACTTTCCCTCTTTCCTTTCCTTCACCTTCCTCTACTTTATCTCCATTTCCATCTCACTTGCTCTCCCTCCTTTTCCTCTCTCGTTTTTTCTCTTCCTTTTGTTTTTCTCATCCCCCTCTCTCCTTCTTTCCTTTTTTTCCTCCAGTGTCCCTCTCCACCTCCTCATTCCTTCTCTCCTTCTCTTCCTCCTTCCCTCCGTTCCTCCCTCCTTCCTCAAAGCCACCACCTCTATGGCTGCCAATACTTCATCTCTCTCTCTCTCTCTCTCTCTCTCTCTCTCACACACACAGAACTCAAAACTCCCACGTCATTATAAATTACAGATGCCTCCACCAATCTCAGACTCTCTCTCTCCCTTCCCCTACCTCCCCCCTTCCCCTCCCTCTCCCCTTCCCCTCCCTCTCCTTTTTCCTTGCATCTCCTCTTCCCTTCCCTCTCCTCTTCACTTTCCTCTCTAGTTTTCCTCATACTCCTCTTCTAATCTCTCACCTCATCTCGTTTTCCTCTTCCTTTCCCCTTCTCCTCCTCCCCGTCCTCCTTCGTCTCTCATTCCCCTCATTTCCCACCTCTTTCTCTCCCTTCCCCTTCCTCCTTCCTTCTCCCATTCCGTGTCAAATTACCCTAACCTTGTCTTTCCCTCTTCCATTCCCTCCTCATTCCTCTCTCCTTTCCCTCAGCATTCTCTTCCTTCCCTTCTCCCGTACCCTTCCTTTGACCCCTCTCCAGTCATTCTCCTATCTTTCTCTCTCTCCATTCCTACGCTTTCCTAAGTACATATAACATATCAACTCCCTCCCACAATCCCTCTCACATCTGCCTATCCCTCTCTTTTCCCTCCTTCTTCTCATCATCCCCTTCCCTCTCCATTTCCCAACCTCTCGTCATGGTTTCTTTTCGTTCCCCTTCGTTAATATTACCTCTTCCTCCAGCCTTACCCTATTCACATTCTTCCCTTCCCTTCTGTTCTCTTATTTCTTTGTTTCCCATCCCTTGCTCTCTCTCACTATAGTCCCCCCCTCCCTTTCTCTCTCTCCTTGTCCTTTTTTTTCCGTTTTTTCCTCTCTGTTTCTCTCATGTACCCCTCCCCCATCCTGTGCCCTCCCTCCCTCCTCCTCTATTTTTCCCTCTTCCCTCCATTCCTCCCCCTCCATTTTTCCCTCCTCTCTCCCTCCAGCCACCCACCAACACAGACGCGAAAAATCCATGCCATTATAAATTTTATCCCCCTCCCACAATCCCTCACCTCTCTCTCTCTCTCTCTCTCTCTCTCTCTCTCTCTCTCTCTCTCTCTCGTTGCCCATCAATCCATTTCCAGTTCCCATCCATTTTTGCTTTCTTCTCTCTTCTGTACCCCTTAACTCATTCCCTTCCCTCCCCTTCCTTCCCCTCTCTCTCTCTCTCTCTCTCTCTCTCTCTCTCTCTCTCTCTCTCTCTCTCTCTCTCTCGTTGCCCATCAATCCATTTCCAGTTCCCATCCATTTTTGTTTTTTTCTCTCTTCTGTACCCCTTAACTCATTCCTTTCCCTCCCCTTCCTTCCCCTCTCTCTCCTTTTTCCTTCCCTCCCCTTCTCCTTCTGACTCATACCTTTCTCTCCCCTCCTTCCTCTTCTCCCTCATGCTCCCTTCCCTCTCCCTTTTTTCCCCCTGCCTCTCTTCTCTTTTATCTCCT
>NC_137011.1:8543035-8555535 GCF_032717465.1 Coenobita brevimanus
TGGGTGGTAACCATATAACCAAACCATTCGTGCTCCCTACGTGTCAACAAGTGGGTTGGTGGAGGGTTAGTTCCCCTCCCCGTAAAACATATAACTCAAAGTCAAATGGCCACCCCTTACGGGATTATGGCGTCTGGCAATAGATAGACAGATAGACATCTTACCCTCGTAGTACCCAATTTGTGAGTGGACCTGTTTCGGCAGTTGAAGACACACCAAGTATAACATATTTTTCGGAATAAAGACAAGGAGAGGAGAGTGCAAAACCTTCTTGTGCGTCTCTTGTTCTTTCCATAAAAATAATGATGAGGGAGAGGGACGCCTTCATGTAGTGGCACCTATATAACAAGTTAGTTCCACCCACTGGTTATACAAATGTTCCTCTGCTACTTCCCATCCTGCGAAATGGGACGTGGACTGCAGGGGGAGGGTAACTCAAGTCTGCAGTCCACTGGGTTCACGTTTCAGATGAGTCTAGGGTCACTTTGAAAACAGCAAAGAGGAAATGACGTGAGAGATATATTATCCAAAGGTACTTCTCAAATGTCATCGGAGTTTTCTCTTCGTCTTGACGGCCATGAATTGAAGAAGACCGTGAATCCAAAAAAATGGCCGGAGTTTACCTATCATATAAGCATTGGCAGGGACGTAGGGTGGTGTCCTGTGGCTTAACTGATCTGGATTACGGTAGCCTTGACTCTGGCCCCCTGGAGCTTCAAAGGAATAGTAAGTACTGGCTATTCCTGTTAATATTTTTTGAGTCCCTGATTTGTATTCCCATTGACCAGGGTGACTTGATAATACTTCTCTCATAGCCGTATATTTGGCTGTTACAGTTTAATAATCTCTAATATTAATGTTTTCTGCGTGATGATTATACCATACGAGAAGCTGTCAGGTGTAACATGCAAAATAAATAATAAAAGAGGAGGCTTTACACAGTCTATAAAATTATATTAATCACAAGAGAAGAAATGCTACTGAATCAATACAATAAGCTCTAAGGTGTAACATGGATAATAAATCACAGAGGAAGAAATTGTATGCAAAAAACTGTAAAGTGTAATGTGTAAAATAAATCGCAAAGGAAGAGGTGCCAAGGGAGAGGTGACTATGATGATTCTAGCGGCAAAGAGAACACACTAATCAGGCTTATTTTCTGTGCGGAAATAATAGGAAGTTACGATTCCCGAGATGATGAGTGTATGGCCTCCCGCTCAGCCAGGGTAATGGTGATTATGCTGGGATTCGTAGCAGTATTTATAAGTGACAGAAGAGGCTTCGTAGCATCTCTTTCTGAACGATTTAGTTGTATTTTACGTGTTAATATTATCTTTTCTGTTGTTTAAATCGGATTAGTATTGACAAAGTTTTCTTGATCGATTTATATTGCATTGTACACCTAAAGTTTCTTTTGGGTTACCTATATTGCTTTAATACAGAAAAAATTGTATAGGCTGCACGTAAGAGGATGCTGTGTGATAATGTGCATAATAAATCGCTAAGGCCGAGGTGTTACGGAAACGCCACAGTCACTTAGAAAATAACACTGAGTCCTACCTCAGTGAGGAAACAATGAGAGGGTTACGATTCTCTCTCCTGGGGTAATGGTGATCCTGTTTGATTTAATGTCCATAACTGTGATGTTATGAGGTAAGGTGCTATTACGTTACGTTTAATGATCTTTGTACAAGTATAAAAAAAAATAGTGATACCCATAATCTCTTTCAAAATCAAATGTGTTGTAGTTGTACCCATTGGTGGGGAGTTTTCAGGATAATTTATCGTTTTGTTTTTTACCCTACAAAATCTGGCCATTCCTACAGCTTAATTATAATGTCGTGGCTGCATGAAAATCGGTTAGTGTTTATGTATGAGGTAGGACTGAGTCTCCTTGGTTACCAGTCAAATCGACCCTCAAGTTTGACTACAGCTGGGCGTCAACTGAGCCGAAAAGTGTTAAGGATCGGTGGCAGGCATTAAGAACAGAGAGCTACTTAATCATTAAGCTCCTTGAAACGATAGCGTATATATTATCTCGTTCATGCTATCCCAGAGAAATCTTTAATCAGGTTAGAAGAGGCTGCTGGAACTGCAGCGATTAAATAAAGTCGTCGTCACCAATAATGCACTACCCTTGAGATTAGATGAGTAGAGGGCCAGGGCTAGGACACTTGATCTAGTCTGCAAGGCATGGGTAGTCAGTCACACGCCCCTGAGTGACATTTTGAAGGCAAAATACTAAAGCCATGCCCTGTTCGATGACCCTTCCATTTGGAGCGACCTAACCCTCTAGACCACCAGGGGTCCAATTTCTGGTGATGTAGCTACCATCTAACAGAGAGCACATGAAGTCGTTTAACTTGTTTTGAACTATACTCACCTGGAGGCAGAATCAATCGAGTGAGTGGATGGTTTGCGCCCGATCTACGACCGAGAAGTAGCACAGACACACAAGTAATACGATATAGAAAGTGGAAATGAACACAAGCCATTGTTTATCCATCATGAGGGAACTAGGGAATTTCTGCTCTGTTTTCCAATGGGGCTGAGTAACTTAAATAAGCAATGGGGCTATGAGCAAGGTAAATTAAAAAAAAAAATGTAAAGAAAGAAGACAGAATAAATTAAGAAATAGAAAAGTTAAATAATTTCATTGTAAGGTAAAAAATGATTAATAAATAACAAAATGCGATACTGACGAAAAAGATCACTGACTTTCTAACCAACTTTGTCATTTCTTTCTTCTGTTGCTGTTACACTTTAATAATATGCAGTGAGAATATATATATATATATATATATATATATATATATATATATATATATATATATATATATATATATATATATATTATTGGAAAAGACGACAATTAAATACGTAAAAAAATGATATATGAACACACACACACACACACACACACACACACACACACACACACACACACACACACACACACAAGCACCACGAAATATGAAACAAGAGAAAAAGTAAGCAGAGAAGTGAATTATGTAGAAAACCAAAACACACAAGGGCACTAAACAATTCAGGCTGCTCCACTTTTCTCTGGGGGAATCATTAAATGCCCGTGCTAGTGATGGACGCCTTCAAATGCTGGCACTGATATATTAGGGCGGCTCTACTGCCCTTTTATACGACTGTTCCTCAATTCCCTTCCTATCCTGCGAAACGAGGACGGTGGACTGCAGGAAAAAGGCAGAATCAGTCAGTACTCCACCAGGTTAAGGTCCATATAAGGCTGGGACTGCAACTACTTCTACTACTACTACTACAACCAGTGCCACTGAGAACAAGAAAGATGACACTGAACAGGAAAAGGGAGGCTCAAGAAAAATGGAAATCTATAATTAGAAAGGAGTATCGTAACCAAAAGTAAAAAAAAAAAAAAAATAGCAATGATGGAAAGGAAGAGTAACGAGGAGAGTATGAGATAAAGAAGTCGTGAACACAGGGGCGTAAAGAATATGAAAACACTCACGCCTTTGTTCATTGCTATTTCTCAGTAAGTCTATTAATCGTAAGTAGTCAATGAAGAGAACAAACAAACAGAGAGAGAGAGAGAGAGAGAGAGAGAGAGAGAGAGAGAGAGAGAGAATAACATTAACACTAAAAAGACACCTTAAGAAAACCTGTCTTTACAAACTGCAATAATAAACACGAAACCAAGACGATAATTCTATGCACAAGTGATCAGCAAGAAGGGACACTAATCTATTCCCTCCACTTCGTTTCTGGGCACGCTTCTTCAGCCATACATAAGCAATAAGAACGAAAAAAAAGCAAGAATAAGAAAAAGACATAGATGTAAGCAAGATAGTTCTAGAGGTATATAAGAGTGCAATGCAAACAAAAACTAGGGAAGACAAGTAAAAAAAGAAACAAAATTTACCTCCATCCATCCATCATCCAATCCTACATTGTCCCATGAGGAGCGTAGGAGCCCGGGGCTAGGCAGTTGGTCCCGACATTTAAGATGAGAGTGACCAGCCTCACTCATCCCTGAGTGGCATTATGAGCAATCAACCCCAACCACTCCTTGGATATAAACCATCACCGGCTCAATCCGATTGGAGCGCAATAATTACCCATTAAACCACCAGGCGCCAAAATTTGATTATATGGTTACCACCCAGCTTAGTAAATGATATCCTGGTGCACAGGAAACCATTTGGCTTGTCACTCAGTGTAGAGTCACCCACAGGCTGAAGGAAGTGGAAAGAATGAAGGAAAGAAAGACAGAAGAGGGCGTGTAAAGTCACCCGTTGGCAGAAGGACAGGGAAAGAATGAAGGAAAGAAAGACAGAAGAGAATGGAAGGAAAGAAGGATGGAGAGGAAAGGGCAGACACCCGAGAGCAGCACTACATCGAGTGAGTGGATGGTGAGCGCCCCCACCTACCACAAAATTTACACAAACACATAAAGCAGACTGTGATGGAATCCGAGGCACGTCCATTTCTTTGTGTTGGTGACGAGAGGGAGCACTAAGCTATTCCCTGTGTGTTTTTTTCAGTGGCGTCTGTCACTCTTAAATAAATTATGAGAACAAGAACAAGGGCTAAGAAAAACATGGGAGAGGTAACAGAAAGAAACTTTGAAAAGAAAACACAAAATATATCTAGCCAAAGAACAATTATATAATGAGAAAAGCTAAAGACATACTGTATATAAACAAGTATAGTGTCGAAACAAAAGGTAAATGAGCAAGTATATCAAGATTAGGAACAGTGTATACAAAATAATTACGAAAATAAAGACAGGAAAATGAGATGTGTGAATGAAAAACGAGAAATGAAACACAAAAACGTAAAAGACAACAGACAGAGAAGACCATCAACAACATTTTTACGAAGCACAAAAAAAAAATGAAGAGAACAAAAAGAAAACACACACACACACACACACACACACACACACACACACACACACACACACACACACACACACACACACACACACACACACACACACACACACACACAACCAAAACTAATTAAATTCTCTGTTCTAGTGATCGCGGAGAGGGAGAATTAACATATTCCCAGAGTAACTTTTGCCGGATTTAATAAAGAATGAGATGAACAAAAATAAATTGGACAAAGAGGTAACAAAGACTTTAATAAGAAAACAGGAACTAAACACTACCACAGAACTGGTAAAAATGAAAAAAAAAAAAAAAAAAAAAAGATTTGCAAACGGCAAGGAAGAAATTAGGAAATAAACACTGAAACAGTAACAAAAAGATACAACTATATATATATATATATAGAGAGAGAGAGAGATATATATATATATATATATATATATATATATATATATAGAGAGAGAGAGAGAGAGAGAGAGAGAGAGAGAGAGAGAGAGAGAGAGAGATATATATATATAGATAGATAGATAGATAGATAGATAGACAGAGATAGATGTAGATAGATAAATACTGTAGATTGATAGACAGATAGATAGATATAGAATGATACGAGAAATAGAGCAAGTAAAACAGATATAAAGGAACAAGCAATGCAGAAACACACACACACACACACACACACACACACACACACACACACACACACACACACACACACACACTGTAATTCTTTGTTAAAAAGATCAAGAAGTGGGGGACACTAACCTACTCCTTCAAGTACGATTTCTCAGCGCAGTCTGTCACCCATAAATAAACAATGAAAACTCACTCGGGAGCTTTGTTCAACGTTCCCTCTACCACTCTGTCCCTCCTGCAATTCCCTTCTGGCATTTGCGGAACTCGTGGGATTGATGGAGCGAAGTCAGAAATGAGTCCGGGTGCAGGGTGACTTGGTTTACAATTCAGGAATGTGTTGTGACATTTTTCCTTCACTCGGTGCAATGGTTTCTTTGTTTTATTATGCTTTATCCTCGTCAGACTAATAACTTCATTTTTTTCTTAACTGATGTCTGACTCCTTCACTAAAGTATGTTATGTTCTTGCTATGCCCAGATGATTTTATAACAAGGCTAAGCAAGGAATTTTGGCAAGTGAAGTGGTAAGTTATACGGGGAACTTTATTTCATTATTTTTTTTTAACACTATCTTGTACAGATTGAAAGAATAAGAAAAAGCAGTTTGTCATTTCTTGCACTGCAGAGGTTACTATTTAATTATTATTGCCCGCCTTTGCAAGGCGAAGAGATAATGTTTTTGCCCACCTGTGTGTGTGTGTGTGTGTGTGTGTGTGTGTGTGTGTGTGTGTGTGTGTGTTCCCATTATATCTCATGAACGGCGTGAGCTATCAACATGAAGACTTCAGGGTATCAAGATATGGCGAAAATCTTAGACGAGTTCAAAAATCCGCACTCGGGGTCGAGGTCAAGGTTACCAAAACGACTGCCAAATGCCAACTAGGTTTTATTGCCTGCCTGTAGCACAATTATATCCCATGAACGGCTTGAACTACTGTATCAACATGAAACCTTCAAAGTATTAAGATATGGCCAAAATCTTGGACGGGTTCGAAATTGGGCACTTGAGGTCAAGGTCAAGATTATCAAAATGGCTGCCAAAGGTCAACTAGTTTTTATCGCCATCCTTTAGCACCCTTATATTTCATGAACTGTTTGAGCAATAAACAGGAAACCTTCAGGGTATCAAGAAATGGCCAAAATATTGGACTTGGCCAACAGCATATTCTGGCGGGCGATTAGCATTCGGCTCCCTAATGCTGCTCTTTCATTTTCCTATAGTTAAGTATTTTTATTACAGCCATTTCCAGAGGACTCACTTCAGAAAATTTTATCTAAAATGAAGAGTTAAACAGACAATCCTCATTACCCCTTGACTAACGATTTTTTTTTTTTTTAATAGGGTAAAACACAAAACATACATAGTTTTAAGTTTTGTACGCATTTTTAAGTAATGTATTTTAAAACATGACACTATCTATCCGTCTGTCTATCTATCTATCTATCTATCTATCTATGATGCTCTTCTAACTTGAAGCCACACGTATGGAAAAAGTATGAACGGAAAAAAACAAAAAAACAAAATTACATTACTTGATTTACGTGGCTGACCTACAAGCCATTACATTCTGCTAGGGAGAATTTCGGATTCAGACTGTTAGACTCTGCGAGGTGACATTTCTGAGTGATTGCCTTTGCTTTGTCTGTCTTTTTTCTTTTTTTTCTTTTTGTTCTCATTGCTCTTCTTTCTTTTTCTCTAGACAATTTTAAGTTGACTGAAGGGTACAAAATCTGTCGGTTACTCCATCATTACGCCATTTTATACTTACTTCCAAACAATTTTAGCAAATCTAGGAGACAGTGGCTATATTTAATTTTCCGTCTTTTCTTCTCTTTCTTCTTTTGTAACATTTTCTTCTTTCTCTTTTTTTTATTTTATGTGTGCTCCGACATCTAGACACATGTCGAAGCTAAAAGAAAAAATGCTAAAAGAAAAACCTATTGTAGGCTGCTGTAATGTTCTGCCACCACCATGACATTACTAAGAAATGCAAATGGATTGAGGCTGGCTTTGTTGGAGTATATGGTGACATTTTAGCCCCTTTACAGTGTGACGATGTCTGCTTTATAGTGTGTGTATGTGAAGGGGGGGGGGGACATTCGGTCGTCTTTGATCAAATTCTCAACAAAAGCAGTAAGCTTCTCCACATTCACATTCTTCGTATTTTCTAAAGGTTTGCTGAATATTTTTCCTCAACTTTTCGAGTTATATTGACAAAAGATAAATACACACCTACATACCCCCCAGCCCCACACACGCCTTTTTTTTTTTTTTTCCTCTCCTTGCTAAAGGCGGACGATAAAAATGTAACAGTGCTGCGAAAAGAGAGCTGTTGGAGGAAGTTTGTAAGAAAGCTGTTGAAAAGAGCTGTATGTGGGGAGCCCACAAGTAAATGCTACACTCAGCACATGGGTGAATAAAACCCTTGTATTAAGTCAACAGTTGTGTGGGGGTAAATAAGACACTGAGTCATAACTAACCTCTTGAAAGCAGACTTTGCCCGAGAGATAACATGAGGTTTCACTGATAAATCCCTGGAGAATACAACCACAAGAATGCTGTGAAATGATTTAGGACTGTAAAGAATATTATGGAATTTTACAAGATACACGTGTGGAAGATTTTAGTGGAACGAAAGATGAAGGAATTGAGTTTTGGCTACATCAGAAACTACAAAGTTACTTTTACCTAAATCAGAAAACCCAAGTCAGAAATCAGGTATGCCAGAGCCTCATCCCGTGTTTGTTGAAGTTACTGCTGCGATGAACGCTGTGAGAAGCTATCCCTATGTTCAACGCTCCCAGGCTGCTTGTTAATGTATCACTGGGCACCTCCCTTGCTTGTAACACTAGTATGAATTGTTGTGTAGTTCAGTGAGGAGCAGTTTCCATAAAGGTGTAGGTTAGATTGTTAGATTAGGTTTGCCTGTAGTTAGGTTAGGTTAGATTAGGTTCGATAAGAGTAGAGAATGGAAGGCAAGATTAGTTTTTGTTGTGTAAAATTAGATTAGGTTAGGTTAAGCCTAAGGGTATTAGGGAATATACCCCTAAATCTGATCTCTATTGTAACCCCACACTCCAGGCTTATTGCTAATGTCTCACTGGGCACCTCCCTCGTTCTAACACCAATTGGTAATCTAGTTTCGATAAAGATGTAGGTCAGTTTATGTTAGATTATGTTATGCTGGACAAAAAATTGTATTTCTAATTTTGTTAAGTTATACTAAGTAAGATGAAATTATGTTCAATTAGTTCAGGTTACGTTCAGTTCGATTAGGGTATGGTGAATTATTTTAGGCTAAATAAGGTAACACCAATACGGATAAGAAGAGTGGTCATAAAATAAGGAACTCAGTATATCTTTCAAAATTTTGGTGCATACATGGGAAGAAAAAAAAGCATCTGACAGACACATTAATAAAGGTAGGTCTTTGGTTATACTAATAATTCACTGTAGTTTATTAATTTTAACTTGGCAGAAATTTTCGTTCCTTTGCATCTTATTTCCAAAAGCTCAGTGGCAGAAAAAGCCATTGTTAGGGTTCAACATCTCGTCCATTGCAGTTCTCGTGGCCACCATCATATCTTAGTGATGATAATATTGTTAGAGCTCAAGATTCAAGCTGGAAATTCTGAGTTTAATTAAAGTTAGCAAAGCTGTATTTAAACCTTTACTTCAGAGGACTCCATTGTTATTGTTCTTGGTAGCTACAGACGATGAAAGGGTTAGTGAAGACACTATTGAATCCCAATATGTACAAATCCATAAACTAAATAAAGTCGTCTAGAGGTGGCAAGATTAAAATGCGTAAGACGTCATCGTGCTGCAGAGACATAATTATAAACTGACATAACTGGGAAGATAGCTGAGAGGGTAGTACTGACCGCTTGAGTTCCTTTATGCTTACTAATTTCCCTGGCGACATCTTTCGAGGATTATATTATAGGAGATGTAGTAAAGGAGACCGCTAGATTTCCCCTATGTTTACTAATTTTGGTGGCCGCACTGAGACTGGCTTGGGAAGTTATGTGTGTGTGTGTGTGTGTGTGTGTGTGTGTGTGTGTGTGTGTGTGTGTGTGTGTGTGTGTGTGTGTGTGTGTGTGTGTGTGTGTGTGTTTCATTTCAGACTTGAATAAAACATTAAAATGGAAGAATAATGCCAAAATAAAGGAATTACTGCGTATTATTGTGAGACTAAAACAGTTACCCACAAAACCCATAAATTCGATCATAATACTCACGCTAATACTACTTCAACTGGTAAGAACAAAACTGCATGAATGTTCTCTTGTCCAGTTTATCTTCACACCATACTGTGTGAGACAGTAAAGAGGACACTGACACCAACATTTTCCAAGAATAATTCATCCTTAGCCCATTCTAAAGGCTGAGGGAATCTATTATTATGACAGGTACACATCAACAGGCGTCTGTAATTTTTTTTCAGCTCACTACTGCAAACTGATCGAACTTACTTTTCCTGGAACAACACATCTACACAGCTCACTACGGTAGTTGCATAAGACCTCCTCCTTAGCGATTTACAATGCTTATTACTCCTTACTATCCTCTTCTATATCACCTTCATATACCACCATATTCAGCACAGACAAGATACAAATTGACGTTAACTACCCGTATCCAGAAATAAATAGCTAAGGAAGAGGTATTATGGAGCATCCTTAACCAACAAGAATAAGGATTCTGGTGTGTGGGGGCAAGTTTTCTTGAATTTAGGCGCTGGAAACGAAAGGATTTGGTATTTTATTTAGTACGGTAACTACAAATCTACTAAGGCCGATGGGCGCTGAATTGGACTACTGAAAAGGTAGTATGTAATTTGTCTTGACGCGAGAAGTGGGAGGGCAGTGAGGAAATAGGCTTCGTATATGTAGGAATATCTAATTAATCGAGGAGATGGACGTGATGCATATGCGAACCTCATAATCACTTTTCCCCACAACTTTAGACTGATATTTCCCCACAATTTTCCCCACAACTTTAGACTGATATTTCCCCACAATTTTCCCCACAACTTTAGGCAGATGTAGTTGACAGTTTTGGAGTCCACATCCACTGTTATTTTGCTAATTTTCATACCAACAGCTCTTATTTCACATGGACAATTTTCCCTTGATTCACAAATACAAGATAATCTATTTTGTCAACTAATAACATCTGCGACAACTGGGAGACACTGTTCCAGGACCGAGGATGTGCTGGGTGATTTACAAGTGGCCTACGCTTGGAATGGGAGAATGGGAGGTGTTGGGGTAGCAGAGGTCATGCATGGGGTAGAGTCTAATAAATCACGTAGAGCAACTTGACTCCAGAATTCCTTACAGGGACTCCGGTTATCCGTGGATCTTATGGTATACACTCATACTCTTGATACACGTCCACAACATACTATCATTTCCCCATTCTTTGTCTCTGGCTGTCTGTCTGTCTGTCTGTTACACACACACACACACACACACACACACACACACACACACGAGAGAGAGAGAGAGAGAGAGAGAGAGAGAGACAGACAGACAGACAGACAGAGACAGAGACAGAGACAGAGAGAGACAGAGAGAGAGAGAGACAGACAGAGAGACAGAGATAGACAGACAGACAGACAGACAGAGACAGACATATTTAACTCAGAAATAATTAACCTGTTTAACACTGAAATTATTAATCTTGCCCAGAGCAAACACACAAATATAAGATTCTAAACAAAGTTTTTGAAAGTTTCATAGACTACAGTCGTTAAAAAAAAAAAAAATCGCAACTTTTCAGCAACCAAGCTTAAACCAAAATATATACTGTTCTCTAGCTTAATCTGAGAGCGATGGTGAAGAGAGAATTAATGAAGGATAATAGCCACTCTGGCCTTCACAGAAAGTTTGCAAACAAGCAGTGTCTTGGACATCTGTCGTCAGTCATCCTTGTCGACGTCCAAGAAGAATAAAAAGAAAACCAGAAGAAACGGTGGAGGACGGGGATGAAGATGAGGAGGAGGATGAAGATGAAGTGAAGAAGAAGAAGAAGAAGAAGAAGATAGAACAACAAAAACAACAATAACAAAAGGAGGAGGAGGAGGAGAAAAATGAGGAAGAGAAGATGGTCTGTGTAACATAAATAAATGAGGCACTAACATTATCAACAATTCATAAAGCAGAGGGAGTAGTCGTGGGTATTTACAACCAATGGCTCATCTTAAAGTGAACCCAGTGGAATGCAGGCCAAAGTCACCCTTCGTCTGTAGTTTACCATTATACTTTTAGGAGATACGGAGGGGTCTGAGGGATGCTAGAATAACTGGGCAGCCCCACCGCCCTATATATCAGTGCCACTACATGAAGGTGATCATTACCAACGCCGTATGGACTAGAAGATTTAAACGAAGTACTTACGTTAGTAGAACAGGTACTACAGAGTTAATTACCTGGAATAAAAGAAACATCATTATACCACACTGCATTATTTTGCCACGCATACATAATACAAGTAATGCTATGAATATAAGTCTTACAAGAGATTATATTTAAAACTGTATTGATTTCTATACGTCCCGTGCTTGGCTATACGTAATCTCACCCTTTCTAGTAAAAGTAGTGTTTCCTTTGTCATTTTTGTTAGCATGACAATTATTACTATAAAGTGAAGGCGTCCACGGGGTGGAACACTGAATCGCGCCGGAAGGCCAAAGGAAAAACTGAAGATCTTTAATCACGGCCTCTTTGGCCTCCAGGCGTGACTTATCGTTCCATCCCCTGGATACCTTCATGTAATCGGTATAAAAATTTCAACAGATATTAACTGTACCAAGCAGCATTTTGATTAATATCAGAATTTTCAACAAAAAATGTTGGTACAAGGCAACAATTTGGTCAATATTAAAAATTTCACCCAAAAAATGATGGTAGCAAATAAGAATTTGACAATAATTGCACCATGTAACATTCAAACCATTAAAAAATCCATGAAAAA
>NC_137011.1:8558035-8605535 GCF_032717465.1 Coenobita brevimanus
TAACAGTAGTAGTAATAGTAGTAGTAATAGTAGTAGTAGTTATAGTAGTAGTAGTAGTAGTAGTAGTATCATTATTATTATTATCCTGCTTAGCCCACCAGTACCCCTTCATTGACGCCAGCCTGATCCAGCCAATCACAAACCCACTCCACCACACAGATTTTAACCCTGATATAGTGAACCCACGGGATTAACTTTTATTTCAGGGTTGCGTTATGTACAAAAGGATCAGCCAATCACTCAATACCTCATCACTCACCTAAAGCCTTTAATCCTATCAATCCCCATCCCCCCACGTCAGTAATCCTATCCTCCCATCCCCCATCCCCCCTTCCATTGGATCCCCTATACTCTCTCTCTCTCTCTCTCTCTCTCTCTCTCTCTCTCTCTGTTCCCTTATTCAGTTAGCTCCCTCTCTCCTTTCTCCTCACCCAATTACTCCATCTTCCTCTTCTTCCCTCGCCCCTCGTATCCCTCCCCTTCCCGCACCCCTCCTCTCTCCCCACCCTTCTCTCCCCACCCTCCCTTCACCCCTCCTCTCCCTCCCCTCCTCTCCCTTCCCTCTCCCTCCCCTCTCCTCACCCTTTCTTTCCCTCCCTATTACTTACCCATCCTTTCCCTTCCATCTCGTCACTCTTCCTCTTTTTCTCCTCCCTTCACCTTTTCTCCCTCCCTTCGCCCTCCTCTCCCTCTCCTCCTTTCACCCATCATTTCCCTCTCCTCTTACTCTTCTCTCCTTCCGTCCCCTTCATTCCTTCTCTCCTTTCCTCTCAAACTTTCACAATTTTTCCTTTCCCTCTCACCTCTCCCCCTCATCCCTCCCTCCCTCATCAATCCCTTCCCTCCACCTCTCCCCCCACGCATCCCTCCCCTCCAACCTGCCTTCCATTCTCTCTCTCTCTCTCTCTCTCTCTCTCTCTCTCTCTCTCTCTCTCTCTCTCTCTCTTTTCAATAGGGATATCGTTACGGCCGAGTTATAAAAAAAAATCCTTTAACAATGCTCTATTTCAATCCCCTACGTTAATGGATGTTCGAGTGTCCGCTAATCCCTTACAAATGTAGGCCGGGATTGATGGATTTTTATTAATTTTTTTCCAATTAATCCGGCTCTGGACACAAGTTAGTACGCCCGTCCATGATTGCGATTTTTTTATATTTATGTATATAGTTATTTAGTTATTTTTTTATTCAGCTATATGTTCGATTCACGGAAAATGTTACTATACTCATTTACTATACTTATTTACAATGCTCATTAACTATACTTTTTATTACACTTATTTACTATACTTATTTGCTATACTCATTTACTATACTTATTTACTATACTCATTTACTCGTTTACTGTACTCATTTACTATATTCATTTAGCCTACTATACTTATTTACTATACTCATTTACTTATTTACAATACTATACTCATTTACTATACTCATTTGCTATACTTATTTACTATACTTATTTACTATACGTATTTACAATACTCATTTACTATACTCATTTATCATATCCAGTGCCTTTTTCCCATTTTCCTTTCTTTCTTTCTTCTTTCTTTCTTTTTTTTTTTTTACTTTTAAATATTTATATATTAGTAATCCAAGTAGTGGTAGGTGGTGGCGACCATCATCCACTCACTTGATGTAGTGCTGCCTACTTCTTCCTAAGCCTTTATCATTCTTATTCTGTGCCTGCCCTCCTCTCTTCCTATTTCTCCCATTTTTTCTGTCACTTCTTATTGTTTTTCTTTCCTTTACAGGTGGCTTTACATTGAGTGACAAGCCAAATGGTTTCCTGTAAGCCAAGAAACCATTTACAACGCTGGGTGGTAACCATATAACCAAACCATACGTGCTCCCTACGTGTCAACAAGTGAGTTGGTGGAGGATTAGTGCCCCTCTCCGTAAAACAAGTAACTCAAAAGTCAAATGGCCACCCCTTACGGGATTATGGCGTCTGGCAATAGCTAGATAGATAGATTATCCAAGTATAAACAATTCCATTAAGCCTTTTAGGGCCAATTATTAATATTTATTTGTATTCTTCATACTCTCGACACGAGATACGATACCCATTAATGATATCCAGAAGTTTTATTATTATTATTTTTTTAATATATCTTATTCTATGCAAAAACTGAAGGCCCGTGTTCTCGTCGGGTAAGGAGGCTCCCTAACACCTCTTCCTTAACGATTTATTTTCCAAACTACTCATTAAATATCCTCAGGTTTGCTTCTTACTTCTTTTCAGTACCAACATAGCTTGCATGAATAACACACAATTATAGCAACCGGGCAGATTCAGGAATAAATCGGTAAGGATGAGGTGTTCGAAAGCTTTCTAATTGTACCATACTATATACCTTTCAAAGTTCCTGTTCACAAGATCGAATAACGATTATAAAAAAAAAAATAATAATAATACTAATAATAATAATAATAATAAAACAGAACCTACAGGTCCCAAAATTTTTACAGTAATAAATAACTTCAAGGCTATGCAAAATTAAATATAAAAATTCCTGTAGTATCTTTAATTTTAAGAAAGTAAGAAGTATTTAAGTATTCATTCTATAGTTTTAAATGAGTTAGTGACGATGTCATCAGTAATAATAATAATAATAATAATAATAATAATAATAATAGCAAAACCAATAAAAATAATAATAACAACAACAACAGCAATAATAATAATAATAATAATAATAATAATAAGTCATAATACCAAATAATATTTCTTCAACCATTTACGTCTTCCCTGAATAAGGAACTACCGAGGCATACAAAATTAAAAAAATACAGGCATTCCTAGAGTCATTTAAGATTTGAAAGACACAATTTTTTTCTACAACTGTACGTCTTACCTGACAAAACAACTACCGGGTGATATGAAATGACAAGAACACCGACATTCCTACAGTGGTTCAAGTTTTATGAGACTAATTACGTGCTCTAAACTTTTGGATGAATGACTGGCCAGAACAACGCTCGTGGTTACAGTGTGGGACAATAGTTGGTCTACTCCTCCACTGCGTCTGTTTCAGTTTTAGGGCATGTCCACCACTTTCCTCCCTAACGCATCATATCAAAGAGAATCATCAATGGATAGAGAAATATGATACGGAGCTCTCGTGTTTGGAATATTAGCCAGCAATGGGAAGTGTTAAGTAGAAAAGGAGAAAAAACAGACTGAGAAATATCCAAAGCCTTTCTCAGTTTAGGAATACTAATCAGAAAAGGTAAGTGGGTAGAGGTGAAATATTGCGACAAAGAAACATACCAAGCCTCTCTCGGTTTAGGAATATCAGTCAGCAGAGCGAAGTGAAAAGCAGAATAGATGAAATACTAGGGCAGAGAAATATACACAACAGAGGGAATTGCAAGGGAAGGAGAGGTGAAATGTTAGGAGAGCTTTTGTGCCTGACTGTAGAAGGCCTGGTTGACCACTATACCTCAGGGCATGTCCTGGCTGGCGAAGAGAATAAACAATAGATTCTTACCCCCCTCCCCCGTCCGTATTCTCCCTGCTTGTCCCTCACTCTATTGTCTCTCTCCGTCCCTGTTCCTGGTTTTACCTCCCTCTTCTTCTCCCTCTTCCGTCCTTCCTCTTCCTCCTCCGTTTTCCTTCCTTCTCCTTTCCCCTTCTTCCTCCTCATTTCCCTTTCTTCCTCCTCATACTCGTAATACTCTATAACTTCTCCTCTTCCTACTCTTCCCTCTTTCCTTTACATCTTTTTCCTCCTATTTTCCTCCTCCTCCTCCTGCTCAACTAACTTCCCCCGTCTCCATTTACCCTCCTCATCCTCCTTGTCATTCTCCTCATGCTCCCACGATCAGTTTCCTTCTTCCTTTCTTTCCTTCTCCTACTTCCTCCCTCTTTCCCCTCTCAGTATCAAACTCCTCCCTTTTTCTCTTCCCACCCTTCCCCTCTGTTACCCTTCCTCCTTCTACCGTCTCCCATCCCAGCCCATCCATTCCAGTATCATCCTCCCTCTCACTTCCTCTTCTTTTCTCCTCATTTGTTCTCCCTCCTCTCCTCTCCTCTTCTCATCTTTTCTACTTTTCTTCTCTTCACTCTTCTGTTCCCTTCTCATCTCGTATCCCTTTCCCTCTCTTCCCTTACAGCTTCTCTTTCATCATCTCTTCTCACCCTTCCTCTACCCAATTTTCTTGTTTTCTTTTCTTCTGTTTTCCTCTCCTCTCTCTCTCTCTCTCTCTCTCTCTCTCTCTCTCTCTCTCTCTCTCTCTCTCTCTCTCTCTCTCTCAATCCCTTTCATATAAACACAAGAACAAAAGCCCTATGAAGAACAACACAAGCCTTCATCCTAAACCATCCCAATCCTTCTCGCACCGTATAATTTCGAAACACCGAACGAAAAGATTCGACACTAGTTCCGACCACATGACCTAGCAACGTTCATTCTGGAAATTATCGTAGGAATATATTAGGGGCAAAAAATACCGTATCTTTACCATTTTATCTGAAGAATTACGGAAATCTTACACAATAATCTGAAACGCTTGGTGGACTTCGAAGTTGGCATTGTTGTATTTCGAAACTCTTTGCTCATTGTCTCGTTACGTATCGCTGTGGGGTGGATCACTATTTATGTCCAGTTGCATAGAAGGAAAGGTGAAATACGATGTCATATTTTAATCTCTCTCTCTCTCTCTCTCTCTCTCTCTCTCTCACACACACACACACACACACACACACACACACACACACACACACACACACACACACACACTTTCTGAGGGACGCCTTCTTGTGACTGCACCGATATAATCACTCGCTTCTGCTGCCTGGTTATACAATCATCTCTCACTCCCATCATGTCCCCCAAAAGATGGCTGACTGCAGTAAGTGGGAGACCAGCCTGCAGTTCACCGAGATCGCATTCAGATGAGCTTAGGGATGCAGTTCTAATTACTATTACTCTTCGTCCTTCTTTGTTGCCCATAATCATCGGTACTGCAGGTGGAAACTCGGATGCCACAATGTCAGCTCTCCTTTTGCTCCTGGCCTTACCTGGAGTGCAGTCGTTGCCACTCCTCACATCAATGCAAGATCTTACGTCCAGTGATCAAGTGCCAGTTTGAAGTTCTACTGGACTGCTAAGTACAATTTGTAATGGCAGTTGTTTCTAGTGCAGCCTAGAAAATCGTGGAAACACCAGCAATGATGATGATGATGATGATGATGATAATATAACAATAATAATAATAATAATAATAATAATAATAATATCAACAACAATAATAATAATAATAATAATGATAATAATAATAATAATAATAATAATAATAATAATAATAATTACTGTTATTATGTTTATTATCATCACAACCATCAGTATTATTGTCTTATTTACGCTTCCTCTTGTTGTCCATAATCAAGGAAAGGGATGATATGAATCTAAATATTCATGAATATATTTTTTCTCTACTGTAAGGAAAACGGTGGAGACAGTGTTAAAAATTTTCGCCTCATTTCAGTTACCTACGTTTTCTTACCAATAACCATCGTTCACTGCAACTATAGAAGGAAAGGTGGGAACAATGTTAATCCTTAGCTGTTTTTCACTTTTTTTTTTTTTTTTTTTTTTTTTACGAGACGCGATGCTAAAATCTCTCGTCTAATTTTCTCCATTCTACGTTCCTTCTCCCTTGTTCCTAATCACCGTTCATTGTGAGGGTGAATGGCCGGGTATCGTCGCCATACAATAGCCCTTCGATACAATGGACAATCCGGGCTTCTATTGTCGGTGTCTCGTAAACTCTTTAATGCCTAGGTTTGTGGATGCGACGAAGAGGAAGTTATGAAGGGAGTATACAAGGCCAGCCAGCACGTTCCTAACCCCTTAGACCTGAAGATGTACTGTTTTGTTCTGGTCTTCATATTCCTTGATTAGTTTGTTTAATTTGGGTGAGTCTATGTCTACCATGTGTGTTTTGTGGTCATTCGTGGGTGGAATAAAATTGTATTATTATTATTATTATTATTATTATTATTATTAGTAGTAGTAGTAGTAGTAGTAGTAGTAGTAGCAGCAGCAGCAGTAGTAGTAGCAGTAAAAGTAGTAGTAATACTAATAGTAGTAGTAGTAGTAGAAACAATTGTTTTTGTTGAACGTTATGATAATGTATCCCTAGATTCATTTTGAAACGAACCTAGTAGAGGACAAGCTGAAGTTGCTCTTTTCCTGCAGTCCACCATCTTTCTTTCTAGAGACTGGAAGGAGGGGAGTTGAGGGACGTTCTTATAATCGTACATCTCCACGTCCAGGTCATATCAGTGCCACCACATGACGGCGCCCCTCTCCAGAAAACACGGTAGCAAGAATATATTACAAAAGGCAGATTCATAACCCATTAGAAGCCAAGAACATAATTTTCTTTCATTCTTGGTATCTCCTAAAGATTTCACTCAGTATGGGGGAGACCTGTAGTAATGCAGGAGTTAACAATAATAAATGAATGTTACATATTACTCCTAGCCGCAAAAGTATTTCCAAAAATAGATACATATTTCTTCTAGTCCGAAAAATATCTCCCAAAATAAATTGATATTATACTTAGTTCGAAAAATACCCCCTAAAGTAGATACATACGAGTATTGATCCTAGCCAGAAAATTACCCCCTAATACATATAGATTTTACTCCTAGATCCAAAAATATCCCCCAGATAGATACATATTAACACCTGTCTCGAAAAATAACTCTTAAAAAGACACATAACACCTAGCTTGAAAAGAGAAACTGAAAAGATACATTGCACCTATCTCAAAAAATATCTCCAAAAAATACACCTATAAAATTAAACATAAAACCCTGCTCTAATAATGCCCCCTAGAAAGATATATATTACACCTAGTTAGAAAAATACCCTCTAAACAGATAGATGTTATTCCTAGTCCGGGAAAAATCGCCTAAAACAGAAAAATCTTACGTTGGTGAGATTTGAATATACTAAACAAGCGTAACGGCATTGAAAGAGTTAAGAGTAAGAGCCTTCACCCCCCTACTGGCAACGTGAGTAGTTACACCGGGGTAATGAGGATTGAGAAGAGGAAAGAAAAGAGGAGAAGGAGGAGGGAGAAGGGGAAGAAGACAAAGAGGAGGAAATGGAGGAGGAGGAGGAGGAAGAGGAGGAGGAAGCAAGGAAGGAAAGAAGCAAACAAGCAAGAAAGCAAGGAAGAAAGGAGAGAAGACAGGAAGGGAGGAAAGAGGGAAGGACGGAAGAAATGAAGGGAGGAGAAGGAATGACGAAAGAAAGAAAAAGGGAGAGGGGGGAGTGGGATAAGAGATAGAATAAGAGGAAGGAAAGAGAAGGAAGGGGAAAAAGAGGAGGGAGAAGACGAAGAGGAAGAAAGGAAGGATGTGATTACGGAAGGAAGAAAAAGGGAAAGGAGGAGAATGTGGAGATGTGAAAGAGTAGGAGGAAGAGGTGGAACAGAAGAAAGAGGTGAAAGAAGATGGGGGAAGGAAGGAAGGAAGGCAAAGTGGATGGAAGGAAGCAAGAAAGGAAAGAGGTAAAGGGGGAGGAGGGAGGATAAGAGATGTAAGAAGAGGAGGAAGGAAGGATTATGGAACAGGAGAAAGAAGGAAACATGGACAGGGGAAAGGGGGGAAGAGATAGAAGGTGTAACAGCAAGAGAGAAGGAAGGGAGGCAGGAAACAAAAGAAAGAGAATACCAAAATGAGGGATAAAAAGCAGTCAGAATATAAAAAGGAAAGAAGGAAGGAATATAGAAAGTTGTGAGGTAGAAGAGTAAGAAATGACGAAAGGAAGATAGGAAGGAAGGAAGGAAGGAAGGATGGAAAATAAATTAGTGAGGAAGGAGAGTAGGAAAGAAGAACTAAGAGAATGTGAGGAGGAAGATGAAGAGAGGGAGAGAGGGAGGCAAGGCAGGCAGATTGCAAAAATTAAAAACTAAAACTCAGAGAAATAAAAGAAAAAAACGAAGAAGCGTAAGAGAAGAAAGTGAGAACAGGTGCATAGGAAAAAGATGAAACCGAACAACGAAGGCACTGGTAGTATTAGAAAAGAATAACAATAGGTTAAAAAATAAGAAGTGAAGGAAAGAATGAGAAAGACAAGAGGCGAGACAAAAATAAGAAGAGTATGGAGAAAGAGAGAGAGAGAGAGAGAGAGAGAGAGAGAGAGAGAGAGAGAGAGAAGTGGGGTAAAGTTTAAGGAGAAGTACGATGTGAGAAGGATAAATGAACATAAGTGAAGCCAGAAAATAAGGAGGAGAGAAGTAGCAAGTGATAGTACAAAGCAAAGAATGGTAGGGGAAAAATTCTAGAAAAAAAAATAAAAAAGAAAAGAGAAGGTAAGGAGGGGATGATACTAGACTGGGAGTAGGCTATAGAAGAAAAGCAGAAATTGAGGAAAAAATTTTGAAGTAAGGCCAAAAATGAATTAAGGAGGGAAACAGAGGGACATGAAAAACAGAAATCAGAAAAGGAAACCCAGCACAGGAGGAGGAAACGAAGGAGAGAGAAGGAGGAAAGTAGGAGGAGAGCTGGAAAGAGGAAGAGAGGAGGCCGAGTCTATGCAAAGTGGGTGGGTCGCGGTGTGAAATATTAACGTCCTGGGTTCTGGTAATGATGAAATAGAGGCCAAGAAGCTTCACCCAGACCAGACCCTGTATTCCAGCAAAACATTTTTTCCCTATATTTCCTTGGTAAGCAAATTCTATCTAACATTTTATATATTTTTTCTGTCTACCACTTTAGCTCTACAACTCCTTTATGTTTTTCGTCTGTTGGAAATCTATAACACACTCAGATGCTTCTACTGAGATTAATTCGACTTCATTCATGCTGCTTAGAGGCGGTTTATTCGGATAAGGAGTAATTTTTCGAACTGGAGGAGTTCGTTATTGCTTCATATCTCTTTCGCAATTGGGACGTTCTCTCAGGCTGAATACAGTTGTCTGGAACTAGCAAGAACCAGATGAAGAACACCATTATTGGACTGTACGGGGTAAAAGGAGAATCGTTCGGGGGTACAACTACTTTTAAATTAACCTCTTCAGTGCTGCAAGAACTTTACAGTCTGAATAAAATCGCCTGGGAAAACCATGACGTTAATGATAACTGTGTCACCAGATATAATATTAAACAACACCACTTTTCCTTATTTCCTATGTGCGAATATTCTGTCTGCGTACCGGTATTGATCTATTTTCTGTCTATCTATCTGAGCTACAAAAAATCGACCACGTATCTTTCCTTATGTACATATCCAGTAAACACTTTTATTCAGCCCTGATCCTGTAATTTTGCATCTCCACTTAGCCAGTTTTTCTGCTTATTTTGTATATATATATATATATATATATATATATATATCATTTATAAACGTTTGCTCGTCCATTAGCAAGGCTTCCGTAATTAACATCATTCCACTTATATTTACCTAATATATATTTCCTCTCCACAGAATATTGATTTCAATCATGCACTCAACACCAACATGTTAAAAATAAATCTTCCTGAACGTTCATGATTTTTTTTTTAAAGGTTTTTCCCTACCACTGCAAGCGCAAGTATTTTTTTAAAATCCGTAGAATTTATTGAATATCTGTCACATATATTAAGCCTCTCAGACCCACCAGCTGTCATAAATTGTAGCAGAAGGAGTACTCTGTATGCGATCTTTTCATGGGTGGGGTACTTTGTGGCCGGTGCGGCGGATCTGTAGGGTTGTAACTGACTAGGAAAGTACTAAAAAATTCCCTCCATCTCGTTCTTGGACTCGTATTCTCGTTAATTTAGGAGGCTTTCTAGCACCTCTCCCTTAGCAATGTATTTTCTGTTATTACATCACCACCGAATTTTTTAATGTTATTTATGTCCTTTTTATATCAGTGTAGAATGCAAACATAACATACAAAAGAATATTGAGACCATAAGCAGAAAAAAAGTATGTATGAGAGTAATAACGAGCCATGAGCATAAAGAAGCATACAAGCCACAAACAGAATAAAGTACAGAAGATATAGGCAGAAATAAAAGCCAACTCTGGGAGAATAACGTGTCATCAGCAGAAAAAAAGCATACAAGGGAATATTAACGTGTCATAAGGAGAAATAAAGGATAAAAGAGAATAACAACGTGTCATAAGCCCAAATAAAGCATAGAAGAGAACTGTCTACCTTCTGTTTATATGCAGGTACTATTAGGATTGTCGCTGTTTGCTTTTTTTTAATATGCTCCTTTGTATTCATTTGACCTCCCCTTGCTTTCATACACTCCTCGTTCTTGGTCTGCCTTTCCTTCCTCCAACCTCCGCAACCTCTCTACCTCGTATCTGTTGTTATTTTCCTCCCCATAAGCCGGCGACCATGATTCAATCTCGCGCCGTTCATTTTTTGCCCCGGTTTCATCATATTGTTTACGTGTATTTAAAAAAGGGGGTCATTTTTATTAATCCGTGGAGCACAAACTAAATCACGCAGAATAACAGTGTGTATATTTAGGAAGAGTAGAGAGCGAGAGAGATTTATTTGGCTGGTGTATGAATGGAATGGTTGATGGAGGAAGGAAGAGGTAGATCGACGAGGAGGATGGTGGTTGTGGTGATGATGATTGATAAGAGTGGAAAATGGGAGATTAATTTGGTGGGTGTTTGAGTAGGGTGACTGGCAGACGGGGAGGTTAGCCAAGAACAATGGGGAGGAATAAGTGTGAGAGGATAGGAGAATGTGTGAGGGTAGGAGAATGTGTGCTTCAGAGAGTATGTGAGAGTGAGGTAGTTGAAAAAAGAGAATTAGGCCGTGGGAATGAGATGATTGGAAGAGGAAGAACAAGAATGAGGTGCAGCGACAAGATAAAAGACTATGTGACAGAGGGTGCATGGCCGTGTGGGAGGCTTGGATGGAAGGGAGGTAGACATGAAGAGGTAAGGTAAGGTACAATATGAGAATAAGCTGGTTGGAAGACGGAAGGGCAGACCAAGAATTATGTGGAGGAGAGCAATGAGGAAAAAAAACTGAAAGTGGCGTGGTTGGAAGAGAGGAAGACTGAAAACGACGATGGACAAAAAGGGAGAAGATATGAGAGTGAATGATGTAGTGGGTTGGTTAGAAGACGAAGAGGTAGGCTGAGATCGAGGCTGAGGAGAAAGGCGGCAGAACACAAATGAATGGGTATGTGACTGGGAAGGCTGAGAAAAGGAGTGGCAATCCAAGAATGATGTGGTGGAATAGAATGGGAGGGTTGTGAAGGTGGATGTTTGAGAGCTGTTTGGGTGGAAAAGGGAGAAGTGGAGTGCGAACAAGGTGGAGAGACGAGGCTGGAGATCATAATACGAAGGGACGTAAGACATAACGAAACAAGCAGCGGTAAAATTATTGATCATTCTGAGGCCGTTTGCTGTAGACTTGATTTTGACTATGATATCTGTACAACAAGATTTCCCTTCCTCTGAATTCCCTCCCAGATCCTCTCCGTTCCCCTCCTCTCCTCTCCTCTCCTCTCCTCTCCTCTCCTCTCCCCTCCCTTCCCCTCTCCTTCTCTGCTCTCCCGCTCCTCTCGTTCGTCCCCTTTTATGGCTGTGATCTCTCTTTACAGGTCCTCCCTTCCCCTGACTTCGCTCCCCTTCTCACCTTCTTGCTCTTTCCTCCCATTCCCCACTTTCTTTCCCTCCCCTCTTCCTCCCCACCTTCTTTCCTTCCCCTTTCCCTCCCCACCTTCTTTCCCTCCCCTTTCCCTCCCCACCTTTCTCCCCTTTCCTTCTCTCTCCTCTTCCTTTCTAATCTTCTCCTCCTCCTCCACACATTCATCACCTCTGACTGTGATCTCTGTTGTACAAGTTCTCCTTTCCCCTAACTTCTTTCACCTTCCCACCTTCTCTCTCTCTCTCTCTCTCTCTCTCTCTCTCTCTCTCTCTCTCTCCTCTTCTTTTCTCTCCTCTACCTTCCTGCTTCCCACCCTTCTCCCATCCCTTCACGTTTCCCTTTCTCCCCCTCCTCCTTCTCCTGTTCCTAAAACTCAAAGTCAGCCTGTGATGTGCGTAGAATTCATGGAACAGCCTGAAGGGAAGGAAGGGGGATGGGGGAGGGGGAAGGAGAGGAGAGGGAGTGGGAGGGGGAGGGGGAAGGAGAGGAGAGGGAGGGGGAGAGGGAGAGGGAAGGAGAGGAGAGGGAGGGGGAGGGGAATGTAGGAGAGGGAGAGGGAGGGGGAGAGGGAAGGATGGGAGAGGGAGGGGTTTTTGAAGGGGTAAAATCATAGAGGTCCTCCTTCTGTCTTCCTCGCTTCCTCCTTTCTCCTTTATTTCTTCTCTATATTCCTTCTCTTCCTTTTTTTTTTTCCCTCCTGTCTCCCTCTAATCCTCTTTTCTCTTTCTTCATCTTCTTCTTCTTCTTCTTCTTCTCTCTCTCTCTCTCTCTCTCTCTCTCTCTCTCTCTCTCCCTTTCTTTTCCTCACCGATTTCCCTTGAATCCTATCTTCCTCTCTTCTTCTCTATCCAGTCATTTCACCTTGCTGTCTCTTTCCTTTACCTCTCCTGTCTCTTCGTTTTCTTCCGTCCCCTCTTCCCTTGCCTATCTTTTCCACTCTTCTCCTTACTCTTAAATCTTTGTCTTCTCTGTCCCACCCCTCTAAACTCTGTTTCTCTAATTCATCCCTCCCCTTTCTCCTCTCTCAGCTCCCCTCTCCTCCGTCTCTTTCTCTAACATCTCTCCTCACTCTCTTCCCCACACTTTCCGCCCCCTTTCTCTCCTCTCTCTGCTCTCCTCCCTTCCCTCTTTTTCCCTGACTCTCTTCTCACTACTCCTCTCTCGTCCCTCTTTTTCCTTCCTTTTTTTTGTTCTCCCTTCCCACCCCTCTCTTCTCGTTTTTACCCTGCCCTCTCTTCCCTTTTACCTTCCCCTCTCTCCCCTCCTCCCTTCCCTCTTTCTCCTCCCTTCTTTCCACTTCTCTTCCCTCTTGTTCCCTCCTCTCGTTTGCCCTTCCTTCCCATCCCACATTTTCCAGGAAGTTAAAACATCTAATTTAACCCCACTCATTCTCCTCACATTGTTCACTTTGTTTACCTTCCTCAAGACGCCTAATCCCTCAGTTTATACACAGTTCATCCAAACAACGCAGTCTGTTTATCTATCTACTGCCAGACACCTCAGTCCCGTAAGGGGTGGTCACAAACATGTCGCCTCCATGTCACCCTGTCCCCTGCCATTTCGCTGCCCTTCCCCCAGCTTACACCCCCCCCCTTCTCATAGGCCTCTCCACTCCAGCCCTCCATTTCATTATCGGTCTTTCCCTCCCTCTACCCCCCTCCACCTTACTCACATACACTCTCCTCGTTAGTCTCTCACGCTCAACTAAATTATTCCTCATGCTTCTTTTTTTCTTTATCTGTAGTTTGTTTCAATCCAAGAGTATCTTTCAAGGTAATGTATTCTTTCCTATAAGGAGTTTGCCTTCTTACTTTACTAAATGTTTTCTTGCAGCTTACGTCTTATTAATAGGCTTTAAAGTGGTACCGTAGTAGAGCTTTTTTTTTTTTCCCCCATCCAGTCCTTGAAAATGTCCATTATAGAGTTTCCTTCTCTCTCTCTCTCTCTCTCTCTCTCTCTCTCTCTCTCTCCCTCTCTCTCTCTCTCTCTCTCTCTCTCTCTCTCTCTCTCTCTCTCTTTTACTACATGATTTTCATTCTCACACAGTCTGAAAGTATTGAAGTTCCTACCCTGACGTACACAAATTCTTTTCATCTACATATTCAACCACGTCAATACTAAAAAAAAAAAAAAAGAAGAAAAAAAAAACTAAGCACTTTCCTACCTCACACTCCAGTATATTCCACACCTACTCGTACTATATAATCCGCAGTATATACAAGGGTCCTCAACACAAACCAGCCTCACTGATAAGTTAGTTCTGATTCATAATTTTGTTTTCTTGTCAGCTGCAATCCAGAATAAGAATAATAGTAGCAGTAGTAGTAGTAGTAGTAATCTATCTATCTATCTATCTATCTATTGCCAGACGCCTCAATCCCGTTTGGGGTGGCCACAAACAAATCGCCTCCAAGTCGCCCTGTCCCCCGCCATTTCACTGCCCTGCTCCCAACTCACACCCCCCTCTCTCATATACCTCTCCACCCCATCCCTCCATCTCATAATAATAATAATAATAATAATAATAATAATAACAATGATAATAGTAATAATAATAATAATAATAATAATAATAATAATAATAATAATAATAATAATAATAATCTGTCTATCTATCTATTGCCAGACGCCTCAATCCCGTTTGGGGTGGCCACAAACAAATCGCCTCCAAGTCGCCCTGTCCTCCGCCATTTCACTGCCCTGCTCCAAACTCACACCCCCCTCTCTCATATACTTCTCCACCCCATCCCTCCATCTCATCCTCGGCCTCCCCCTCCCTCTTCCCCCCTCCACCTCACTCACATACACTCTCTTCGTCAGTCTTTCACCCTCCATCCTCTCCACATGGCCAAACCACCTCAGTGTGTTCCTCATAACGCTTCCTATCACATCCACATCAACACCACAACGCTCCTTTATATTCTCATTTGTCAGCCTGTCTCTCCATGTGACTCCACATGCTCCTCTTAAATAACTCATTTCCACTGCTCTCACTCTTGACTTGTGTCCATCCAACAACGTCCAAGCTTCACTTCCATACGTTAGAGTTGGTATCACAATACTGTCATGTAGTAACTTTTTCACTTCCATGCTCACTTCCCTGTTTCTTATCACTGCTTTCAAAGAACCAGCAACCTTTCTTCCCTGCTGTACCCTTTCAAGCACTTCACCCTCCAAACCTCCATCCTTACTCATCACACTACCCGAGTACTTAAACGTACTCACATTTTCCAATTCCTCACCATCCAACCTCGCTGTACATTCACTGACTTCACCTCTCTCAAAGACCATCACTTTACTCTTCCCTACAATCACCTTTAGATTCCGTTTCTTACACACTCTCCCAAACTCATCCACCAAGCCTTGCAGCTCCCCTTCGTCTTCACTCAACAACACAGTATCATCTGCAAACAACAGTACAGGGAGTTTCCAAACACTATCCTCTCTCACCAGGGCCAATCCAACATCCACTACCCTACCTTGTACCTCTTTTATTACCCCATCCATGTACAGATTGAACAACCATGGAGACATGACACATCCCTGTTTCAACCCAACTTTCAAAGAGAAAAATTCACTTAGTTCACCATCCACACGCACTGCAGCCTTCGCACCATCGTACATACTCTTCACAGCATTCAACAACTTCCCATCTACTCCATATATTCTTAACACTTTCCACAATCCTTGTCTATCTACCCTGTCATATGCTTTCTCCAAATCCATGAAATCCGCATACAACTTCTTTCCCTTCTCTAGAAACTTTTCCACTAAAGATCTAAGAATGAATATCTGATCTACACAACCTCTTCCCTTCCTAAAGCCTCCCTGTTCTTCTCCAACTAATTCCTCTGTTCTTTCTCTAACTCTGTCAGTAAGTATCCTACCATACACTTTTCCTATTATACTAAGAAGACAAATGCCCCTATGATTACCACACACCTCTTTTTCTCCTTTTCCTTTGTACAAGGGAATAATTATACCTGACTTCCAATCCTCCGGGACTCTACCTTCCTCCCAGGTCAATCTGCACATCTTCCACATCCATTCTACTACTATCTCTCCCCCATGCTTCAGCATTTCACCACACACTCCATCAATTCCTGGGGCTTTCCCCAATTTAACTTTCTTTATTGCTTCCACAACTTCTATCCTACTGATTTCTTCCTGTCTTCTCACTTCCCTCCTTCTCCCAGCCATTCCCCAGCCACTTATACTCGCATTACTTCCATCCTCTACGTTCAACAATTCCTTAAAGTGTTCTCTCAATCTCCTCACTTTTTCTCCCTTCTCCACTAGTAATCTACCATTTTTATCTTTCACTCCCCTGCTAACTTCACTTCCACCCTGTCTTACTCTTTTCACCTCTTTCCAGAACATTTTCTTACAGTCCCTCCACTTTACACTCAAATTCCTTCCAAATTCCTCATCCACTCTCTTCTTACTTTCTCTTACTAATCTTTTCATCTCTCTTTTTCTTTCTACATATAACTCTCTCTTCCGCCTCTCAACTTCTTCGACGGCCCTATTTCTCATCCATTCATTGTATGCTTTCTTCTTTTGTGCCACAGCCTGTTTCACCTCTTCAGTCCACCACGCTAATAATAATAATAATAATAACAATGATAATAGTAATAGTAATAATAATAATAATAATAATAATAATAATAATAATAAAAGTGTTATTTAAATCCATTCTGCCAGGTGCGGTATTCTGTTGTTTTTATCATCCTACATCCACATGATTTTCTTTTTTTTTCGGGGGTGTTGAACAGCTTTAAGGGATCACTAAAAGCTGCACCTAATTCCCCATGTGCGGTTCGGAAAGTCTCGTCCAAGGCGAATAAGATCGTCTGGAGGTAGCAAGAAATAGGTAGTTAGGAAGTGAATACGTCATCAGGCGGAGAAACTTAAGCTACTCAGTACTCTCTTCTAAGACGATTCCCCCCTCTACTTTAGCCATTCCCTTTTTCTGTTTGCTCATGCGCTTTTTTTTTATAGTTATCTAAATGCGAAATTTCCACAAGCGGGCAACAAAACCTTTCTGCACTTGGACTTTATCAGTACATGGGGCTTTGGGTTGGGGATGGGCCACTTCTCCAAAATATTGTTCCCTGGCTCTACGGATCAGAGTCTGCAGTTACGTACCCACTTACCAGCCACTCACGGCGATTGTAGCTAAAGAAGGATAAGAGGCCTCCTTAGACCTATTCAAAGCTAGTTAAAAAATGAGTAATATTTCGAAGCATGTATTTAAAAGTTTGCCTTTAATGTACCTGCATAAAATTGAGTTATAATAAGCCCAGTGTACCACTTGAGTTATAAAGGAGGACTGTAGTTATTTTGAAGTTCACAGCCGACACGCAGGGGCTACTTTGGTCGCTCTCCTTGCCCGCACCGTGTTGTGAATATACAGTACTTTTGTGGACACTAATATCGATCCATTTATTTACGATGAATAACAAGACATTGAGCGATGGCTTTGGAAACTCGTTGAAACAATCGTCGGAACACTCGAACTTCTCAAAATATCGGGTTAAGAGTTTCATAATTGCTAGACTAAAGTGTGGATCCATACTCCTGACCGTAACTGTACATTCCAAATAATTCAGATCCATATGAAACTAGTGACGAGTGACTATTTACTGATATGGCAACCATTTCGATAAAAATAAGAAAGATATCCTTATTTTATTATTAAGACCAACAAATGTGGGTAGAACATTTAATGTATACTTAAACACAAACACTTTCTTCCTCGGCACGTAATTCTTAATATTAAATGTTTAAAGAAAACATCGAGGCAAATTTTTTCCAGTTTTTCCTAGATTTCAGAAAGAGGAAATAACATGTACCGTATTAAGTAAAGAACTATGGCTGGTAAATTGAGAAACATAAGTAGTATAACTGTAAGCCGAAAACATGAAAACGGAATTAATTTACTATACTCTAACTTGGCCCACATGTTCGCCCATTTGCGGCTTACTTAATATAGCACAGTGGTAAAAAAAAGACACGACAATGGCTAAATGCCTTCTTCTTGGTGCGTCTTCGTGGTTGGCATCATATTCTAGTTTTTATTGTGGTTACAACTCAGCATTCAAAACAAGGGGACAGATTTTTTGCCAAGGTAATGTAAAAAGAGTATTGGTGTAGATCCTCCACCAAGCTATGCATTCACTGATTAACTTTAGACATACCTATAGTGTTCTGTCTGACTGATATGTAACACGCTATGCGTGCTTGATAAATTATGGTTGTCACGTCATAATCCAGACTAAAATCAATGCAGGCCGTGTCAATGAACTTTACCCAAGTGACATTCCTGTGCTTCCTCGTAAAAATAAACAGCCGCGTGGGAGGTGTTTGGTGTGCGTGGATCCTGATTCGTCCCTGCTGGAATCTGATCCGTAATTTAGGTAGCATTTTGACCTTCCAAGCACCTCTTTCCAAGCGACTGCATCTGCATGTTACATCTCCTAATTCTCTATTATACAAATTTCATCGCTTGAACATTGTTTTTGGTTTCATCAGTAACACACAAGAGGATACTGAGTTAATTAAAGAATAAATCGCTAAGGAAGATGTGTTACTAATCATCCCAAAGCCACATATAAGATCCTTGGACATAAGCTACACAGTAATAAGTTACAAAGGTCAGTGACATCACCAAGGACGATAGCCATAACCCACGATCATCTACAGGCCACTATCACCTACTCTCTCTCTCTCTCTCTCTCTCTCTCTCTCTCCACACTACATATACTTACAACTGACTAGAATCACTGCACCTAATATTCAGTTTCCATCTTGTCATCTTCACTGTGTAAGTATGAATGATAACATTTCTTATATCTTCACTGAGTAGGGACAAATGGTACACTCCCTGTCCTTCGCATTTTCGTATCATTTATTACATAATGGGATCCCTCTATTATTATTATGCTTCTAAAATGCTATATTCTCTAAAATCATACAGTATACCTTAATCACTCTTCTCTTAATATCCTCACTGAATAGGGATGAATGATACAGCTCCCGTGCTCGTATTTTATGCACTGATTTGAGCTGAATGGACTCCCTTTATGAAACATGAGTAAGAATTAATGATATATCCAAATCTCCCTTCCTTTGATGTCCTTACTGAGTAGGGATGAATGAAATACTCCCCCTCTTCGTCTTCGCATTTTCTACACTGGTTAGAACCGAATGGATTCCCTCTACTTATTATTCATGCCTAAAGGTGTCTATTGATCGGTGCAAGGTGAGGGGAGGCTTGTGACAAAAAAAAAAAAAAAAATTGTGAGAAGCTATTACATGCAGTGATATGGAGGGGGAGATGGGGATGAGAGAGAGAGAGACAGTGAGTTACATAGATACACAGAATACACAAACCTTACTGTCCCTACGAGTCGGTCCGGTCCTTACACAAATTAGAGAGAGAGAGAGAGAGAGAGAGAGAGAGAGAGAGAGAGAGAGAGAGAGAGAAACAAGTCGCTTTATCATTTCCTCCCTAGGGCATCTTTAACATTACTTTTGCCATCCTCAGACGATTTTATTTAGCTGAAGGAGGGATTTGACAGTCTTCTCCAACTACCTCACTATTAATGAGGTGTAATCTTAAGAAACATTGAGTGGGAGAGACTGATAAAAGTGGAGATCAATTTATTGTAGGAAAATGGATGATGTGTAGAAGATGGAGAATGAGGGACTGGAAGAGCATATGTGAGTGGGATGGAAGGGAAGAGGAGGACGGGATGATCAAGGGTGAGATGGCGAAATGGAGTGTAGAGATGTATGAGAGGGGGTTTGAGTTCGAGGGAGGCAGCCATGTGTCAAGAGGACAGGGTGACATGGAGATTTGTTTGTGGCCGCCATTTACGGGATTAATGCATCTGGCAATAGATAAATATATAGACAGATACATAGCCTAATAAATTGATAAAAAGACAGACCGACAGAGACAGGCGCAGACAGACAGATAGATCGATAAACAGACAATTATATGACAGAAGCGTATACAGAACACGTCAATGTTAAGCCGGAATCTCTTTCTGTATTCAGTCATCTCTACAGACTTTCACGCACTGGCTTACAGCAGATGAATGAGGGATGAGGCAGGCTAAGACTTTCTTCCTTACGTCTCAGTTAGTCTTTGTACAACTCTTTCTTCTCTAATTTCATTCTATCAATTTCAGTCCTTTTCTTCCCTCACAAGGTTTCCCTCTTTTGCGGGTTCCATCACTCATTTTAAATTATCTCCTCTTGGTAAAACTTTCTCCAGATTTCTTCACTAGCTTTTAATCCTTACCTGCATATTAAAATTTATTGTGTTGTTTCATTCTCAGGAATGGGTTTCTCTCCTGCTTATAGAAGTTACTTTTCAAACCTTTTCTAATTTATATTTCTTCTTCATACATTTCCAAAATTTCCTACTCTCACTTTTCTTTACATTTACTGAATTTATATACTTTCTCCTTTCGTTACTATTACTAACACTTAAAGTTCTTCCTCCCTTCATAGGAATTTATTTATTTCAAATCCATCTTTTTTTTTTAAATGTCTACCTTGTTAACTTCTCTAATTGCTTTAATACATTTTTTCTTTGTTAAATTTGTCTACTTAACCCCCTCGCTCTTACATAAGTTTTTAATGTCTTTTTGCTTTCTTTGCTTTATGACCTTGCAGAATTTCTCTCAAGTCCTTCATATACATATAGGTCCTTCTTCCTCTTACAGGTTTTCTTTGTTAGGCCATTTTCTTGCATTATCTGATTATAATATTTCAGATTTTATTTTTTTCTTTATTTTTCTTTTTTCTTTCTTACTCTCTTTATCCAACCGTTAGAGTAGGATGACATCTCTTCATTCATTCTTAATTGCTACTGCGTGACTATTATTTAAGCCTTTGGAACACTTTGCATTGGAGGAGATTACAAAAATTATCCGTTAATAGCTTCACTGCTATCACTGACTATTCCCTTCTGTGTGTGTGTGTGTGTGTGTGTGTGTGTGTGTGTGTGTGTGTGTGTGTGTGTGTGTGTGTGTGTGTGTGTGTGTGTGTGTGTGGTGACACTGGTACGGATGTGTGATGTCACTAATAGAGAGAGAGAGAGAGAGAGAGAGAGAGAGAGAGAGAGAGAGAGAGAGAGAGAGAGAGAGAGAGAGAGAGAGAGAGAGAGAGAGAGCAAAATAACTAAAACAGTTTTTATCCGACATTAACCCGACTTCTCCTCAATTAATTTCTTTTCTATATCACATTCTGTAGCCATTACTCTCTATAAGCCCCCCTTTCCTTCTCCATCAGTCCTTTCTCTCTTCATTCTTTTCATACCCTTAAATAATTACTCTTTCGGGCTCGGCTAATTCCATCTCTCTCACATAATTCTTTCCTCCATCCAATTTCCTACCCATCTTTCCCTAATAGTCTTCCTACTCGCATCAAAATAAATCCAATTTCCCTTTTGCAAAGTACCCCTCCCCTTATCTGAGTTCCACCTTTCCTCTACACTGCACCTGTGTTAATCCCACCTCTCTAATTAAGTTTTTTCCTGTGAAAACCCTGCCCATTTCTCCAAATATCTCCCTTCCTCCTCAGCTCAAATAAATCCCCTCTTATATTACACCTAAACACTTTCTTCCCTATAAGCTTTTGTCTTTCTAACTCTGACAATTTCATCTCTCCAATTAACTACTCAAACCATTTCCACTTATTACCCCTCTATCTCTGTTCAAAATAAAACACATTTCTCTTTTGCTAATCCCCCATCTACATTGAACCTTTAGCTTATATACTTTATCTGTTAATCAAAAAGTTCTGTGTTCTATCCTTAGTCAAATTCTCTTAGCATATCTCCCAGTAAGCGTTCTCTTCATCTTTAGTAAGAATAAATTTCCCTGTTTATTGGTATTTTCTTTCCCCATTGCTGGTTATCCTTTGTATTCTGCTAATTCCCTCCTTTTTTGTTTCCTCGACCAAATTCCCAAACCGTCTTCCCCTAAGGTCCTTCCTTCCTTCTCCAATACGAATCCATTATTTTTAAAACAGATATCCCCTCCCCTTCATATATATTCCTTAGGTCCCCCTCTCAATCCGTCTTCCACTGACAGGTAGTGTGTGTGTGTGTGTGTGTGTGTGTGTGTGTGTGTGTGTGTGTGTGTGTGTGTGTGTGTGTGTGTGTGTGTGTGTGTGTGTGTGTGTGTGTGTGTGTGTGTGTGTGTGTGTGTGTGTGTGTGTGTGTGTGTGTGTGTGTGTGTGTGTGTGTGTGTGTGTGTGTGTGTGTGTGTGTGTGTGTGTGTGTGTGTGTGTGTGTGTGTGTGTGTGTGTGTGTGTGTGTGTGTGTGTGTGTGTGTGTGTGTGTGTGTGTGTGTGTGTGTGTGATTCCTAACTCTCACTTTTAAGACTATCCTCTTCATAGAAAGTCTTCCTTTAGCCCGTCTCTTATTTTTTTTATTCTTCTTTATTGCTATTCAACATTACTGCTGTAGCTAATTTCCTCTTGCATCTCTCAAGTTCTACCTATCGCTTATAGAATTTTCCAGTTAAATACATGTTATTATTTAACTTCCCTCCTCTACAAAAACCTGTACCCTCTTCCCTCTATGTGCTTTTCTTTTTCTTTCAATATTTGTCATCATTCCCATCCATCCATCCATCATCCAATCCTTATCACCCCACCAGTAGCGTAGGCATCCGGGGCTAGGCTACATAGTCCCGATAATTAACGCGAGGATGACTACTCATTTTTTTTTTTTTTTATGAAGGTGAAGATACACTTGACAGGCTGGTGATGACTGGCTGAATGCAACATGTCCGAATAACATCGTCATATTTCAAATAATTACTGGTAATGAGAAGTGAAACTTATTAACTCATATACAATGATGTTATTTGGACATGTTGCATTCAGCCAGTCATCATCAACCAGTCAAGTGCATCTTCGCCTCGTTAAAAAAAAAAATAAAAAAAAATAAAAAAATAAGTATAGCTTCCCTCGCCCTTGAGTGGCATTATGTTAGCAGTAAACCCCAACCACCCGTAAGATGCACACTACTTACGGGCACAATCAAGTTAAAGCACCTAAACCTACTAGACCACCAGATGTCACTTGGTTATATGCTTACTACCCAGTGTAGAAAATGGGGTCTAGAAATACATGAAAGCATTTGGCTTGCCACTGGATGTACAGTCAGTTTAAGGTTACGCTATATCGAGTAAGTGGATGTCGACCGCCCCCACATACCGCCAATCATAACCACGTTCTTTAAATTCTAGCTAATTATTTAAGAAATTTTCTTTGGTCCTTTCTGTGGTGTTCATCCCTCTAATTCTTTTCTTTCCTTTAACAAATGCCCTGGAATTTTCTTTTGATAAAGTTCCCCCCTATTCAAAATAAATCCAATTTCCCCTTTGCTAATCCTCTAAATTCTATCTTCCTCTTACATAGTTCCTCTGGGAATTCCGTCTCCAATTTAGTTCTCTCCTCTAGCAAATTACCTGGCCATCTTCCCCAAAGCACGTTCCCTCCCACTGCAATGGACTTTAAACCAATTCCCCCTTACTTAAAACTTCTCATACTCGTAAGTCCATTTCTGTTCTACAGACACATTTAATTCTCACTCTTTTATTCAATTGTCTTTTCTACCTGTCTTTCCATAAACGTTTTCCCTTTCCAGTATAAAACTATTCCACTGATATCTCCCTCCCTGATATGAATGCCTTTTACATATAAATGCCTTCCACATATATTAATCCAATGTTTCTATTTTAATTCTTTCGTTTACTCTTCTTCCATTACAAGCTTTCCTTCCCCAGTATAAATCCATTCACTTAACACAGATGTCCCCCTCTCTCATAGAAATTCCTTGACCACCCTTACATATTTCTTCCTCTTGTGTTAATACTCTCTCTAATTTAATTCTTTCCTCTACCCATCTCCCCATAAACTCTTTCCCTCCCAAATATAAACCCATTCACTTAGCACAGATGTTCCCCTCCCTCATATAAATTCCTTGGCCACTCATACATATTTCTTCCTATGTTAATACTCTATTTTAATTCCTCCCTCCACCCACCTTCCCCAAAACACTTTCCCTCCCCAATATAAAGCCATTCACTTAACACAGATGTCCCCCGCCCTCATTTAAATTCCTTAGCTACCCTTATACATCCCTCTCTCACTTTAGCCCACCCTTATAAATTCCTTTCTCTCCCCGTTATTAAGTCGCTTCCCTTCTTAAATGAAACTGTTCCCTCAGCTTCACAATATCCCTTTCCCTTTTAGTACAGTCTCCCCCCGCCTTTCTACTTTACATTCGCCTCCTAATACCTTCTTGGCTGAATTAGGTCCTTTCTCTTTCACGTCTGAGCCTTTTCTTTCCCTCCCGTATCCCCCTCCTCCTCCTCTACCCTCTCCTTTCCTTTACCTTAGCCCTCCTCTTTCTCTCTCCTTATTCTTTTTTCTCACCTCCTCCAGCCCTTGCTTCTCCTGCCTCCCTGTATTTTCTCCCCCTCTTCACATCTCTCCCTTCTCCCTTCTTTACTGACTTCGGTTCATCTTTCTGAATGATGTAGTTTTTCTCTTTCTTCTGATTCCTCTTTTCACCCTTGTATCTTCCCTCTTCTCATTTCCCCTTCTCTAGCTGTGCCATTTACTATCCCCCTCCCCCATGACATCCCATACTCGTCCTCTCCGAATTAAGTCCATTCTCTATCCTGTTGAATCCCTTTCCTCAGTTCTGTATCCCTCCACCCACCCCCTTCACAAGTCCTTTCATGTTCTTCCTTATATCCTTCCCTCAGCTTCATTAACTCTACCTTCCTCTTTATATGCTTACTCCCTGCTCCTGTACCACTACGTATTTTCCTACTGCTTCCTAACTCCTTACCATTCCCTGCTTCCCTACCACTCCCTACCTTCCTACCTCCTAACCACTCCCTACCTACGACTCGGACCTTTTGTGTTTGGTGCACGTTCGCCCATTTTTATGTAAATTTCTTCAATAATAGAGGTTTTTAAGGTGTTTCCAAATATGAACTTATTTGGGGAGAGAAATTATAAAAAAAAAAAGTTGGGTCAGGTCAGGTTAGGATAGGTTAGTTAATAGTATTAAGCAGGTTAGTGAGCATGGGCGTAAAAAAGTCGCTGCATGATGGTACTGTGATACCAACTCTAACGCATGGAAGTGACGCTTGAACCTTGTTGGAAGGACACAAGTCAAGAGTGAGAGAGATATCTGAGAGAAGCATGTGGAGTTACATGGACAGACAGACTGACAAATGAGGATATGATGGACGATTGTGGTGTGGACGTGGACGTAAGAGAAAGCGTTAGGAGAAATACACTGGTGTGGTTTGGCCATGTGGATAGAATGTAGAGCGAGAGACTATCAAGGAGAAAGTATGTGAGTGAGGTGGAGGGGAGGAAGAGGGAGGGGAGGCCGAGGATGAGATGGAAGGATGGAGTGGAGGGGTATCTGAGAGAGGGGTGTATGAGCTGGAGAGATGGCAGTGAAGTGGCGGGGGACAGGGCGACATGGAGGCGTTCTGTTTGTGGCTACCCTTTCCGGGATTAAGGCGTCTGGCTATATATATGAGTTAGTTAATAATAATAATAATAATAATACCACATCATATTTAAGTATAGACACAAAAGACCCAAACTCTAAGTTATGCCGCTGTAAGCATTTGATGGACAAGCAATCGTGGTGGATCTGCCCAGCGGCGCTGCTCTAAACGCGGTTGTAACGAGTGGATTTCTGTCAGGAAAGGAACGTGGTTTGAGGGTGGCATGCTTTTGTTATCCCCAATAGCTGTATTTGTCTACGCTTGGAGCAAGGAGATGAATGTTATACTTAAATATTATTTGTTAATAGTATCAAATATTATACTTAAATACGCTGTTTGAGAAGAAAGATACTAATAAGTATACATGGGTGAGACAGGAGGGTGGAAGGGTTGTTGACAGAGCTTTGATGGACTATGTGGTTGTGTCTAAGAATGTAATAGGAAGATTGTTGGATGTGAGAGTTCTGAGGGGAGGGTGGAGGTATGTCTGACCACTACCTGGTGGAGGGAAAGTTAAGAGTAGGTAAGAGATGAGTGAGAGCTAGGAGGGTTAGGTGTGGCAGGGAGATTTTGAAAGTGAGTGAGTTGGATAAAAGAGAGAAAAAGATAGAGTATCAGGAGAAATTGAAAGATGAGTGGAACGCAGTGAAAGATCAGGAAAATGGCAGTGTGGAGGAGGAATGGCAGTTGTTTAAGAGTGTTGTGGTGGGGCATGCAGAAGAGGTGTGTGGTGTGAGACGTGTGGGTGGTGATGTAAGAAAAGGAAGTGAATGGTGGTGCGAGGAAGTAAGTATGGCTGTGGCTGAGAAGAGACGTGCATATGAAGTGTGGCTGCAGAGGAAAGATGAGATGTCATATGAAAGGTATAAGGAAAAGAGGAATAGGGCGAGAAGGGCTGTGCGTGATGCTAAAGTGGCAGCAGATGAGAGGTGGGGTAGGCGGCTGACAGAGAATTTTCAAGAGAATAAGAAAATGTTTTGGAAGGAGGTGAAAAGCGTGCGAAAGGGAGAGTCTGGGAAGGAAGAACGAGTAAAAGCAGAGGATGGAAGGATGTTAACTGAGATGGATGCAGTAAGGAAGAGATGGGCAGAGTATTTTGAAAGATTGTTAAATGTAGAGGAGGAAAGGGTGGCTGAGATTGTGGCAGATGGAAGGGTGCAAGGAATAAATGTGTTGGGAGAGTTGAATGATTCTTTGATCACGAAGGAGGAAGTGGAGAAGGCAGTAAAGGAGATGAAAACAAGGAAAGGTGCAGGTATGGATGGGTGTGCTGTGGAAAGCCTGAAGGGTGGTGGAGTGACTATTGTTGACTGGTTAGTAAGATTGTTGAATGTGTGCTTTGTGAAAGGTATGGTGCCAACTGACTGGGCAAGTGCTTGTGTGGTCCCGTTGTATAAAGGCAAGGGTGATAAGTATGAATGTACTAGCTTTAGGGGTATAAGTCTGTTGAGTGTTGTAGGTAAGGTTTATGGTAGAGTGTTAATTATGAGAGTTAGAGAGGGTACAGAGGGAGTGATTGGTGATGAGCAGTGTGGCTTTAGGAGAGGGAGGGGATGCGTGGATCAGGTGTTTGCTGTGAGACAAGTGTGTGAAAAGTATTTAGCGAAAAGCAAGGATGTGTTTTGGGCATTCATGGATTTAGAGAAAGGGTATGATAGAATTGATAGGGAGGCTTTGTGGATTGTTTTAAGATTGTATGGACTTGATGGTAGGTTACTCAAAGAGGTGAAAAGTTTTTATGTAAGTAGTAGAGCGTGTGTAAGAGTGGGAAATGCTGTGAGTGATTGGTTTTCCGTGAGAGTGGGTTTGCGACAGGGATGTGTGATGTCGCCTTGGTTATTTAATATTTACATGGATGGTGTTGTAAGGGAGGTGAATGCAAGAGTTTTAGGTGGAGGTCTGAGTCTGGTAAATGTCGATGGTGGAGAGTGGAATCTGAAGCAGCTGCTGTTTGCAGATGATACTGCACTGGTGGCTGATTCAGAGGAGAGATTGAGACAGTTGGTTGAGGAGTTTGGAAGGGTGTGTGAAAGGAGGAAATTGAAAGTAAATGAGAATAAGAGTAAAGTGATGAAGTGTACGAGGTTGGTAGATGGTAGGGGGATGAATATAGTTTTGAATGGCGAGTTGCTTGAGAAGGTAGAGTGTTTTAAATATCTAGGGTCACATGTTGCTGTGGATGGAAGAATAGATGCAGAAGTGAAGTTTAGAATAAATGAAATAGGAAAGGTGCTGGGAGGAATGAAAAAAGTGTTTAGATGTCGTTTACTTAGAATGGATGTAAAGAGAAGGCTGTATGAGGGTGTTGTGGTACCGATTGCGTTATATGGGGCTGAAACTTGGAATATGGGTGTAGCAGAGAGGAAAAGTTTGAATGTAATGGAGATGAGGTATCTGAGGAGTATGTGTGGAGTGACGCGTATGGATCGAGTGCGAAATGATGAAGTGCAAAGGAGAACTGGAGTTGTTCGGGAGATGGCTGGTAGAGTTGAGCAGAGGGTGTTGCGATGGTTTGGGCATATGGAGAGAATGGATAATTAGCGATTGGTGAAAAAGATAACTAGATCTGATGTGAGAGGTGTAAGGCTGAGAGGAAGACCACGAATAGGATGGATGGACAGTGTGAAGAGAGCGCTGGATGCGAGAGGGATGTCTGTTGAGCAAGGAAGAGTGGCTGTGCGTGACAGAAATAAATGGAGAGAAATTGTGAATGACTAAGTGATGACGCAGCCCTGAGAGGATATTCTCCCACATTTGGTCTGATCAGCTAGTCAGGTCAGGTGCGTGTAAGGGGATGGGTCTGTTATGATGTGGCAGGGGTAAACCAGCTCTTCTGTCGGGCTCTGCTGCGGATGTCACTGATTGCATTGCGCAGTTGACTCTTGTGCGGTGTGGTGCGGTGAGGATCTGTCCGTTCTCTCCTTTGGGGCTAAGATGCGAATGAATGTGTTTGAATGGATGAGTAAATGGGGAGTGTGTCGTCCTGTCTCGGCTACCTCCCTTTGCTTGGGGGAAGCAGCCTGTGTATATAGATAGATAGGTCAAATACCCTAATCATTATAATATACCCTAATCATTATTATTAACTGACGTAACCTAACCTAACTTTTAAAAATTCTCCCAAATAATAAGTTCAAATTTGGAATCTCCTTGAAAAACTTTATTAGTGACGGAACTTATATAAGAATGGGAGAACGTGAACCAAACATAAAATATCCTTCCTCTCAGTCACTCCCTACCTTCCAGCTACTCACCACCTCCCTACAGCTCCCTACTTCCTCACTCCAAATCTCCTTATCTTTCTCTTCGACTCGCACTCCTAACTGATGCCTTACGTTTCGCTTCTCCTCTTTCCTACCACTATCCCTTTTTTCTTTCCTCCTCCTGGTATCCTTCCATTCCCTCCCCCCCCCCCCATAAACGCCACCCCTCCCTACCTTTCTTCCTCCCTCCCTCCCATCCTACCTCTCCTTCCCACCAGCTTTGTCTTACCTTTGCCGACACACCGCCTATCTCTTAATTAGCACTCAACCCCAGTCAGACCCGTCCACCCCCTACGGTACCCCTTCTCTCTCTCTCTCTCTCTCTCCACTGTGTGTGAATATAGATAGATAGATAGATAGATAGACAGATGTAGATATATATATATAGATAGATATTGATAGATAGATAGATATATAGATTTACATATATATTTACCGTATATCCAAATCTCTCTCTCTCTCTCTCTCTCTCTCTCTCTCTCTCTCTCTCTCACCCAGCCTACCCAGGTGTAAATAAAAAAACAACAATACACGAAGCAGGATATAAAAAACGAGGGGGTTAAGTTATTCATCGGAGGGACCTCGCCATCAATTTACTCCTCTCCTCCTCGGTCTCCTCCTCATTTTTCCTCATCCTTTCTTTCTTCCTTTTCCTCCTCCTCCTCTTAGTTTTGTCTGTCGTCTTCCCTCTGTCTTTCTACTTCATCATCATTGTCATCGTCATTAACATCATTTTACTTATTCTCCTCTTTCTTCGCTTCATCGTTCTATTACCCTTATCATCATCATCATTATCATCATCAGTATTATCATCATTGTCTTCATCATCATCATCGCCATCATCATCATCGTCTTCATCAGTACCATCGTAATCATCTTCATAATCTTTTGTTTATGCATTTCCTCCTTTTCCTTCTTTCAGTTTTATTTTCGTCTTTCGTCCGTCTCATCATATAAATTTTCATCTTTGGCAGCTTTTTTTTTTCTTCTTCCTTACTCCGAGTTTTCCTCCTACATATCCTGTTTCTTTTTTCCTTCTCATTCTTTATCTTCTTCTTCTTCATTCCTTTCTCCTACCTCCAATTCTAATCTCCCCCTTTCCGTTGCCTTTTCATCTCCTTCTACTCCTCATCCCCGTTCCTCCCTAGTTCACTTCTTTCTCTTCGTCATCATTTTCATCTTTGCTTCCTCTTCTTCTCCTCCTCCTCCTCATCATCATTCTCCTTCTCTTTCTCCTCCTTTCCCTCCTCCTCCTTCTCCTCCTCCTCCTCCTCCTCCTCCTCCTCATGAGAAGCCCCCACACCATTCCTCTCTTTTATTTTGAGGGCATAATTGATCACGGCCAAGAAGGGCTATGGAATATTTTGTCCTAACCTCCCAAACACCCTCCCCTCATCCCCCTTTCCTCCGCACCCTCCTCTCCCTCCCTTCCCTCCCTCCCCCCTCCCTCTTCGCTCCAGGCTCTTGTGTGCCAGTCAGGTGGATGGCAGGAGAAGAAGAGGTTGACCGAGGATGAGGTGGAGGGACAAACAAGAGAGGAGGAAGAGGAGGAGGATGCTTAGGAGGAAAATGAGGAGAAAAAGAAATAGCAGGAGGAGGGTAAGGAAGTGAGGTAGAGTTAGGCATCGAAGATAGATTGGTAGATAGATGGAATAACAGATAGATGGATGGATAGGTATACAGATATATAGAGAGATAGATAGATAGATACAGACAGACAGAAATCTCTTTGAAGCGGAGATTGTCCCATAAAAATTTTCGCCTACCAGTGGTCTCTCCTAAAAGTACTGTAGTAGTAGTAGTAGTAGGAGGAGGAGGAGGAGGAGGAGGAGGAGGAGCAGAGAGAGAGAGAGACAGAGAGAGAGACAGAGAGACAGAGACAGAGACAGAGACAGAGAGACAGACAGACAGACAGAGACAGAGAGAGAGGAGGGAGGAGTTCTTCAATCCTTTTCACTGCTAAGCCTCTTTTCTAAGCTAAATAAAACCATTAGTCGATAGCGTGAAAAAAAATGTATGACACCTACACGCTCTAAAATTCTTTGTTTCAGTCAGTTGTTTTCCTTTCTTCATCTTCGTCTCAGCAATAATTTCTGACGTGATATTTTGTGAGTTTTATCGTCAGTTCTCCATTTGCCTCCCATGTACTGATTTTATTTAATTTTCTTTTCGTCTCTCCATTAGCGTTGTTACATATTTGTTTTGCCGTCTTTTTGTTCTTGTTGTTCTTCTTGTACTTGTTCTTGTTCTTGCACTTGTTCTTCGGCTTGGTCTTCTTCTTCTTCTTCTTCTTCTCGTTTTACTATTCCATTATCTCTTCGTTTATTAACAATCTGATTTACCTTCGACTGTCTGTCTGTCTATCTCAGTCTATATAGCAATCTTTCTCTCTCTCTCTCTCTCTCTCTCTCTCTCTCTCTCTCAGGATGGAGTAAGGACTAAATTGATAAGAAGAGAACATGAGGAAAAGTCAGAGCTATTTCCTGATTCCACAATTTTCCATGTCCACTAATATCACTATAGTCGATTTATTCTCATCTGACGGAACTGGCCTACTCTGACAACTTGAACACTAAACTGTGATTGTGTGAAAAATAATGTCTTAGTTATGAGACAGGAGTGAATCTCCTTGGTTACTAGTCAAATAAACCTCCCACTCTGACTACACTGTGCCACCATCGAGTATAAAGGGGTTAAAATAAATAAATAAAAACAGACTATAACTACCTGTAACATGTGATAATGTTGACTGATGATAACAGTTTGACGGACTGTAATAATCCATTTTCAAAACTCAATATATCGATGTAACTACTGATTTGTTGGAGGACAATTATTATTTCCGTCACACTCAAGCTCTTTCTTAGATTTCTAAAACTAACACACACACACACACACACACACACACACACACACACACACACATCCACCCCCCAAACACACCCACACTCGCAAACACTCGCAAATCTCTTCGTATAATGAATGCTAGAGATGTACAGGACATATTGTGCTCTCCCATCTTGTGTGTTGCAGGGACTGTTCAATCTGCTTTTGCGAGAAGGGAAGAAATTTTGATTGATTCTTGAAATTACTGAACAGCAAAGAAATTAATGATGGTTAACAAGTAGACACAATATAGCCCCCCAAAAAGTATGGAAAGCAGAAAATGATGCAGAGTAGAAACCAGTAAAGGAGACTGAACCGTTCCCGCAACACACGAGAACTGAGTCGCGTAATAGCGTATGTAAATCATCCTGCATATTGAAGTACTTGGGCGTCTTTATCTTTCAAGTCAGTGATGTTTGTCTATCATGTTCTTAGACTACCTTTCATCATAGCCTGAATCGATGCAGTTTTTCTCAAGGAGGAGTGTGTGCTTAGGGAGATTTATGTGGGGTGGTCAAGTTGCAGGATTTGTTTGTTAGTGTGTGTTGTGGGGCCTCTCTGCTCTGCCGGAGATTGTGTGTGTGTGTGTGTGTGTGTGTGTGTGTGTGTGTGTGTGTGTGTGTGTGTGTGTGTGTGTGTGTGTGTGTGTGTGTGTGTGTGTGTGTGTGTGTGTGTGTGTGTGTGTGTGTGTGTGTGTGTGTGTGTGTGTGTGTGTGTGTGTGTGTGTGTGTGTGTGTGTGTGTGTGTGTGTGTGTGTGTGTGTGTGTGTGTGTGTGTGTGTGTGTGTGTGTGTGTGTGTGTGTGTGTGTGTGTGTGTGTGTGTGTGTGTGTGTGTGTGTGTGTGTGTGTGTGTGTGTGTGTGTGTGTGTGTGTGTGTGTGTGTGTGTGTGTGTGTGTGTGTGTGTGTGTGTGTGTGTGTGTGTGTGTGTGTGTGTGTGTGTGTGTGTGTGTGTGTGTGTGTGTGTGTGTGTGTGTGTGTGTGTGTGTGTGTGTGTGTGTGTGTGTGTGTGTGTGTGTGTGTGTGTGTGTGTGTGTGTGTGTGTGTGTGTGTGTGTGTGTGTGTGTGTGTGTGTGTGTGTGTGTGTGTGTGTGTGTGTGTGTGTGTGTGTGTGTGTGTGTGTGTGTGTGTGTGTGTGTGTGTGTGTGTGTGTGTGTGTGTGTGTGTGTGTGTGTGTGTGTGTGTGTGTGTGTGTGTGTGTGTGTGACAAAGATACATCATATTGAGAGTGATATTTGCTCTCTACTGTCAGTCTTAATTGGGAAAGAGCAGTTGACAGGAGCAGACAAGAAGAGATGAACTAATTCTATAAAGTTAATTTTTCGGGGCTATTAAAACTTTTCAATATCAAGAAAGGGATTTTTCCACCTGGTATAAGGAACTCTTAGGGATATGAACTTACTCTTTCCTGATCCACCTTATCCTGATCTTGATCCTAGTCACTTTTATCCATTTAACCCACTGAAATATAGCCAACCTGATCTAACTGAACCTTATACAGTACATTTTTACAGATGGGGAAAAATAGTTTAATACGGTAATGACTTAATGATTTTCTATTGGCTTTAACATTTGGAAGGCGTAATCCTAGCTAAGTTTTTCCAGCTAACCTTCTAATCAAGCTAACCTATTCTAACTGACCTCCACGTGGTAATTATTTTCACCTGCAGATAAAAAAACTGTAACATATTCACTTGATCTCACTGTAATCTACCTTAATCCAATCATAACCATAGCACAGGTTAACTTAGTCTAAATGTGCTTTCCATGGCAGAATTCTAGCGCTATGGTAGTAGTAGTAATAGTAGTAGTAGTAGTAGTAGTAGAGCAGTAGTGGCAATAATAGCAGCATTATTAGTAATAGTAAAAGCAGAAGTAGTAGTTGTAGTAGTATTAATAATAGGAATAGTAGCAGTACTAGTAAACGAAGCAGCAGATCAGTAGTCGTAGTAGTCATAGTAGTAGTAGTAGTAGTGGTAGTAGTAGTAGTCAGCTAGTACTAACTTAATATCTCCTGGTTAACTTTCATCCTTAATCCAATCGCAAACCTAGCGAATGTTTTTCCAGTAGGTTATAACTAAATAAATCACATCAAAACAAGCTTCACACAGTACATATTTCCACCATTTAACTTAGTCTCTCCCTAATCCACCCTAACCCCAACATATCCTGGCTTACCTTTATCCAATTAACCTTGAGGTCTTTTTAACAATGTCATTCGGAGTCTGTATCTATCAATTTTGTTTTCACTATTTCCTGCCGGTTTTAGTCAGCCAAGGAGAGGCATTATCAGGTACAAAATCTAGATATACAATACTCATTAACCCTTTCACAATAAGAAATCGTCCCCATAGGTAAAGGAAATTGACTGGAGGTAGTAAAAAAAAAACATCTATCCATCATCCAGTCTTTTTTCTCCCATCAGGACCGTATAGGTATGTATCTGTATCAATCTGTACAAGGTCCATTACAGGGACCCTTTACCTAAGATGGCGAGTGACAGAGGAAAATAACTCTTCCTAATACCGGCGAAGTACGAATCAGTGAGGCGCGTCTGCAGCGAGAGGGATGCATGTTGAAGTGGAAGTACTGTACAGTAACTCTATGATTGTGTCTGTTTGTGTATGCCAGTGTTAGGAGTGCGAACGTATGACAGTGCACTATAGTTTTTTTCACCTTAAACTGGCCTAGATTTTCGTCCTTTTGCAGCTTATTTCAGGCAGCTCAGTGGCAGAGAGAGACAATGCTATGATTCTACATCCTTTCCATGGCACCTCTTCATGACTAGCAATCTCTTTTAGCTTTAATCTGTTACAACAATTCAGTATTCACGATGGATGATTGGCATTTTTTGGTCGTTGGAGTAAAGGCCGTATACCAGCAATTAATTTAATGTCCGCAACGTCTTGGATCCGAACCCCAGACTAAAGACACATGCCGATCAAAAGACACACGCTGTAACCATAATTCAGCTTAGGGGAGCCTAGGCTCTATAGCAAGTTCAGCATCTCACACTCAGACCCATCCAGTCACTCAGTCACACACACACACACACACACACACACACACACACACACACACACACACACACACACACACACACAAACACCCCTTCCACACACACACAATTAAAACACAGTAATTGCCCTACATGCACCACAAAAATAAACAAGCAAACACTGAACTGCTAACTTGTTTACTGCACACACACAAATTATTTCCCACGCTGTTTTAATTCACCCAGACACAAGAAACTCTCTGAATAATCATGCAAAAATTCCAGTCAAGCAGTGTTTATTTATTTATCTATTTATTTATCTATCTTTTTTTTAATGTAAGGAAGAAGGAACCAAAGGCCAGAAGCCCGCAAACCGTTCCTTCTAAGAAAAAAAAAATGCAAAAAAGAGCCAAATTCAAGATCCGTTCATTTCGACATGCCTGGACACACTGCGTTTGAGAGACTGGGGATCATAGGAAGTAGGAAATCTTGGTCTTTTCATTATTTCATTAACAGGAGGGCTTTTTCACATTCGCACACCGTATCATATGGAAAACTGACTCTCGGAATAAATTGGCAGTGAATTTAGCAATCTCATATGACGGAATAATGTCACATTCACACACAGAAGCCCAGAATGTATTTTGCACACTCACAAGCGTTATATACAGACATCAACGTCACTTCAAACATATGAGGTCACATAGATAGATAAATATATACATACATATATAGAGATAGATAATTAGACAGATTGACAGATGGATGGATGGATGGATTAATGGATGAATGGATAGATAGATAGATACAGATATAGATAAAATAGATAGATGATAAATAGATGGGAGGTGGAGACTTAGATAGACAGACAGACAGACAGACAGATATTCAGATATAGGGATATAATTCTTGCTGTCTGCAAATTGCTTCATTCAACTTAGGATCTGTAATGGTGTACGTTGAAGTAGATTTAAAGTAACCTATAACCTCTCCACAAGAAAATGTCTCCCCGAAGCATAATTAAACTCTCAAAACATAAGCAAAAATTCACTGGCTTCTCTCTCTCTCTCTCTCGACTGAACAGATTAATATAAAACGAGAAATCCAGCAATATATAGCAGGAAAAAAAATCAACAAAAGTTTAAACATCAACACAGCCAGCAAGAATTAAGATATAAATTTTTAAAGAGAACATAAATAAAAACAGGAAAATATCACTAAAAAAAATAACAAAAATAACAAAAGCGGAGATATCAACACAGCGTCCAGTGAAAATGGATCCAATCACTCACGCGGCGTAAAATACATACACCAATATATCTCCCTTCCTCACTCCATATTTCGCCCTGCCTGCAAACACAATAAAGTCTATGCACATCCAGACGCGAAGATCTCCATGATTTTTTGCCTTACGTTTTGTTTGGTTTTGGTGGATAGCAGAAGTATGCTGATGTTGTGTTTACTGCTTCATTTATGCGTATAATATTGCAGTTCGTATCTCCCATATAGACAGATAGATAGATAGATAGATATTGCGGTTCGTATCTCCCATTGTGAGAGAGAGAGGGAGAGAGAGAGAGAGAGAGAGTCAAAACAATGGCAGTCAAACTCATATTACCCCTTTCGTCATGCAAATCTGCCCTAATTCAGATCATTTGAAGGGCTGGAGACCGTCCTACGTCCCTTCCAGAGTCAATATCAACGGTTCTCAACTTGGGGGGCTCGTCACCCTAGGAAGAGTTGGCAATTTTCAAGGTGGGAGGACATGAGGACTTGGAATAAAAGTAGTGAATGGCTGGAACAAGTGTGTGTGTGTGTGTGTGTGTGTGTGTGTGTGTGTGTGTGTGTGTGTGTGTGTGTGTGTGTGTGTGTGTGTGTGTGTGTGTGTGTGTGTGTGTGTGTGTGTGTGTGTGTGTGTGTGTGTGTGTGTGTGTGTGTGTGTGTGTGTGTGTGTGTGTGTGTGTGTGTGTGTGTGTGTGTGTGTGTGTCACGATGAACCACTCATTTTGGTATTCATATTCTGTCTGCTCCAACTCTCAAAGCATATTTTTCTCTGTACCCGTGTAATAACTTGGTTTCTTTCCTTTTTTGTGTGTTGCCTGGTCGCCTTCTTGCTTGTTTTCCCTCTAGAATCTTGTCGCTTCGAGAGAAAAGTAACGATACCTTTAAGTTTTATATTACAAGAAAGACAGCACCCCCAGTTAAAATATACACGTCCTTCAACCCACCCATACCCCTCAAAAAAGGGTTAATGTAGCCTGTATTCAATAGAGTTTTCGTCCATTTGAACCTGTGGAATAAAAAATAACAATAAATCAGAATTAAGTTTACTGAGTCACATGATGGAAGGAGGAGAGGGGAAGAAGGAGGGGGGGAAGAAGGAGGGGGGAAGGAGGAGGGGGGAAGGAGGAGGGGGGAAGGGGGAGGGGGTGAATATGTAAACCAAGGCCAAGGGGGGGGGGGCGACCAGAAAAAGGTTGAGAATCGCTGGTCTACATGACAAAAAATAAAAAAAAGAAAACTGTGGATCATCTCCAGCATATACTTAAATGAATATATGTACGTAACAGACTTTGCCAGTTCTAACTTCTGTCTTTCTGCTCTATCTTTCTATATTTCCTTATCTGTCTATCTACTTGTTTATCTAGCTATCACTCCGTCTGTCTGTCTGTCTGTTTGCCCATCTGTCTGTGTATCGATCTACCTATGTCTTTCTGTCTACCTATCTACCTATCTGGCTATCATCAGTCAATCAATCAATCAGTTAATCTATCTATATATCTATCTGTTTGTCTGTCGGTCTGTATCTGTCTGTCTGACTGTATCTGTCTCTATCTATGCATCTGTCTATCTATTTATCTACCGTATCTATTCATCCATCCATCCACCTGTCTGTCTTTCTTTCTACTTATCCGCATATCTGTATATCCATCTGTCTGGCTTTTAATCTACCTTATTTTGTATGTCTATCACTCTATCTACCTACTGCCAGATGCCCAATGCCTTCGCTCATCCAGTGAGGTCCTGTGTGTGTGTGTGTGTGTGTGTGTGTGTGTGTGTGTGTGTGTGTGTGTGCGTGTGTGTGTGTGTGTGCGTGTGAACCCATCACTAAGTTTACCCGGCATGACAGCTGACGAACGATTACATGCCTCAGTTCATATTCTGTTGATTCTTCATCCCACCCTATTATACAGTATGTCAGTCTGTGGGCATCTATCTATCTATCTATCTATCTATCTGTCTATCTATCTCTCTATATACCTATCTACCTGTCTCCTTATCAGTACATATATCCACCCATTCATCTACCTGTCCATCTATCTATCTGTGTCTGTCTATCTATGTGTCTCTGAATATCTGTCTATCTACCTATCTGTTTTGGTCTCTTGCACGTTTGTCTCCGTCTGTTTGTATATTCATCTGTATGTCTGTCTGTCTGTTCGTTCATCTGCCTGTATGATCATCTCCACCTGTCAGTCTGCCCTTTCCAGTCTACCTCAGTCTAACCCTCCGCCGATCCATCTCCATTCCTAGTAATTCAACTCATCCCAGTCAATCAATCCGGCTTCATTTTCTCCCATCCATAGATAATATAGTTCAGATTTGTGGTCCTTTTATTCCTTCCCGATCTAATGATCTGTGTTTTAATCATATATTCCAGTATTTCAATTTATTATCTTAGCCAAGGAGGTTATGTTTTACACCGCGTTGGTCTGTTTGTCTGTCTATTAGCAGGATCACATAAAAAGTTATGAACGGATTTTTATGAAATTTTGTGGAAAGGTGGGCCATGGACCAAGGAAGAAATAATTAAATATTCGGCTGGATCAGTATCCGAATAAGGAGTACCCCGCACAATACCTCCATAAGTTCTCTATGAACTTCAGTGAAATTTTGTGGAAAGGTGGGCCATGGACCAAGAAAGAATTGATTAAATTTGGAGGCGGATCCGGATCCGGGATTGCTCAAAAAGTTATAGACAGATTTTGAGGAAATTTTATGGAATGGTGGGCCATGGGCCAAGGAAGAAATGCTTAAATTTTGAACCGGATCCGGATCCGAATAAGGAGTATCCTGCACAATATCTCCAAAAGTCCTAAATGAATTTCAATGAAATTTTGTGGAAAGGTGGGACATTGACCAAGAAAGAGTTGATTATATTTGGGGGAGGATCCGGATCCGGATCCTATATCCACGGATCCGGATCTAGATACTTTTCAATGGCAACGGCATTGGCTGAGGTATGCCCTTTCTGAGCGCTTTCTAGTTTCAGCCTGTTTTCTCTGCATCGCATCGCCAATCTGTAAAGTACTTATCCATCCCGTACTTATCTGCATTCTGCCAAAATCCAGCTGGCTATCATTCCATCTTCAGCCTGTCAGTCACCTAGTTCATCATAATCAGTCTAATTTCCATTCCATCCCAATCCATCAGGCAGCCAATTCATCCCATACCAATTAATGTTCACTCTAGCCCAATATGTCTAGTCAGTCTTCAGTTCAGCCCGACCCAGCAGACCTTAATTCCTTCCCAGTCCATCAGTCCTCCAGTCCATCAGTCCTCCAGTCCGTCACAGTCCACTCTATTTCAATTTACTGCTTCAGTCCATCGTACTCCGTTCGTGTTTATCCATCCGCCCAACAATCCATCTCAATCCATCACCCTTCAACTCCCTAACTTCATCCCTTCACCTAACTCATGATTTATGTCTCCTTCCACTATTGTATCGTCATCATCATCATCATCATTATATTCTGCCATCTCCGTTCAGCGGTACTACATTTCTTCCGATTTTCCTTCACGAAGTCCTTCATTCAATCTTTCCACTTTATCCATGGTTTATGACCCTCCTTTCTTCTTGCAGCAGCATCAGTGTATTTATTTTATTTCAGATACCCATTCATTCCAGTCAAGTACGCTCCCTCATCCTCTTCAACTTTCCCCTCCACTTCATGCGTGGCTTATCTCTCCTCCTCCTCCTCTTCCTCTTCCTCACCGCAAACTTACCCAATCAGTCTATCCATTTCACAAGTTCTGCTTTCACTCCCAACCCATCACCCATTAGGCATTAGTCAACTCTATTCAAGCAAATCCTCACTAGTTACTCTATGCTGTTTATTCTTGCATCATCATCATCATCATCATCATCATCATCGGGGTCGTTATCATCATCAGTCTCGCTATCGTTATCATCGTTATTATCACCATGAAATTACGTTAGCATAGCACACAGCTTAGACATAATTTGCTCATTAATCTTTCAATTAATACACTACATCCACTCTTACCTCCTCCACTTTCCCCTTCTTCATTTATGATGTACCAGTACCTCTCCATCTCATCCTCTTCCTCTCTGTATTCATCACATTCATTCTTTCTTTCCCCTTTCAATCATTATTATCATCATCATCATCATCATCATCATCACCGCATTCAACTTGGCCTAACTCAGTTCATTAATCTTTCCCTCCTTTTGAGAAAACGCTCTCTTACCCTCTTCAGCTTTTTTCTCCCTCATCCATGATTTATCTCTTCACCTCCTCCTCAGTCTCCTCTTCCGATTCCTCTTCCTCCTCCTCCTCCTCCTCCTCCTCCTCCTCTCTGTATTCACCACAAACTTACCGCTTTAGTTTGACCACATTCATAAGTTTTATACATTCTATCCCAGTCCACAATAACTCAGACATTCCTCAGCTTTGTTCATTCACTTTATCGTTCGTTTCTCTTTGCATATCATCATCATCATCATCATCATCACCATCATCATCTTCATTCATTTTTAGACAATTTATCTCTCACTCCATTCTTGTAAGCACTCGCTCAACCTCTCCAACTTTTCTCATTCATTCTCCATAATTTATTTCTTCATCTTATTTTCTTCCTCATTCTCTTTTCACTGCACTTATCACAAACATAACTATCCAGTATATCCTATTTCACTCTCCGTTCTCTCCCAGCCCATTATCTATCAAGAATTCCTCACCTCTATCGCTCCACCACAACATTGCATTTTCTCTTCTCTTTCTCTTTGCATCATTCATATCACCATCATCGTATTATTTTGGTTGAACAATCCTTCATCCCATCCCATTCCACACCTTCTCTTACAGACTCCCAAGATTTATCCCTGTACTTCTATGTCACCATCACCATCATCATCATCATCATCATCATCATCATCATCATCATCAATATTCAGCTTGTCTCAATTCGGCACTTCTTTATTGCATCAAAGTACACCCTCCGTCACCATCTTCAATTTTCCCCTCCTTCGTTCATGACTTATCTCTCCATCTTCTCCAGATTCTCCTCCTCCTCTTCCTCCTCCTCCTTCTCTCCCTTGCTGTACTCTAACACAAACTTACCTCTTTAGTCTGTCCACGGATTCGCAACTTCTACATCCCACTCCAGTCTCCATTCATCAGGCATTCCTTAACTTGTCATCACGGGGTTTCCTGTCGCTTTCAGGTTTTCATCATCATCATCATCATCATCATCATCATCATCATCATCATCATCATCGCCATCATCATCACTATTAGCTTAGACTTTACTCACTTTATTAATGCATCGGTCTTTTCCATTACACTTTCTCTTACATCTTCAATTTCTCCCCTCCTTCATTCATATTTTATTACTCTCTCTTCCTCATTATATTTTTCTTTCTCTTCCTTATTGCATTTACGATTGACAACACCCAAATACACAGGTTCCACAGTCCAATCCAGACCACCAAATCACCTGTCGACTCCTTAACTTTCTCTCTCTTTACCTCTCCATCTAACCTTTAATTCACCTCTTCTTCCCCTAATAACAGCCTCTTTTACCAGCCCTCCATTCCATCCTAATCCACTCTAAGTTTTGTCCCTTCTACCATACTCACAGTTTATCTCTTATTCTCCTAGTACTGACTTCAGCATCATCATCATCCACATATACCATTACTTATTCATTCTATCCCACTTCACCGTAGCCTACTTGACTTTATTCTTCCTCATGGTTTATGGCTTAACCGGTATCTCTCCTCCTATCATGGATCACTTTACTTTCTCTACTACGATTATAAATTAACCCTAAACCATTACTCCTTCAGTTCGGTTCAATCTACAGCCTCCAGCCTGTAATATCAGCTACCTGTATAATTCTACCCCTAGCACCGCCATCATCATCATCATCTTCCTCCTACTTCGCCTCTTCCTCCTCCTCATCATCATCATCGCATTCAATCCACCCAGTTCCCCTACTCCATCACTCTTCTCCACTTCACCACCATCTCCACCTCCATCCCTCCACCTAATCCATGGTCCAAATCTCCATTTCCTCCTCCACCACAGACTTACTCCCGGTGAAAACTTCGCCACACACACATCATTTCCATTCTGCATTACCACTCCACTTCCTCCATGCAACACCACTCCACTTCCTCCATGCAACACCACTCCACTTCTTCCTTGCAACACCACTCCACTTCCTCCCTGCAACACCACTCCACTTCCTCCTTGCAACACCACACCATTTCCTCCTTGCAACACCACTCCACTTCCTCCTTGCAACACCACTCCACTTCCTCCTTGCAACACCACACCATTTCCTCCATGCAACACCACTCCACTTCCTCCCTGCAACACCACTCCACTTCCTCCCTGCAACACCACTCCACTTCCTCCTTGCTACATCATCATCATCATGTAGCTACTTTATTCCTACCAAATCCACCGCCCTTATCTTTACTCCTCCACCTCGTTACACGTTTATCTCTTTTCTCCCATTATCATTAATTTTATCTCAGTAATTCTCCATCATCTCTCTCTTCCATCATCATCATCATCATCATAATCATCATCGTCGTCGTCTTTATTCCTTTATTATGTTTATCTCAGCTCAGAAATTCACCACCTATGCTCCATTAACTGTTTCATCATCATCATCATCATCAACTAAAAATCATATACCCCTAATCCATCACTCCCTCCCACTCCACCATCTCCATTTCCATCCTTCCACCTAATGCATGGTTTATATCCACTTCCTCCTCCACCACCGCAAACTTACTTCCAGTGACAACTACTGTACGTAAACACACACACACACACACACACACACACACACACACACACACACACACACACACACACACACACACACACACACACACACACACACACACACACACACCATTTCCATACACAACCACGTCCCAGGAATTGCTCTGTCTATAACCCAGTGACAGTCAATTAACCTCATCACTATAGCGAGCTTTTCCTGGATGTGTGAAAGCGTTTGGAAGTAGCAGGGTGGGAAAAGATGATGATGATGATGATGATGATGATGATGATGATGATGACGGGAAAATGTTATAAAGATGATAATGATGATGGTGATGATGATTGGAAAAGTCAGGATGATTAATGATGATGATGATGATAATGATGAAGTGTCAGGTGATGATGATGATGATGATGAGGAGGAGGAAATGTCAGGTGATGATGATAAATTAATGGGAAACTGTCATGATGATGGTGATGATGATGATGATGGTTACGATGTTAAGAAAATGTCAGGATGTTGTTGTTGTTAATGATGATGATGATGTTCAAACTTTCATTTAGGCTACACATTGCCGGACACATTCATTACCTCCTCACTACGAGACCTCTTTTCCAAGCTGGATGAAATCGTTTGTAATGCAATCTTAGGGTGACTCTACACTGAATGACAACCCAAGTGATATCCTGTAACTAGGGCGATCATATATCTCCGCTGGGCTGATTATGAAGAAATGAACGCCTGATGGTTGCGTGGGTTATGGCGCTGCAGTCAGATGGGGTTCATAAGGGTTTTTGTCCAAGGGCTGGTTGGGGTTTAATGTATCTATTTTTTAATGCAAGGAATAAGGAACCAAAGCCAGAAGCCCACAAGATTGTTCCAGAAGTCCAAAAGTTTGTTCTCTCCAGAAAAAAAAAAAAACAATAACATAATGCCACTCATGCAGACTGGTCACTATTATCTTAAATGCCTTGAGTAAGTAGCATAGCCTCGGTCCCCTACGCTCCTTGGGGGAAAAAGGATTTGATGATAGAAAGGAAAAGGCAATTATACCGAAGGGGATTAATAGAGAGGATTAAGAGAGACTTCCTCTTGTAACTATGATCCGTCCCTCCTAAGCCGAGCAAGGTCGTCTAATAGGCCTAAAGAAAGGAGGGAGGGGGAGAAGTGGGGTTAAGAAATGGGGAGTCAATGAAGTGAAAAGGATCAGTGGGGATTATTTCTTACCCTGTCACTGAGATATGAATGAAGTCGTTTGATGAAAGTGAGATAGTAAGATAGCAAGCTAGTAAACGAGTAAGACAGTATGATTAAAACAGATTGAAATAGATATATGAAGTTGAAATGAAAGAGCTGAATGGAAGCTGTTTCTAACCTCTTCACAACAGGGCGTCTCCCCTAAATTGAGCAAAATTGCCCGGCAGTGACAAGATTTAAATACAATACCTCATCATACGAGAATACAGGGAGACCCGTAAATAGCGCTCCACTAGAAACTCGCCTAATGTTATCTTGTGTGTTGTGGGGCGGCTCAGTCTGTTGATGTGGGCGTAGACGTGGCAATGTGAGTAAAAAAGGAACAAATGATACAATTACACGTTTACTACGCTGACCAAGCCGTTCCCACAACACACAGCAGCACAGGGCCAGGACAAATCTAAACACTCACGACATTTAAGCTGAAGGTGCCCAGCGTCTCTCGTCCCTGAATGGCAATATGTGATCAATACTCTCCAACCACAATGGATATATATAAACCCTTAGTGGCCCCATCCAATTGAAGCGCCTTAACCCACTAGACCACCATTATCTTTCCAGGCTGAGGGAAAAATATCGTCGACTGGGAGAAAAAACAAAACAAAAAGGGACATCATCGCTCTGCCGGGGTTCACAACAGTCTGAATCTCTGTGGGTGGGAGGGAATTAAGTTGTCCGGGTGGAAAATATAGTGTTGCGTTTAGGAGAGACCAGCTGGTAATATCTCTCCCTGCCATTTTCCCGATATCAGGGGCCTGCCAACGGAAAATATTACTCATTCCCCCTTCATCGTTTCTATAATTCACTATTTAGGGTGGCGCTGCAGAAGGACGCCTTCATGTAGCGGCACTGAAGTAAGTGGATGATGGAAATGCTCGGTTATACAAGCATCCCTCACCTCTCTGCCTGTCCCCCCCAGAGGAGGATAGTAGCTTCCAGGAGAGGGCAACTTCAGTCTGCAGTCCACTGGGTTCACATTCAGATGAGCGTGGGTTGCAACTAGTACTACTACCACTTCTACCACAACCAGCACCATTACTACTACCATCGCTACTACTATTACTACTACTACTGCTACTACTACAACTACCACCACAACCACTATTACTAACACTGCTGCTGCTGCTACTACTACTACTACTATTTCGGTTAGTAAAATTAGCATGAGTGTTGTTTGCTGTTACTTAAAACAGACTTTACAGAAACTTGTTTTGTTTTAACTGAATTTGTAGTCAACCCTCCCCTCCTCGCTTGCTGCAATTTATTATTTAGATTTGTATGACTCGCATGAATGTTGTACTGCTGCTAAATACAGGTTGAAAATTAATGAATCTCTCTCTCTCTCTCTCTCTCTGTAATTTATCTCCTCGGTCTGCAAGATTAGTGTGCATTCTGAGCTACTTGAAATGTAATATTTGGGGCTGAATTTTCTCAAACTTGGTGAAGCTAAAATTATACACCCAGGCCTTCCTACCTTCGTCCTCTGCTGTAGTGCGTTGTCGGTTAGTAAAAATAGCATGATTACTATATGACAAACGATAGACTTTGATGGAAGGGAGTAATGAAGTTTTTGTATTTGTAATTAAATATTTGTCGGTTAAGATGCAGGGAAGTATTTGTAGTTTGTAGCTGCAATCCCAGGTTCTTCTGAAAGTCATCCTAGTTGACTACAAGCTGAAGGTTACTCCCCTCCTGAAGTCCACAACCCTCCTTTCGAGAGATAGGTAGAGAGACGAGGGACGTTTGGATAACCGGGCAATAAAGGCTACCAGCTAAGGTGTCCACTTTCGAGCACCGAGAAGAAGGAAAAGAATCGATCAAATAACGATGAAAATGTCGAGAGCGTAAGACGTGTTATTTTGTATTCTGGCGCAGGGGTACGCAATGTGATAGTGTTCTGCCAGCCTGGAATACTTAACTTGATCAAGGGAAGAATGGAGAATGTTGCGGAGCTAAATATGTACTCACTTCTCGTTTTTCATTGATGTGCCTGTAATTTGTTCTCTCGGTTTGTAAAATTGGCGTGAGTACTGTAATCCGTATGATAAATTTTGCTGGAACGGTGAAAGGTACAGTTGCCATCGAAAGTCCTGTCGCCTCTCTCTCTCCCTCTCTCTCTCTCTCTCTCTCTCTCTCTCTCTCTCTCTCTCTCCATGGAAATTTGTGTGGTGAATCTACTGCAACCGACAATGGTGACTACTCGGCCACATGTCAAGTCCATGGAAAGAGAGAAGCAAGGAGGGGATATGAGTTCTGATGCTTATTGTACAACTGAGGCTAAAATAAATGAATCTCCCACACTCACCCTTTTAGTCTGGTTCAGTTAATATCGCATAAGGCCTAGTTACTTTCTGGGCATAAATACAGACAGATTTAAACATCAGCTAATCAGAAACATCAGTTCAGAAAAAAGTTATCCATAAATCCTACATCCAATACTGTATACATTGGACCTGCCGAATACCACCAAACTGAGTGTTGGGGTGTTGTATTTTCCCGTCCGCAATTTGCCATTTTCTATTTTCATTGTAGGACTGGGTAGCTGTGATAAAGTGAAAAATTGTGCACTACGAATTGACTTTGTTGGACTGTGATGTGTTGCTCAGTATTTAGCGCCTTCACCACAATAAAGCATTTTCACTTTTATTCTGGCTACCTTCAGACGATTTTGTTCAGCTAAGGAGAGATTTTTCGAACTGCAGGAGTTATAGGAGTATACAGCTTTATTATTACTTTCATTACGTGAGATGTTTCTTATGCTGAATGAAATCGTCTGAAGGTAAATGGGGCTGACTGTAAATGGACGTCACCTCACTGAAGGGGCTAAGTATGTGTTTTCCCTGTCGAATGTATAATCTGATTTAACAAAATATCTCATTCAAAGTAATTGGCTCTTCTTGTACCCGAATTAAATCGCCTTGTGGTAATCAGGAAAAAATAACCACATATAGACCTCAGGGAAACATACCGTATTGACAAACCATAACATATTCATAAGTGAAATTTACTCATAAATAATCATTTGAATATAGTATGAATAAAACCGTCAGCTGGTAAAGGGAAAAGGAAATACAACTTGGCCTTAATGACATTTAATTTGAGGTAGGCTACGCAAAACTTTACATGTTTAACTTGGCCGAAAATATTGATATCTCTCCCGTATCTCTCCACCTTGAGTGTTCCTTATTAACAATGGATCAGCACTAGAATACCGTATGATGCCAGCCACTCAGAAGCGCTAAGGAGAGAAGAAGGAGCTCTAGTATTGTCTTATCCTACCATCGAGGACGTGAAATTAACCTCAAAGGGACGAAAATCTGGACCATGTTGGGGTAAAAAGAGTATAACCTTTTCCTCCTCCCCACCCCCATCCCCGGCTCCCTCGTTTTCTGTCATTCACTGTGTTCCCTTTGTAGGCTATATTTTTCCATAAAGCCTTTACTACTTGACTCCTTGGTTGGAAAATCTATTAATGAATTCCAGCCCACACCAGACGGATTTATTCAGCCAAGAGTGAGTCATAGGAACCTAAATTTAAGCTGGACTTTACTATAACTGTGATGTACTGTTTTTCCTTTTTTCTTTTTTTTTTCCTCTTTTTTCGTGGTGGAGTACGGGAGCTATGTCGTTTGTTCCTGTCGAATCTATAATTTAACCCCTTCACTGGTACCGGTCCCCCCTGAACTGAATCAAAAGGGTTGACAAAGCGAGAATTGAGTCACATAGGCGCTATTTTACTACTACTACTACTACTACTACTACTACTACTACTGCTGCTGCTGCTGCTGCTGCTGCTGCTGCTGTTGCTGCTGCTTCTGCTGCTGCTGCAGCTACTACTACTACTACTACTACTAC
>NC_137011.1:8608035-8808035 GCF_032717465.1 Coenobita brevimanus
ATTATAATATTCTGCTTTATGGAAGACCTCTCGTGATGAGAATGTTAATCAGGGCTATCTGGGCCATTGTCTGTCTCTACATAAGGGTTCATCCAGCTACTCCCCTTAGACGCGTGAACTGATTGTAATGAAACTTTGCTGGAACATTTCCTAGGGCACCAGATTTTCGATAAACTTTTTGGTTTCGTTTTGATTATTATTATTATTATAATTTTTTTTTTTTTTTTGCGAGATAATTGTAGTCACCCATCAAGAGATTGTTTTTAGTAATGGAGACAACGAAGTAAAGTCCATTTTCTTCGAGCCGTACCATATGCTGGTTAATTCATGTTTCGGGCAAAGTGGGAAACCCGTCATTGTATAGAATGCTTAAAACTTCAAGACGAGGTATAAAATAAAACCATCTGTACACATTTCCTAGGTATTCTGTAGATTACCGAGTTTGGCAAAGTGTGAAACGACCAAACTACAGCAAACAGGCAAACTGTGAAATCTGTCATTTCATCTATACGTTAGGTCAGTTTCGGCTGCGGTTAGGTTAGGCTGGGGTATTCTAAGTTAAGTTTAGGTTAGATTAGGCCAGGTTAATAAGATTAGGTTAGGTTAATTTAGATAAACGCTAAACATAACTTAGTGTTCTTCTAAATTTACTTAACCAAACTTAACACTTGACCTAAACCTAACTTAAACTTAACCTGGATTCTCCCAGCATAACCTAAACGGAGCCCCCCTGTTGTTTATTATTTTATACTTTGCCAAAAGAAAAAGCTAGACATTCTATAGAATACCTAGGCATTGCATTAAAATCCCTGGGTAAAGTATATAAGATCAGAATGAAATAAGCTTACTTGGTATTTCATGCTTTGCCAAAAAAACGCTAGACATTCTACAGGATACCTAGGCATTCTGTACAATACCTCAATTTCACACAGTGCCGGAAACACATACATGTTTAATTTATTTCAAAGTTTCGAAAAATAAATAACGAAAGACCAAACAAGAGTAGACAGCCGTGGGTGGCCTAACGCGAATATAACCCCTCTAACTCGAAAAAGGTGCTGAAGAGGGACGCCTTCATGTGGTGATACTGATAAAACATGTGGGTTCAATTAGCCTGCCTGGTTATACAAGCGTTTCTCATTTACTTCCCTATCCCCCAGGAACGAGGATGGTGGACTGCAGGAGAAGGGGAACTTAAGCCTGTAGTCCATCAGGTTCACATTTACATAAGCCTGGGGTTGCAACTACTACGACTCCTAATACAGGTAGAAAAGTCTATCCCAAATCGAATAAAATCGTCGAGATATAAGAGGAGAAAGTAACAAAACACAGTATCGTACTGAATAACTTAATATCCGTGACTACATTACCAACCCCAAACTCACATTCTTTTCGCCCAATGAAATTCATTGCATTTTTTATAATTCATCTATTTCTGTGAGGATATGTGCGAGCTGCATTGGTCACATATATTATTTGTGTGTTTTCAGTCTGGTCTGAATGAATTTGGAGGGTACCGGTCGAGAGTTAGTGTGGTGTAATGAAATGCTTATATATATATATATATATATATATATATATATATATATATATATATATATATATATATATATATATATATACACACACTAGAATGTTTATGGTTGAGCATTTAATATTTCTTCACCACGAGAACGTCATTTGTATATTATAATCATGATATTTTCAAGGACTTATTATTTACCCTGAAGATTGAATTTTCAAATTAAAGAAAGTTGGAGATAGCCTTTATCCCTTCCCCCCTCTCTCTTTGCTAAGATGAATCAGTAATCGTCTAGCAGCAGCAAGAATTCCATCCACCCACCCAAAAGATAAATACTATAAAAAATGACAAGAATCTCGGGCTAGAGAGTTTAATAATTGCAATCGTGAATAATAAATAATGCAGAGCTATTGATAAAACCTGCGGGGCCCTTCTCTCTCGACGAATTCCGTGTCTGAGGCATAATTCAAGTTCTTCAATGGGCTTTTGTACGAGCTGCATTGGTCAGATTTGATATATCTGTGCGTGTTTGCTAGTCGCAGTCACAGTCAAGAATTAGGTGAGTATGGTGTAATGTTTATTCTGTTGGAATGGGAGTGACGTTTACCATGGCGCATTTACAGGTTGCTTTATGTGCAGTACGGCGGTATGAAAAATCTTGCCGCCTTTCTTGCTCTCTCTCTCTCTCTCTCTCTCTCTCTCTCTCTCTCCACAGACTCAGTATGTCAGGCCTTCAGCAGACGACATAATCTTAAGACACTGATCTGAAGCCAAATGAAGTCATCAGTGTCGGATGCTGCAGATTCACCATAGTGATTTTAGAAGTGCATGGAGGGGGTAGCAGGAGAGGCGGCAGTATTTCTGATGCCGACTGTACATTATCTGTGAATCTGAAAGGTGGTATTTACCTTGATTTTAAGTTATATTATTTTGTGTATCTCATTTATTTATATTTACATATGTCTGTTATACCTCACAGAGCTTAACTTCCTTCATAGCCAGACGTATGAATTCTTAAAGGGTGGCCACAAATGAATCGCCTCCAGGTCACCCATTCCTCCACCTCCTGCAGTTCCAACTCACAATCATCTTTTTTTTCTTCCATAATTGAATAACTATGATCTATCGTAACACAGATTGAGCATTTCCAGTTTTGGTATTTTCACATCTCCTACGCTAAGGAAAAGATTGCGCTGATTTTTAATTCTGGCAGGTTATTTTTAATACCATTCATAGATGTGAACCCATTGATAAATTATATTATTTGCAAAATTGTTCATGTATTTCTTTTCTATGACTGTACTGAATAGGTGGATTTTACAAATTTCACTTTCTGAAGTAATTTTGCATCATTTTTCATTCCTACTGTCAACAGTCTTGAAGCACAGTGAAAATCTGTCAACAAAATTCTACATGCATTACTTACGTTTTGTCCATACTGGAAGGTAAATTTTACTCATAAGCAGAGATTTACTTGAAATATTATGTCCACGTAATATTTTCCACATTCTTCTCTTAAACTTTTGATTTTCTGATTTTTCGTCCATTGATCTATTTTCTTTACTGCTGCTGTTAATAATTACGGATCTGCCTAACAAAGTAAACAGTCTATCCGTAGTTGATACTCTAATTTATATATTTTTCGTTGAATCGTGAATTTTGCCGATTTCTGGCACTGATGGATTTTTGCTTCAGTTTTCACTCGTATTGTTGTTGATTTACGGACCTGACAGACGCACCAGTCTCTGCATATTTTTCCCAACGCATTTTTTACACATTGTTTTGTTCTCCATGATACATTTTACCGATATGTCGTAACTATGGATTTTCTTGCCTCATTTTTTACTAGCACTGCCGATATGTTTACAGATCAACATGCAGGCGACTATCTTTCTTTTTTCTTTTTTTTTCAGTTCTCTCCATTATAGAGTTCAGGGATTTATGTGTTCTCTCTTTAATCGATTCTTTATGGACTTATATTTCACTCATACTGTTGACAATTACGGACCTTTTTGCATTTCCTCATTTTTTTTTTTATTTATAGGTGAACCTAGATATATTTGTCTCTTATTGAGGGATTTGCTATTCATTTTCAGGTGTGTTTTTGACAGTTATGAAAGTTCTTGCAGTTCCTTCCCCCATCTCTCTCTCTCTCTCTCTCTCTCTCTCTCTCTCTCTCTCTCTCTCTCTTCAGTAACGACCCCTCTTCCCACAACAAGCCACCCTTATCTATCTAAGCTCAAGCCTTATCTCTCCACCTCGTTCTCGGTCTCCCCCTCCTGCTCCAAGCCATCTCACTCTCATATGCTCTCCAGGGTCGTAACTTTACCGTATGAAGCTCTCTAGCAACTGTTCTTTACTATACTCTTTTCACTTTAACTGGGCGTACAACTGGTATGTCCTCATCTTAAATGCTGAGTTATAACAGGAGATTAACGCTGGAGCACAGTGTCATTCATGAAGTGCCAGTCACGAAGAAGTGCTATGGATAGGATTTAGAGTCGCAGTATTATCTTATTCTGCTACAATCTTTGGGAGGGAAAGGCCGTGAAAGGACGAAAAACTATTCAAAATCCTTTTCTGCCTCATAGTAGAAGTTATCAATATTTTAACGTCATTTAAGCAGTGCTCTTGGTATCACGGAAGCATAAATAACAAACATAATAATATCAAAGTGAAACAAGGAATTATACAGACGAGTTAGCATTCTTAACCAGAGAGAAATAGGCTCTTTCTCAGTCACTCATTTAATATGCGCTCCTCCACATTTTCGAATGGTTTTTTAGCGTTAATTCTATATTCTTCCCATTGCATCAGTCTCAGTGCTAAACATACGCTAAAAAGAATAAGGAACCAAGGCGTGAACGTATGGAAGGGGGAAAAACTTAAGTATGAATAAGTTTGCTTGTGTATATTTTTACTCTTACTCATGCGCCTATCAAACTTTGCAGTGCATCTTGGGTGAATCTTAAAGTACAAGGTGGCATATTAAAAAAAATGTTCTTTAGCTTCACGTGTGTATGAGTGTGCTTCTGTGTGTGTGTGTGTGTGTGTGTGTGTGTGTGTGTGTGTGTGTGTGTGTGTGTGTGTGTGTGTGTGTGTGTGTGTGTGTGTGTGTGTGTGTGTGTGTGTGTGTGTGTGTGTGTGTGTGTGTGTGTGTGTGTGTGTGTGTGTGTGTGTGTGTGTGTGTGTGTGTGTTTAATATTCTTTCACAGCCACCAAACACATAGGAAATATTAAAATAAAAAGCAGTATGATCACACTATTACTTCTGATAATACATCACTATGAAGACCTGTTTCTGGTAAAACTAGGATAATCCCTTCTATACACGGGCGTTTTTTATATTAATTTTTGCAACCAACCAACATTGTTTTTCTTTTTGAGCTAAAAAGTGGCACCTTTTACTGAATGAAATATAACTCACTCCATTAATCACTCTCCTACGACAGATCTCTCTCTCTCTCTCTCTCTCTCTCTCTCTCCGTCTATCTATCTAGTTATCCATCTACTAACGGAAAATAAAAAAAAAATCCTCAAGCTAAAAGGACTTATATATTTTGTAATTATTTTCTCTGTGTAATAGGCCTATGCACATGACACTATTTCTTTTCATCCAGTTTTCTTTAGGGCAGGTATTGTAAAGTCTCAGCTACAGATTTTTTGCACACACACACACACACACACACACACACACACACACACACACACACACACACACACACACACACACACACACACACACACAATAGCAGTCTCCTTTCATGTGCATCTATTTCTAACATATATACACACACACCATCTTTGATATTTTTATTCCTAGCACCCACAACCAAGTAGATCCTGAACTTGACAGCTTCATTTCTGGCACTAATTCACTGGGGTTTCTATTCCTGACACAAGAAAATAAATTCTGAACTCGACACCTGTTTTTCTGACACACACACACACACACACACACACACACACACACACACACACACACACACACAAGCTCTCCTAACACCTCGTCTCCTTTCCATCATTCTTAACAAGTTGACCACACTGACACGTTTTCTGTTTTATTAATGCTAACGACAAACGAATTTCACCAGTTAATGGGAGGCTTCTCAAGGCAAAGAGGGGATTGGTACAGTTCCTTCCTATTTCTCTCCCGCCAGGCACTACCAAACGTCCCTCCTAATCTAAGTAAAATCGTCTGGAGGTAGTAAAATTAACTAAGCTTGTTTATAAAGCGACCCTCACTCATACACCTACCAAACTCTGCACAGTCTACGGTGAATCTTAAAGTATACAGAACCGTATTTATAACTGGAAGGGATTGCTTACCAGGAGAAACTAACCCCGTATGCCTAAGGACGACTTTTTCATTCTCCACTATCTAACGTCAGACTATATTACCGAACTTAGAAAAACACTCTTGTGGTGGAAGAATTAATTAAGACTATATCACACTTCCCCAGGACTTAAATTCTCTCCAGGCTGAGGAAAATCGTCCGCTGTTGGCAGGACTGAACCATAAAAGACGCCATTGTAGTGAACTGGGTTTGGAACTCAATTTATAGTTCGTTTATTTTTACTGGGCGGAGATTTTTTTTCCTGCATATTTCACGTAGGTAAGTAATTAAAAAGAAAGGCAATACTATGTCTCGGCATCCTTTCCATGGCACTTCTTCGCGACTATCATCATTCCATGGGACTTCTTCGCAACTATTATCATATTTTATTTTTGTCCTTCTGCATCTTATTTCACGTAGTTCAGTGATGAAAGAGAAGACAATACTGGAACTCAATGTCTTTTCCATGGCTGTTCTTCGTGAGCAGCAACATAATAAATTTTTTGTCCTTTTGCAAATCATTTCACGTAGATCAGTAGTTACAAAAAAAAATAGAAATAAAAATATCGCGGTTTAACATTCTTTCCATGGCACTATTTCGTGACTAGCATAATAATCTAGCGTTCATCTCTTGCTACAGCTCAAACTTCAAGACGGGGAGATGGAATTTTTTGCCAAGTTAAAGTGAAGAGAGTGTAGCATCACAAATTTGGAAAGAGAGCGATATATAAAACCCCGAAGAATGAGATACGCTATCAACTTGATTATCTTGGGTACAGAAGGCGTTATAACAGCTCTTCTTTACCGATGTACTCTGCATATTACATCTTAGTATTCTCTTATGATTCTGTTTTCTTTGTGTTTTCATAGCGACTGAGTTTCCATTAATATCACAAACGAGCTGATTAACTCTTTACTATAATGATGTTGTTAATATTCTGTTATTGCTACTGCCTGACGATCATACTCAGTTGTGTAGTTTTTTTTTTTTGGGGGGGGAGGGGGGCTGAAGGAGACAGGTACAGCCTTCATTAACCTTTTCACAACTAAAAGCGTGTTAACGCTTAAGAAAATAGTCAGGTGGTTGCAAAGAAAATGAAATGCCTCATTGGACTGAAGAGGCTAACGTGCAACTTACCAAAATAAACCGGTAAAAGGTGTTGGGAGGAGGCGTTTAGAAGGTAGTGCTAGGAAGGAGGAGCTAGGAATGTGCTAGGAAGCAGGTATTTGGATAGAGGTGCTGGGAAGTCGGCGTTAGAAAGTAGGTGCTAGGACAGAGGTGTTATGAAGTCTTCTGTGCTAACAAAGATGCGACCCTAATTCCTAACACAAGGCGCTCCAGATGCATAATAAGGTCTGTGCTGAAACCGTCGCTCACGTCAACCCCAAGACAACGTATGGGGTTACTTTATTTTTCTGAGTGTTGAAGAGAGACTCCTTCACGTGTTGGCACCGATAATACCAGGTGGATTGACTTTCAGTTATCGAAACGTCCCTCAGCCCCCTCCCAAAACGCTTAAAGGAAAGATTGGTGGGCTGCAGGAGGAGGGGAACTTTGGCCTGCACTCCACAAGGTTCATTGTCACATGAGCTTAAGACTGCAGCTAGTAATTACTCTTGCTACCTCCAAACTATTGCATTCTACTTAGGAAAGAGCTCTCGAACTGAAGAGGTTAACGAAATACTGTACATTTACCCTCTTCAGTTAAGAATCCCCTCGAATCAAAATAAATTAGTTTGTAGAGAAAATGAAAGAAATAGTATGATTCTATGCCTAATGGAATACACAGCCATGCACTGTCCACTTCAACTTGGCGCAAATTTTCCGTCTTTCAATCTTGAATCCTCAGCTAAAGCAAGAAATTAACACTGGAATACGGCGTTAGTCACAAAGAGGTGTTGTAGAAAGGGGCGGTAGCAATGCCTTAATCTGACACTAAGGTACGGGTAATAGGCTGCAAATGGACGAGTACAAAGCCATTTAAAGTAAGGGAATTATAGGAACACAATAAACTACAATCACAGGCAGCCGGTGTGAGGATAAGACTTTGAGAGCACTGTTTGTAAATGACTGGAAGAGTGTGAAGGAGGATCTGATAATAGCTATAGTTCTTTCATCTTAATATGGCCAAGATATTTTTCTTTTAATTTCACGTAACTCAGCGGCAGACTACGACAACACTACGGCTCTCAATCCTTCCCATATCATTTCCACATGACTCGTATCATATTGTTAATGTCACGTTACAACTCGGCACCGAAGATGGGGAGATTTCAATTTTAGGCCAAGTCACACTAAAAAGATACAAGCAATATTAACCCCTCTTTTACGGTGAGGTCTTTTTATATCTTGTTCTTCCCATAGTCTGGTGATTTTATTCAGCGTTAGAAAGACAGCTGAAGAGATTAATATAGTCCGTATCAAACACCTTTAAGTTTTCTCCTTTGAGCTAAATAAAATCCCTTGGACGTAGCAAGAGGAAACTAGAAAAAGATGTCACCCACTGAAGCAGCTAAGTATATATATCTAAGTCCACCAGTTTCAATTTTTCCCTAAGATAAATAAATTCATCTCGTAACAGAAAAAATGGTGTGAGAAAGGCAACGTCGTTTTTAGGGAAATGATCACCTCGAGGCAAAACTTTACGAAAAGCGGTAAAACGACCGGGGCATTTACATCTATGAATTCGCTTAATAGTTTCGGGAGCTGGAGCAACAGTCGTAACCTGTACACCTACGAGAATGTAAACTCCAGTCTGCAGTCAATTATCTCACCCTCACTCTGCACACTTCAGTACGGTGGGATATCATTCCCTATAATCTTGCTACCCCAGACGATTTTTTTAGCGTGGCAAAACCGCAGAAATGGACATACAGCCCTCGTTACCCTGTCGACTTAGAAGGGGTCCCCAAAGAATACATATAAATCGTCCATAGGTAGCAAGAATAAAGTGGAAAGAAGACGAGCGCGAGTAGAACGGGTTAAGGTGATTATTTTTTGTGGCTGAGGAAAATCATTGAAGTGGTAATCTTCTACTGAATACCCTACTTACGGACACAACAAGGTCCTCTGGTAAATGCCTCTACTTTTAACACGACACGATACGACACCTTGTCCTGTGTCAAACGTTCCTTGAGTCGACACACACATTCCAGACAAAGCTGCCCTCCACGCATTCATGGTCCTATACTTAATATTTTCATCTTAATTCCTCACAAATCTGTACTCTGTCGTAAGTCACTGTTTTTGACGCGACACAACATCTTCTCCTTTGTCAGATGTCCCTAAGGTTCACACACACACACACACACACACACACACACACACACACACACACACACACACACACACACACACACACACACACACACACACAGTCTTCTAACATACGAGTATATTTTGCCTTCAGCTTGTCATTATTCTGTACCTAGCATCTTAATCTCTTAATTCTTGGCACATCATGATCCTCAGGTAGATGTCTCTATTCGCTACACGACACGAAGCCTTACTCTGTGTCAGACGTCCCTAGGGCTAACAAACAAACACACACACACACACACACACACACACACACACACACACACACACACACACACACACACACACACACACACACACACACACACACACACACACACACACACACACACACACACACACACACACACACACACACACACACACACGTACACTCCTGATACCTGAGTTTACTGTAACCTGTCAAGACTCTAAACCTAACTCTTATATTCGTAACATACCTGCATATAGAGTCAAAGCCTCTATTTTCTGACACGGTCTTTCTTTTGACATCACCACCTAATCTCTCATAATTCTACACCAAACACCTTTAATTCAAAGACATCACGACCCTCTGTTACATTCCTATTTTCCTGGCACAACACCCTGTAGTCACGGCCCTGTGTCAAACGTTCCATGAGTTGACACACCTACACCCTCCTGACACCCAGGTACTCACCTTAAGTCCGTGAATGACGTGATTGCAGTGCTCCTGAGGGATCTGGTCCGTGATTGCAACCACCAACCCCTCGTACCCGTTGTTCACCAGGCGGAGGTCATCGTCGGCACCACGAACCCTCGCCATGAACGCGGCCACCACAACCACGGACACAAGCCACCATGGTCGCAGGGGACTACTGCCATGGGTCCCTACCATATTACCATTCTTTAGGGAGGGCGGGCGAGCCATGGTGGTGGTAGTGGTTGTAGGAGTGGGTCTAGTACTGCATGGAACGAGGGAAAAAAACTGGGGAATAGAGTCTGGTAAAAACAACTTTATTTCACTTTTTAATCACTTGCTGATTTCACGGTGTCACATCACACGCCTTGCCACAGTCGTCACATCGCTGCATCACAAGTCCTCTTTCCTACAACACCCTGTCAGCACCACATCACTCTAGTAGCAACACCTGTGGAGGCGCTAGGGATGGAGTTACGACCGCGAGAAGAAGCGATGTTGAGCGACTAGGCCAAACCCGCGCGGGAGTGAGAAGGAGCTCGCGGAAGAGGAGCAGAATACATGCGCGTCCACTCTCTTCCGTAGCCACAGCCGAACTGGTAAGGAAACTGAGGCTACACCAACGCAAGCCTCACGCGCCGCTGCTGCTGTTCTCGCTACCGCCACTGCTGTTCCTCCTGCTGCTGCTGCTGTATCGCCACCTTCCTACTTCACATCCCCGCTGTCAGGAAATTCTCATCCCCCTCCCCCCTACCATCTCGTCTCATCTCAACCTGTCGAAGTAAATAGTTTCTTTACACTCTAAGGAAACATACGGCCTTTTCCCACTCCTATTCCTCCCTCTGCTGCTCCTGCTGTTGTATCGCCATCTTCCTACTTCACAACCCAGCTCTCAGGATATTCTCGTTCCCCTCCCCGCTAATAGTTACACTTCCCACTGCTGCTGTCGAAGTCAATAATTCCTTTACACTATTTGAAAACATTCGGCCCATACCCACCTCTGTTCCACCTGCTGCTGCTTCTGCTGTATCATCACCTTCCCACTTCACATCCCAGTATCAGCAAATTGTCTCACCTTCTCCCCTAATACAACACCCTGCTTTCCACCTATACCTGTCGAAGTAAATAATTCCTTTGTGCTCTCACGACACCCGATCCCTTCCACCCCGTGTCCCTCTCCTGCTACTCCTAATCCTGCTGATGTAATGCCACCTTCCTACTTCACCTCCCGCTGTTAAGAAATTCTCACTTATCTCCTCCCTCCTCCCCTCCCATCTTCCCTTTCCCTTCCGTCTGTTAGAGTTTGTAATCCCCTTTTAATTTTCCTAACCCCACTAACCAATATCAGGAGATCCTCTCCTAATACACGTCACTTCATTAGTTTCGCATCATTTTCTGTCGAGGCATATAAACCTTTTGCAGGATCGGCATCCTGTTTCCTAGTAATAACAGCAGGTAACATCCACCCCTCCCTTTTCAGCTTCTCACCTCAGTAGTCCACTTGTTCTCAGGTGACGGAACTGAGCCACTCTCTAAACTCCTTCATTACGTCGTGGCTACATGAAATCGAGGAGCCTTAGTTATGGCGTAGATATGAGCCTCTTTCGTTACGACTGTATACTAACTGTTTTTACTCTAACTTGGACTAAAATTGCCTTCCCTCCATCTTGGATGTTGAGTTGTAAAAACAGGTTTACTGTACACGTACATATATCGCTAGTCATGAACAGGTACCATGGAAATTATGTATAGAGTTAGTAATGCCTTTTTTCTCCATTCACCTACGGGAGAAAAGCTACAAGTGGACGAAGTTCTAGGCCAGGTTAAGGTAAAATGAGCATAGTTAAGATAACAGACTCACCAAGCTGAGTACATTTGGCCATCAACCGAGCTCATAGGGTTAGTTATGGATCATCAGCATATCAGAGTAAACGTCATATAACCGTCGATGGCAATACAGGAACGCCATCAGACTATCAGGAAACTCTCTCTTCCCCTCCCACACCTTTTCCCATATTCACCGGTAAAAATCAATAGTCCCTTTACATTATCTTAATCCTGTTTCTTATTAAAACTGGCAGGTAATACTCGGCCTTTCATCTCGACCTCCCATCTCCACCTGTCAATTAAGCGGTTAATTTCCATCGCCATGCTAATCTGGTTTCTCAGCTAAAAATTTCAAGAAACAGTCGCCTTGCATTTTACCACCCTTCGGGGTCATTAATATCTTCAAACACACACACACACACACACACACACACACACACACACACACACACACACACACACACACACACACACACACACACACACACACACACACATCACCATCACCTGTCGAAATCAATAGGTCCTTTATAGCATCCTCCTCCTAACCGTCCTCCTACTAAATAATGTCCCTGGAACACAGTCATTATGCTCTCACACATCCCTCTTCCCACCACCACCACCACCACCGTCACCTGTCAATGTCAATATACAGTACATTACATTGCTGGGAAAAACTCGCTCATGTTTCCCACCTGCACTACCTTGTCAAATCAATAGCACCTTTACACCCTTAACTTCATCACCTGTTAGATACAATAGTTCCTTCACACTGCCATGAAAAAACTCTCTCCCCCTTCCCACCATCACCACGTCCCCGTTTCACACCTTTGCTAGCTGTCGAATTTAATAGTTCCATACACTGGTCGTTCTCGAAAACTCAACCACTTCTCTGTTTCCCACCTCCACCTGTCGATATCAGTGTTTCCTTCACATTATCATTACCAACCTAAATTTGCCTCCCAGCAACAATTCATTCGCACCCTTTGAGAAATACAAAAGAGCAGGATGGGTGCGGGGCCATATAGGTTTTCACTCAAACGATGCACCATATGAGGTTTCGCTCGAATGAAGCATATTGCGTGTTAAAGTTCAGAGGATGAAACTGACTGATCGGGTTACTCCCAAAGATAATCCTGCATCTAAAAACTCGCTCGCCTCCCCCTACATCCGCTTTACATCTCTACCACCAATCAAATTTTAACAGCTGTTTTACGTAGTTCTCTTCTCCTCATCCCCCGTCAGTCAGTCAATAGCTGCTCGTCAGGTACTAGAACGTGCCTCATATATTAGTTTTCTTCTCCCGGTTCGGTATCATCGTAGAGGCTAGGACAAAATATGCCTAAGTGCGCGTCCACACGTGTGCTCAAACAAGTGCTGGCAACATGTAAGCAACACAGGAACGAACACGCTACAAACATGTTGGGAACAGCAGCGTCCAGATCATGTTGGCTACATCATGATGAAGTCTCAGCTTCCTGGTATGGGCACACACATCCCATCGCCTCTGCTGCCAGTGTTCGAAGCTGCAATGAAACATGTTTGCATACATCTGTTCCCGAACATGTTGCCTGCCGTGTTGCCAACATATGTTCGAGAGCACGTGTGGACGCGCACTAAGGGTCATCTCCTCCATGACGTAAGAAACTTCAGCACATTTTATCCATTGTGAAATATTTTGAATATTACACCTTGATATTCTCTTTTATTCTATACTATTAGGTCGTTTTCTTCTCGAGATAACTGCACCTGTGAAATGCAATGGGATACCGAATTATGATAGACAAAATAAATTGCTGAGGAAAAGGTGCTACGATACCAACATAGCCAACAAGAATACGACTCCAACTACGACCACTGCAGAGAAATATATACTGACTGTTTTGAATCTCAGGGCTGTGCACAAGGAAAATACCCACGATGCTGTGAAGCTTGCCACAAAGTTATAAGGAAGGAGGGGGACAGAGGAAGGATTATATGATGCGGAAATAAATACCGTAAGAAAGAACTGTTGGGATACATGATCGGGGAGCAATTTGCTGGTAAGCGGGAGTGACATATTCAAGCGTTGCTGAAAAGGAAAACAAACGAGTAAAGGGGTGTGTGGAGAAGGGGGGGAGGGGGTTGTAGGAATGCAAGGAGGGAGGGAAGCAGGGAACAAGGGAGGGATGGAGGGAGGAGGGAAGGGAAAGAGGAAGGGAGGAAGCAAGAGAAGGAAGGCGGGGAGGGGAGGAAGGAAAAAAGGGAAAGGAGGAGGGAGGTATGAAGGTAGAGAGGAAAGGAGTCTAAGTGAGAGTAGGAGGCGAAGCAGACTACGATTCGCAACCACCGCTTTACCAATCCAGGTTTCCTCTTCAGTTTAATGTGAACATCCTGAGGTTTGGACGGAAGAGGCGAGCTGGATCTCTGATTAGGGTGGAAAACGCATTGTAGATCTGAATTTCGATAAAACATTCCTAACTGATCTGTAAGTCTCGCTCATTCCATCATACCAGTTCTGAAAAAGACAACTCTGGATTGTATTCAGCATGGACGGTAGGCATTAATGACCAGAAGTGAGATTCTTAAACATATGACTATCTACTTTTTAACGTAAATACCACTTGTGTTTTTGCAGGAAGAACTAGAGAGATAAAGTCGCATTCTTCTGATCTTTTTCTTCTTGGGAAAAGAAAAGGAATATATAACCAATGATATTTTTTCTCTCGGTTTAAGATTTATTATTGTAGGAGGAACAGCAGACACTGAAACCCTCTACACTGTCCTTACCTTGTTGTACCTGGTAAAGCAAATCACAGTTACGACAAAGACTGGCCTCCTAAGTCATCTAAAAGTAACCTGCTGATAAAGTAAATAAAATATAAAGGGCAGCACAGTAATGAAGGTGATAAATTGTCCAGTAACCCACTCATTCCGATAGCATATTATATTCTAATCTATAATCATTTAATCCATCTAAGCGTACCGGGTATTCTTCTTGTAATTAACGGGTCAATGAAGGTTCACTTAAGCCTCTCTGGTACAAAAGCTCTCTCCTAAGCTGAGTAAAATCGTCTGAAGATGGTAGGAATAAAATAAAAATGCGCCCTTAGATTAAAGGAATTAAACTCTTTCTTGTGCCAATTTCACAATAACTTGGCTCAAAATTTCGTCCTTTTCCAGCTTACTTCACGCGGATTAGTGGCAGAAAAAGACAATGGCCCGTATTCTCGTCAATCAAGAAAGCTCCCCAACACCTCTTCCTTAGCGATTTATTTTTGGATATGGTTGGGTAATTTGCTTCTGTACATTATCTACGCAGGGTATTGCGATAAGGGAGGGATTTATGTAACACAGAAGACCAGGGTAAGGTGTAATAAAACAAAATATATCGCTTAGGAAACTGTGTTAGGGAGCTTCCTTAACCGATGAGAATACGGCCTAATACCTCAGCTCTTCATCCTCTCCATTGCACTTCCTCGTGACTAGCATCAAAGTCTAGCGATAATCTCATATTGCAACTCAGCAATCAAGATGGAGAGTACAGTAGGTAGTGTTAGGCCAAGTTAAGATGAACATGGTACTCGTCTAAGAATATAATACCCCTCTTTCTTAAGCTGCCAAAACACGTCTGTCTGTGAGAAAAATCAAATAAAAGTGAATATAAAGACATCGCCGTATCGAAGCTGTTAAATCGTCCGGGTAAATCGCCCTGGGATAATATTCTGACGGAGGCGACATGGAAATCCTCTCATACGCGTATCTTCGTTTTGGCGGTGAAAAGCTGTGGCGCGAAATTGTTGAGAGAGAGGGAGAGAAAGAGAGAGAGAGAGAGAGAGAGAGAGAGAGAGAGAGGGGGGGGGGAGTAATTTTGTGAGGCATAGCAAACTTTCATGTAATTCAGCACGTGTACACACTTGACAGGCTATTATTAATTCTGACTACTGTGTGTGTGTGTGTGTGTGTGTGTGTGTGTGTGTGTGTGTGTGTGTGTGTGTGTAACAATAGCACTATATGTGTATCTGTGTTCATACAAATGTGTCATGTCAAAAGTCTGGAGTATGTAGGACAGATGTGCGTGTTTGTGTGTTGATGCATGAGGGATGTGTGCGTGCACGTATGTACATGCACATACACATTGGCCGAAAAAGGTATACATTAGAAAGGAACATCAGCCTTTGTTTGCTAAGTTCGCATGACCACCACCACCCCGACCTTCCCACCACCCCACAAATCCCACGCACACCACGCCTCCCTACCTCTTAACTACATTGCCACCTTCTCAACCTTCCACTACTGCTGGCTCAATTCATCCTTCATCCTCTACCCCTCTCATGTTATAGTTGCAGAACTCTACAACTCTCTGAACTCCCCCAAACCTTTCAGTCTCCTACTTTTCCCCGTTGACTACACTCCACTTCTCATTTCCTTTCCACCATCCCTCCATTCTACTCTCACTAACATCTCACAAACTCCCAACTCTCCAAGCCATCTTTGTTTCCCTGTTAATCTTCCAACGTCCTTTACCACAACTTCCCTCGTCTCCATTCTACCCTACCACCCTCTTAACCTTTCCTACAACTGTTTCAGCCCCGATCACCCTAGTCTCAAAACCTCCGACCCATATACCTTACTACCCATTCAATATCTCCAACCCATCGATTCTACTTACCCATCCTGTCAATCCATCTTACCGCTCCTCCAATCCCTCTAGTAGACTCTGCCTCCCTTACACTCCCCTTACCATCTCTTCAGTCCCACTACGCCCTCTCAAGCCCCACTCCTTCGACCACTGAACCCTCTTATAATCGCTGCCCTATCAAACCCCTTCCCTTCCACGTTCCTTCAGTCTTCTCTTCGGTCTATCCCTGTCCTTTTCCAAACCTCCCTCACCCCTACCTCTAAAGCCTTCCCCTCTTTCCATCGCTCTCTAGACACTCCTTACCCCTTCCAAACCCCCTACTAATCCTTACACACCCCTTGCCTAGCCCTTCACAACTTCTCCAACCTATCCCAACACCTCTCCACCCACCTTTACATTCTCTCAACCACCCAACCCTCAACCCTCCCCGTCCCTACCCAGCTCTGTGTTTGCCTTCCTTACCGTATTCTCAGCTTATGTTTGTTGTTAATTTCGTGGTCACTGAGCTGTGTTTGTCTCGGGCTCAGAATGGTCATTGAGGTGTGGGCTTGCATGATATCTGTTGTTTAGGCGTTGCTGTTTTTCGCATGCTATTGTTTCTGGCCTTTTGTTTTATCTCGTGCTGCTCTTTTCGCTGCTGTTACCATTGTTATGTTTCTTCTACGCTGCTACTATTACAACTGTGAGGTAGTAATAGTAGTAGTAGTAGTAGTAGTAGTAGCAGTAGTAGTAGTAGCAGCAGTAGTAGTAGCAGTGGTGGCAGTAGTAGAAGTGGCAGTAGTAGTTTTTTTTCCACTTCGTTTTCTACAGTTATAGAGGTCTGAGCTCAGGAATCAGTGAGGTGCGGGCTTGCATGATCTCTCATATGTACCTGGGGACGAATTCGGATTGACGTATTTTTTGCTACTGTTTATATTATTGTTCCTATGGTGGCACTACTAACGGTATTTCTTCTCCCCCTCCTCCTTCTCCTCCTCCTCCTCCTTTTTTGTTTTTTCTTCTTTTCCTTCTTCTTCTTCGTCTACTACTACTACTACTACTACTACCACCACCACTACTACTACTACTACTACTACTTCTACTACCACTGCTATTGTTGCTAAGGTGATATTACTAAAATTGCTACTGCTACTGTTTTTACTACTGTTGCTATCGTAGTACTACTGTCGTTACTTCCACTACTGTTTCTATTGCTACTGTTGCAATACTGGTACTATTAACGTTACTTTTGCTACCGTTTCTACTGCTATTGGTGGAATGATGGTACTGCCAACACTATTACTGCAACTGTTTCAACTGCTATACAGGGTAGGTGCCATCGTGGTACTACTAACAATATTACTGCCAATGTTTCTGCTGCTAGTGTTGCTACTGTAGTACAACTAACACTTCTGCTGCTGTTTACAATTTTACTGTTGCCTTGTTGGCACTGTTACTGTTACTACTGATAACATTGATATTGTTGATATGGTGGTGCTACTTACGTTACTTCTAGTACTGTTTCTACTGATATTATTGATACGAGGTTACTACTAATATTACTTCTACTGTTGCTTTTACTTATAATGTTACTTGGTTGGTTCTACTTAGGTTACATCTACTACTGTTTCTGCTGTCATTTTTACCATGGTGTTACTTCTATCGTCACTACTGCTGCTGTTGCTACTGTGCTAATATTAATGTTACTTAGAGTAGTTTTTACCACTGTTCTACACTAGCGCTACTACTAACATTACTACGACTACTATTGTTACCACTGTTGTTACTATGATGTTACTGTTAATATATCTTCTACTATTTACACTTCTCTTATTATTACGCTGATGCTCTTACTATTACAACAACAATAACAACTACAACTACTACTGCTACTACTACTACTTCTGCTACTACTACTGCAGCTAGCAAGCTTTGCGATAGGTTTTACAATAGGAATAAAATGTGGTCAGTCGGTATTAGGTATGGGTTGAGTCTGGACGCTGCCGAATTTAAATGAACGACATGGAAACTGACCTAAAAAAAAAAAAATCCCAGTGAAAATGTTGTGCTTCCGGGATTTTTCAATATTTTCCCTTTTACCACAACTGCTGCTGTTGCTACTACTACTGTTACCGCTACTACTACTGCTACTACTACTACTACTACTTTTATTATACTACATCTGCCTTTTGTATAGTACGTGTAAACCGAATTCATTTGAAATTATTTTTTCTGCATATATTTATCAACGATTTCTCTGTTAGACCATGCAGTCTTAGTCCTAGTAGCAGTAGTAGTAGTAGTAGTAGTAGTAGTAGTGGTAGTAGTGTCATAAATGACTTTGTGTCATAAAATACCTTGTGGTTCTTTGTGCTTGAGTTGTAGTTGAGTTATATATATATATTTTAGACTTGTGGTCGAGCGGCTTTTATATCTTGTAGTAGCTTCCCCATTTGTCACGTAGTGACAGGAGAGGTAAAGAATAGTATGGGACTATTTTTATTTGTCTTGGAAATATTAACAAGTCTCTCACACGGAACGAAGTATAAGTCCCGGGTAGCTACCTCCCTGTTTCGCTATCTGTCTCTCTCTCTCTAATTGCCAAGCCCTTCTCCCGTGACCTGTCTTTAGGATCGCTTGTCCCCTTCTCTCTTGCCTGTTCTGTGGCTAATCTTCGTCTGAGCTCTCTTTCCTAAATTCTGGTGTAGCAGGGGTGTGTCACGTGTGTTCTTCGTGGATGGAAAGTTCTAGCAGCCTGTGTGTGAGTATGTGTGTATATGTGCGCGTGGTCACTAGGCGCTGTCGTGTGCCTATCAAGCGAGTGTGTAAGCATTTAGCATTGCTCGATTCTCGCAGACACAATACCTTCTCATCATCTGACTCCCTGCTTCTATGTCTCTCTATCTATCTATTTATCTATCTATTTATTATGATTTGCAATTATAATATGTAGTCCTACCACACTGCTCGGCCGCGCAAAAATGGCGTACCATCGACATTTAATAGTCATAACATATTAATACATATTATATATACATTATAATGAACTTATAAGCTAATTAAGTGAAATACATAATATTGTAAAAGTAAATTGTATGAATATTGTATACATATAATATAGTAAATAGTGATTATTCAGTAATATAACATTTTAAACAAGTTGTATACATATTTGAATAAATGCAATGGTTGTTGTATAACACTTTGTAAGATGTGCATGTACAACAGACGTACGCATATAATTGTGCAATGGTAATACTGCTAGGTTATACATTACATATTTGAGTTATCACTTTAGTAATGTCTAATATTTCACCTAACTTGTATGATGATACTGGTAATACAGAATTGTGCTATAGTTGTATGACTTATATTGTGTTAATGCATAATTGTGTTGGCCTTATAACTGTAGTTACATTTTGTTAATGCAACTATTACATAAGTGTCTTGGCCTTATAATTGTAGTTAAAGTTACATGAAAGTTACATCTTGTTAATGCAACTGTTAATTGGCAAAGTGTAACATAATGCAATCGTTTGTCGTTACATAATTGTTACATATCGTTTGTAGTTACATTATTGTAGTTAAAGTTACATAAAAGTTACATCTTGTTAATGCAACTGTCACAGAAATGGTACATATTGTTTGTAGTATTGTTTGTAGTTACATAATTGTAGTTAAAGTTACATAAAAGTTACATCTTGTTAATGCAACTGTCACAGAAATGGTACATATTGTTTGTAGTATTGTTTGTAGCTACATAATTGTAGCAAGTGTAACATAATGTAATCGTTTGTCGTTACATAATTATAATATGGAGTTACATAATTGTAATAATTGCAGTCCTAACATATGCTGCGGTAGATGATAGTGATGATGTGCCATGCCACTTGTCTGTGGAGACAACAATTTGCTTTTTTTTGTTTGTAGTTTATGTGGTATTTTGGCATATGTAGTAACACTTACACTTATTTTCATTTGTTTGTTATGTGATCTTACTCTATTTCTCTTTTTTCTTTCTTACTTTTTCTTTCTTTCTTTCTTTCTTTCTTTTTTTTTTTTTTTTGTATGTATTGATTTTCTATAGTTTGTTTTTCTTAGCTTGTGTACGCTTTTTCCATGTTGTTCATGGTTGCATAATTACTGGCTAATTTCCTTGGGATACTTTTTTTTTAAAGTTTAGTTTATATTGCACAGAGATTATTGAAAATGATATTATATAGTCCCATATTTTGTTATTTTATATAAAAAATATATACATATATACAATATTAACTATATACACTGATTTGTTGTTCACTTGTACCTATCGTGGGTAATATGTGTGTCAGCACTGTGTGGAAATCATTGTCTTCACGATTGTGTTGAAGATGTTCACTCTTGCTAACGTCATTTGTGTTGGCCATTTTTTTTTTCTCTAGTTTACCTTGTAACTTAATTTTTCTGTTTCCACTAGGTAGTTTTAATTAATAAATGTTTAATACAGTTCTTTTAATCGCTCACTGAGTAACTGTGATGGTATATTTTCTTTATTACTTTGTAGATGTAATAATGTATAGTTGTATATATGAAACACGTATTTTATGTAGGTATAAATGGTAACACTCGTTGGTAGTAAATAAATGTTATAATAAATGAATGAATATATACAGTGTAGAATATTTATTGTTGGTGATTATTTAGTATTTGAGTTATGCAGATAACTGAAGTAAGTATGTGTATTTAAGCTGTAACTATACAGCACGTTTTATATGTTTGTGCAGAAGCTTATTGTCTATCACTGTGTATTGTATAAATGAAGTAACTATGTAACTCACTAATTTTTACCGTGGTGGGAATGGTGTGAGTGGTGGTGCAGGTGGTGTGTTGACTGACGTGGCGTCTGTTCAGCAAGCACGCATGATGACCTCAACTTCCCACACTGGTAGCTGTGGTGAGTGAATGAGCAGCGATGAGTAACTTGAGTGAAGATGAGTGAGTAAGATGAGTTATGAGTCGTGTCTCACTCTTCGTTTGTTTGTTCCGTTTTTCTATGTCGATGTTTTCTCGGTCCTTTTCTCTAGTGATTTACTCGTTGTGGGATGAAGACTGCCGCTACTTGTAGGTGCGTGTAGAAGATTATACAGACGACGTAGAGTTGTTAATTGTAGTTGATTGTAGATGGTTGTAGTTCGCTGATTCGTCGTAGAAATTGCAAGATCGTATCAGTATTTTGTTAAACTACTTGCAAGGCGTCGTGTGATCTCTTCACCTCTGCATCAGCATGATGATCTGGGAGACGGAGGGGGCTGGTTGGAGAGAAGTGTCAGGAGCCGGTTGTAAGTTGTTTTCAATCTTGATATTTTGTAGGAATTTAATGTTGATTCGTAGACGAGGTTCGTATACGTTCGCTGCTACCAAATGTCATTAATGACTTTGTGTCATAAAATACCTTGTGGTTCTTTGTGCTTGAGTTGTAGTTGAGTTATATATATATATTTTAGACTTGTGGTCGAGCGGCTTTTATATCTTGTAGTAGCTTCCCCATTTGTCACGTAGTGACAGGAGAGGTAAAGAATAGTATGGGACTATTTTTATTTGTCTTGGAAATATTAACAAGTCTCTCACACGGAACGAAGTATAAGTCCCGGGTAGCTACCTTCCTGTCTCGCTATCTGTCTCTCTCTCTCTCTAATTGCCAAGCCCTTCTCCCGTGACCTGTCTCTAGGATCGCTTGTCCCTTTCTCTCTTGCCTGTTCTGTGGCTAATCTCCGTCTGAGCTCTCTTTCCTAAATTCTGGTGTAGCAGGGGTGTGTCACGTGTGTTCTTCGTGGATGGAAAGTTCTAGCAGCCTGTGTGTGAGTATGTGTGTATATGTGCGCGTGGTCACTAAGCGCTGTCGTGTGCCTATCAAGCGAGTGTGTAAGCGTTTAGCATTGCTCGATTCTCGCAGACACAATACCTTCTCATCATCTGACTCCCTGCTTCTATCTGTCTCTCTATCTATCTATTTATCTATCTATTTATTATGATTTGCAATTATAATATGTAGTCCTACCACAGTAGTAGCACCAGTGGTGGTAGTATGGCAGTAGTAAATGTAGTAGTAATAGTAGTCGTAGCATTCCAAAGCTCATCTGCATATGAACCTTGTGGACTGCAGGCTGAAGTTGCCCCGCTCCTGTGGCCTACCATCCTCCTTTCAGGGGGATAGGGAATGAGTTATGGGACGTTTGTATAACTGGGTAGCTCCAACGTTCAGTTATATCGGCGCCACCACATGAAGGCGTCCCTCTCCAACACCACCCTTGGTTCTAAATGACATTTTAAAGAATATTTTAACAATTCGAGCATGCCCGTGTAGTCTTTAAATATTCTTCCCAACTTGGGAGAATTCTATACTCTGTTCACTTTAACTAGGCGAAAAAATTGTAATCCCTCCATCGCAGATGTTGAGCTGTAGGAAAAAAATTATCACTAGAATATGGTGTTAGTCAAGATGAAGTTCTATGGGAAGGATGTTGAGCTACAGGAATCAAGCTGCAAAGGGACGAAAATCACTGAGACATGAAATACGGTAGCAATTTAATTTGCCTTTTTTGCCCTGCTATTCGATTTCTTTTGCTGTTTATAGATACACTTTCTAACTCCATCGCTTGAAGTTGTTTTTCCTATTAAATTAAGTAAAATCGTCAGGAAGGGGCAAATAAAATAAAAGGTATAATAGATGCTGGGGTTAATGCTCTCCTACCCTGCCTTCGTGTGTGTGTGTGTGTGTGTGTGTGTGTGTGTGTGTGTGTGTGTGTGTGTGTGTGTGTGTGTGTGTGTGTGTGTGTGTGTGTGTGTGTGTGTGTGTGTGTGTGTGTGTGTGTGTGTGTGTGTGTGTGTGTGTGTGTGTGTGTGTGTGTGTGTGTGTGTGTGTGTGTGTGTGTGTGTGTGTGTGTGTGTGTGTGTGTGTGTGTGTGTGTGTGTGTGTGTGTGTGTGTGTGTGTGTGTGTGTGTGTGTGTGTGTGTGTGTGTGTGTGTGTGTGTGTGTGTGTGTGTGTGTGTGTGTGTGTGTGTGTGTGTGTGTGTGTGTGTGTGTGTGTGTGTGTGTGTGTGTGTGTGTGTGTGTGTGTGTGTGTGTGTGTGTGTGTGTGTGTGTGTGTCGGTTGTTGGGGTGGCATGAGGGTGTGGCCGTGTGACTTCAATAACAGCCTCGTGGAAAAGCACGGGTGAGGGGAATGAAAGGACATTGACGTGGTATTGATTATGTCTGGGCTATTGAGAGACTTAACATTTACATCATCACCATCGTCATTGTCATCATCATTACTCCTCCATCGTCATCGGTTTAGTTATCATTATTGTTATCATCATCACCAAAGGCATCGTCAACATCACCAGTACCGTCAGTTATCGGGATCATCATCATTATAACTATCATTACAGTGATCATCATCATCCTCGTCACAATCGTCGTAATCATCATAAACGTCGTCGTCTTCGTATCGTCATCGTAATTTTCACTATCATCACCATCATCCTCATCAACACAACCGTCACTGTTATCACCCCGATCTACATTACCTAATAACGAAGATGAGGTGAGGTAGAATGTAGAAAAAGTGAAAGCATAGAAGTGGAACAACAGTCACATCGTAGCCAGCGGAAGGGGTCACACAGTCATTCACACATCATTAACGGTATTGATAAAACTCTCTTGCCTTCAGTGACTTGGTGCTGAGTGGTAAAAACAGAGCAGGGGGGAGGGAACGAGAGGGCACTGAGAGGATATTGACTCCGTTGAGGGTTATTAACCGCTGAGTATTTGGGCGATGATCTTTAAAACAGTGTAAACAGGGAACAACACGCTATTTACACGATTTAACTCTAAAACGGAATAAGAAAGTGGAATAAATACATCCATACTTTGACTAATATTAGTTGATTGATTAATTGACTGATTGATCTGATAACATTAAAAAGGTCATGGCAGTGTAACAACAGAGATCCATGCCGCCGTACAAAGACAGAAAAAGCAGGACAAGGATAAGATATACACCTACATAATACATTAATAAATTATGCAAACACAGACAATCGTCTTGCATTAAGATCCACATGAGAACGTGCAAGGACAAACTATAAAAACGACTGATTCTAAAATATCACTCGGAAAATGAGGAAAAAAAAAATTACTTATCAACAGCACCACCTAAACCTGCCAAAGTTCATAGTCAATAGAAACCTAAACTCCTTGCCTGCTTTAAGATTGACAACATCCTGAACAACTGATGAATCTTCGTATCATACACTAAAAATTCTCGAAATCTCCTAATGAAGTACTAAAAAATTACGAAACTCTTGATCAGTACGAGAGAACTGACAAAATTCAGTACAATATCAAGTACTAAAATAAAAAAATAAAAAAAAATCCAAACCAAGTACTTAATAAAACTGACCAAAAACCCTAATCAAGAACAAAGACGATATTCCTAAATAAACACCAAACAGGTGACAAAAGCTTTTAATCAAGTACTAAACAAGGACGAAACTCCCAATCAACTACTAAAGAACTGACGAAAACTAGTAATGACGAATTTCCTAATCACGAACTAGAAAATTTACGAAACTCCTAATCAAGTACTAAAATGTTGCCGAAACTATCATTCTACAGTAGTGCTTCCCGCCTCGCCCCACCCCCATGAAACTCCTAATCTATTGCTATAAAAAAAGATATAACTCATAATCAAGTACTTATAATAATTGACAAAACTCTTAATCAAGTACGAACAAAAAAAAATGACGAAACTGGTAATCAAGTATTAAAAAAATAACAAAAACTCCAGATCAGCAGCTTCTCGTAAACTGACAGCAAAGCGGCCATAGCGACTGATTACACTGTCCTAATCAGCACTCTATTTTCCCCTTGTCAACTTTCTCCCTATTATTTTTCTTGTCTTCCTTCTTCTCCGCTTTTTTTCTAATTCTTCTTCTATTTTTCTGTGTCTCTAAGTTCTTAATGCCGCTTCCTATTCTGAAAAGTGGTGAAAAAATAAAAACAACCATAAAAAGCCAAGAAATTACAAATAAATCCTGAAATTAACGAAACTTAGAAACATAACCATAGAAAAAGCCAAAAATATAATCGTCTTCTAAAAGGTTGCAGAAAAAAAAAATAGTTCTGAACGAAATAAGAAAAACTTGAAAAACTCTGAAACAACACCCCAGGAAATAAAGAAAAAAAGAAAAATAAATTCAGGTAACACTTTTTTTCTCCACGTCAACTTACTACTCTTTTCATTTTCGTTATTGTTCTTTTTTCTGTATGTTTTTTTCCTACTTTCTCCTTCCTCCTGACCACCCATTCCTTCTGTTCGTTTTTTCTGTGTAATTTTCCTTTTCATTTTACTTCCCCCCTTCCCTCTCTCTCTCTCTCTCTCTCTCTCTCTCTCTCTCTCTCTCTCTCTCTCTCTCTCTCTGTTAACTTATTACTCTCTTCTTTGTCAGTATTGCTCTTTTTCTGCTTGTTTTCTCTTTCTCGTTTTTCCTCATCATCCTTCATCTCTCTCTCTCTCTCTCTCTCTCTCTCTCTCTCTCCCACACGCGCCTCTCCAACCAGCACTTAGTTTCCCCTTTTCAACTTTTTCCCCACTTGAATGTATCCAACTCTACCAGCGCAACAGGTTTGAATTCAGACCACCTCTCTCATCAATACCAAACCAACCTCTCCCCCCTCCCCATCTCCACCCCACCCTCACCCCACCACCACTCTCACCCCACACCCTCACCTCACCTCCCCAATCCCACCCTAACCCCCTCCGCCACACTCGCAACCACCTTCTCTTTTTCTCTCTTTTGTTCCTTTACTTTTTGGCTCTTTTTTTTTTATCTTATTTTGCTTCTCTTTTCTTTGCCTCCTTTCCTCTATTTTTGTTTCCAGTTCTCTTGTTTTAGCGTTTTTTTCTTTTTTCTTTCTCATTTTATAGCTCCATGTCTTCTTTTTCTTTTACTTTCGCTTTCATGTCACATTGTCATTTTTATTGTACTTCTTTATTTCACTGTACACTCTCTCTCTCTCTCTCTCTCTCTCTCTCTCTCTCTCTCTCTCTCTCCACACACACACACACACACACACACACACACACACACACACACACACACACACAGACCAGCAGTCTCACTCTTAATTTACTCACTCACACAAATTGACATACATTACTTTTATTTATATTTCTTCGCCCCACAAGTCCCCCCCCTCCCCCTCCCCTCATCCTACATTCAGTCCAACCCTCCCTCCCTCCTCTCACGTCACTTCCATTCTGCCATCTCTCTCACTCCCTTAACACACTTCATTTTCACTTCAGTTTTCCCCTCTTCCCTATCTCTCACCTATCCTATTCCAGCTTTTAAAGTAATCTGACTAACACTTTGCTTATCCCTCTTCTGTTTGCAGTCTCCATGTCATTCCACCCCTTTTTATGCCTTTCCAGTCCTTCCATCTCAATCCACAGTCATTCCAGATCCCTCATCCTTAGCTCCTCCTTATTTTCTACCTCAGCCTCCTCTGTCCTTTCTCCACTCCCATTTTTACCTCTCTTACCCCTCCATATTCCCATTCCATCCCCTTGTCTCTGTCTGTCTGTCTGTCTGTCTGTCTCTCTGTCTGTCTGTCTGTCTGTCTGTCTGTCTCTCTCTCTCTCTCTCTCTCTCTCTCTCTCGACCCACTTCAATTTCAATCCAGACTCCTCTTCTATTTCTACCAGACCACCATTCCAGGTTCCGCCACGTCTTCATATTCCTACTTTATCCCACTACTCCACTCTTTTATGCACATCTTTCTGTCTCTTGAATTTTTCTTACTTCATCTTATCTCAATGCCAACCTTTCGTCCACACCCCAAGCCACGATTCAGATTTTAGTCTCCCTTTCACCCATTATATTTCCTTTCCTCCAGTACCCACACTTCCCCTCCTCCCCCCATCCTTTCCTCATACTCCAAATACTCTTTCACCACCCATCCCCCAACACCCTACCATTCCACACCCTATCATGCTAGTTTTTGTTCTTTTCTCAGTGTTCCTTATACTTTTCCCATTCTAACGACCCTAATCCCTCCCTTCCCCATCCCCTACTTTCCCCTCCCCCTCTCTTCCCCTTTTACCATATTACCTCTCCCAAGTTCTCCCTTTTCTCATCCTCTCTCTCCTCCGATATTCCTCTCCATCCTTCCATCTTACCCTTTTCATCTCCTTTTCCCTCCATGTTTCTCCTCCCCATATTCCCCCTCCCCATCCTTTCCCTCCCCTTCATTACCTTCTTCCTCTCCAATTCCTCTTTCCTCATCCTCCCCCTTCCCATTTCCTCTTCCCTCATACTCTCCCTCCCCCATACTTCCCTTCCTCTCCCTCAGTCCCCTCCCCATCCTCTTTATGCCATTCCAATATTCCTAAACCCCTCCCACCTCCTCCTCCCTGTTCTCTTTTCGTCTCCCTGTCCCATCTCGCCCTCCCTCTCCCAGCTCTCCCTCCCACTCCTGTCTCTTCATCTCTCTCCCATCACTCTCTCCCTCTCCCATCTCTCCTTCCCTCTCTCATCTCCCTCCCGCTCCCATCTTCAATTCCTCTCCCATTTCCTTTCCTCTCCCATCTCTCTCCTTCTCCCATCTCCCCCTCCTCTCCCATCTCTCTCCTTCTCCCATCTTTCTCCCCTTTCCATTTCTTTCCCCCTCCCATCTCTCTCTCTCCCTCTAATCTTCCCTCCCTCTCCCATCTCTCCCTTCGTTTATCATCTTCCCTTCCCTCTCTCAATTCTCTCTATTTCTCATATCCCCTTCCTCTCCCACCCCCCTCCCTCACCCCCCTCCCATTCTCATACCCCCACACTCCAAACACTCCTACCCCACCCATGCCCCCCACCCTCCCAACCATTGATTTTCAGTTATCGGGGGCAGCGCGTGTGGTACTCAGAAAATAATTGTGGACCTTGATGAATAGGCATTTGAGAGCCGGAGTATTCTCAACACAGCCTCTCCATCCTGAGGGCCGCATACTCGTTGGCTCAGACCAGGCTTCATAAATACGTTGTAATCCCGCGACGCATTTCTTTCGTTTTTATTATGCTGCCTCTAAACGTTTTTATGTTGTTTTCCAGTGACGTTTTTTCGCAGTATTGGTGCTGCCTCTAAACGTTTTTTGTGAAGCTATCAGGGGACTTTTTTCTTTTTATTATACTGCCCCTAAACGTTTTTTATTTTGTTTTCCAGTGACGTTTCTTCGTTTTCATTCATGGTGCCTCTTAATGTTTTTATGTAGGTTTCTGGGCACGTACTGTATTTTTTGTTTTCATAATGCTGTCTCTAAACGTTTTTGTGTTGTTTTCCAGTGACGTTTCTTCGCTTTTATTCATACTGCCTTTAAACGTTTTTTGATGCAGCTTTCTGGGGACCCTTTTTTTTTTTTTTAATGTTGCCTCTAAACGTTTTTATGTTGTTTTCCAGTGACGTATTTTTTCGCTTGTATTCATGCTGCCCCTAAACGATTATATACGTTTTCGGTGACGTATTTTTGTTTTTTACTGATGCCACCTCAAAATGTTTTTATGTAGCTTTCTTTGGACGAATTTTTCACTTGTATTCATATTGTCTCTAAACGTTTTTTATGCAGCTTTCAAGGGACTTCTGTTTTTTGTTTTACTCGTGCTGCCTCTAAACGGCTTTATGGAGTTTTCTGATGAGTTTTTGTTTTTTTTATTAATGTTACCTCTAACGTTTTATGTAGCTTTCCAGCGACCTTTTTTTTTTTTTCGTTTTAGTCATGCTAACTCTAAACTTTTAAGTAGCTTTCTGGTGACGTATTTTTTTCTCTCTCTCTTTTTTTTCATGCTGCCTCTAAACGTATTTAAGCAGCTCTCCGCGGCTTTTCCCCCCCCTTTTCTTCATGCTGCTTCTGTACATTTGTTTATAGCTTTCTGGCGATGTATTTTTTTACTTTTCTTTCTTTATATCAATTATATTTCCAGGCGATTTTTTGTAGTTTAGGAGTGACCTCTGAGACTTCTCCAACTGGAGAGGTTACACTTATACCCTTAATTTGCCCCTTCCTAGTAAAAGGTCTTTCCAAATTTAGATAAAGTCGCCTGATGTTAGAAGAAATACATGAATAAAGCACATCACCTCATTCACGGAGACTAACTCAATTTCCTTGGCGATATATGTTATTCCGTACCCCTCGGTGTCGTGTTATATATTACTGATGTAAATCTATATCGCTGTTAAAAAGATATAAAGAGCAGGAGATAATACAAAGGGAAGCAAAATAAATTGCTTACGAGGAAACGCTACCAAATCCAGTGCACCTTAACGAGAATACGTCTCTCGGCCCGATGAATGCTCTCCCCCCCTCCACCAACCATGCATTAACCCAGACCTCAACAGCTTTTTTTTTTTTTTTTAAGTCTATTTTTCTCGTGTCCTTTCATTCAGATTTCCGCGAATGTCGAAGCTGGGGGAGAAGGAGCGTGTGAGAGCGCTTAACCCACCAAGGACAGTAGACTCAGACCCATGGAAACTAGACTTGCTTTACTGAATGAGCTTAATTTTCTTGAGTTTCCCCTGGCTTTCATTCCTGTTTTTAACAGTCTTATGGTTATTTCTATTTTTTTTTTACATTGTTTTTCTCATTAACCACCACCCTGGGCCACGGAATCTAGCCTTGCTTTATGGAATGAGCTTAATTTTCTTGAGTTTCCCCTGGTTCTGGTTCTCGTTTTTTATACACTTGTGGTTCTTTTCTTTCTAGTTCTTCTTTTCATATTTTCTTTCCCCTCATTAGTTTTTCCCTGCTTTTGGTTCTAGGTTTTTATGATACTGTGGTCATTTTGTTTCTCCTTTTCATAACTTCCTTCACCTCATGAACCACCATTCTTGGCCTTCGAAACTACACTTGCTTTTGGGTATGAGCTCAATTTTCTTGAGTTTTCCCTGGTGCTAGTTCTCATTTTTTATACTCTTGCGGTTATTTCATTTCCAGTCTTCTTTCCATGTTTTCTTTCCCCTCCAGTTTTCTTTCACTGTTTTCTTTTTCCTCTAGTTTTCTTTCCATGTTTTCTTTCTCATCCAGTTTTCTTCCTATGTTTTCTTTCCATGTTTTCTTTCTCCTCGTTTTCTGTCTCCTCATTAAGCACTACGCACAGTTGACTCTCACCCTTAAAAACCTGACTTGTATGGACTGACTTTAATTTACGTAATTTTGCCCCTTCCCTCTCCTTCATTCTCCTTTTCCACTATTTATTTTTCTTTTAACCACAACAGACAGCAGATTCAGATGCTCTGAAAACCATACGCTCATGGGTTATGTTAAATTTAGCTTTGCCTTTTTCTGGCTTTCATTTTTATTTTGTTAATATTCTTTGTACCTCCTTTAACCAGCAGGCATAGTAGACTCAGATTTTTGGAATATCTTCGTGATTAATTATGTTTCCTGTCTTTGCATTTCTTTTTTTTGATCGTATGCTTTCGTCTTTTTCAGCTTCTCCCTTATTTTTTATTTCCTTAGCATTTCTTTTCTTCTCTTCTTGCATGATTCTTCATTCCCTCTCGTCATCGTCCTTCACCCCTCTCTCTCTTCTTCCTCCTCCATTCTTTTCCCTCTTTTTCCTCTTTCATTTTTTTTCTTTCATCTCTCTTCATTCAATTTTCATTCCTTCCTCCTTCATAACCTTCTCTTTTCTTCCTCCTCAACTCCATTCTTTCTTCCTCCTCCTTTATGCCTTTCTGTCTTCTTCCTCCTTCATTCCTTTCCCTCTTCTTCTCTCATCCATTTTTTCCTTCCTCCCTCCTTCATTTCTCTTCTCTCTCCTTCCTTCCTTCTCTCTTCTTTCTCTTTCCTTTCTTTCTCTCTTCTCCCTCCTTCCTTCCTTTCTCTCCTCTTCCTGCTTTATTCTTTTTTTCTTCTTCCTTCCTTCCTTACTCTCTTCTTCCTCAGTCCTTCCTTTCTCTTTTCTTTTTCCTTCCTTTCTTTCAATCTTCTTTTTCCTTCCTTCCTTGTTCTTCTTCCTACTTCCTTCCTTTCTCTTCTTCCTCCTTCCTTCTCTTCTTCTTCTTTCTTCATCCCTTTTTCTCTTCTTCCTCATTCATTCGTTTCTCTCCTCTTCCTTCCTCACTCCTTGCCTTTTTCCTTCTTCATATCATTCTCCTTTCCCTTCCTTTCTCTCTCTTATTCCTTCCTTTCTTTCCCAGTATTTCTTCACTTTCTCTCCTTTGTTCTTTTCTTTGTTCCTCCCTCCCTCCCTTCCTAATCCATTTCCTTATCCATTTCCTTTTGCATTTCCACATCCATTTTCTCCATTTCTTTTTAACATGTTCCCTGTTCTCCTTGTTAGAGGAAATGAGCACAAAAGCAGGAGGAAGCAACAGCACTCTCTCTTTTAGATGTAACGTAATGTAATGTAATGTAAGGTAATGTAATGAAAAGTAATGTAAAATAATGTAATGTAAATTAATGTAATGCAAAGGATTGTAATGTTAAGTAATGTAAAGTAATACAAAGTAATATAATGTAAAGTAGTGTAATATAAAGTAATGTAATGTAATGTAAAGCATTGTAAAGCAATGTAAAGTAATGGAAAGTAATCTAATGCAATGTAAAATAATGTAATGAAAAGTATTGTAAAATAATGTAATGTAATGTAAAGTTATGTAATGTAAAGTAATGTAGAGTGTAAAGTAATGGGATGCATTAAATCAAACCTGTAACTCTGACATGCAGATTCCACTTATTTGCTTGGCGGTTTACCCCAATCGCTACGCTGTTTACTTGTAGTTGATCGGTAACCCACTAAGTATGGTGACGAATGTTGTATTTTATTCCCGTTACGTTGTGTATAAGCTGGCCTTCACAATTCATTCATACATACATACATACATACGTACATACATACATACATACATACATACACACCAGTATTAGTAGTAGTAGTAGTAGTAGTTGTTGTTGTTGTTGTTGTTGTTGTTTTGCATTCTTGCCTTAACATTAATAAATATGATTGTTGAAAACAATGAAAGGGTCGACAGAATTTGTTTTGACATCTCGCCGCTTAGGAACTCAGTTGAACAAAACCATATGATGCCCACGTGGAAAAAAGCGAAAGGGTTAAGTTTCAAAGCACTGCAATGTCGTGGGGTCACATAAACTAGAGCGTTTCTGTGTGTGTGTGTGTGTGTGTGTGTGTGTGTGTGTGTGTGTGTGTGTGTGTGTGTGTGTGTGTGAAAAATAACCAATGACCTATTATATAGAAACTTCGTCCCTCTTGGCCAGTATATATATATATATATATATATATATATATATATATATATATATATATATATATATATATATATATATATATATATATATATATATATATATATATATATATATATATATATATATATATATATATATATATATATATATATATATATGAATGAACACTTAGCATGATAAAAGTCTGGCGGTGCTGATGCATAAACGTACATAAATTTGGAATCGTAAATTCCCCCCTGACTAAGCCATCACACAATATCAAAATGTAATAACTTTTAAAATGATACTTCCTACCATCATAATAACTATTCTCGGTGGTTCTCTCTTTCGTCTCCAGATATGCGTTGCCGCCAGTCTGAGACTAAAGCCAACATTGGCGGACATTTAATTTCAATGGTCACTGCTCCTCCGAATTGTCTTCTTGCATCCCTCCACCTCTCCGTCTAGCAACAAACCCTCATCCCTTTTCTCTCCAACTATCTAATGCAAGAGTTAGCCGTTACTCCCAATCCTTCATTTATCCAACAGGTCATCTCTGGTACTGTCTCCCTCTGTCTATATTTCCTACTTCCTATGATCTCCAGTCTTTCAAACGCAGTGTGTCCAGGCATCTCGAAATGAACGGATCTTGAAATTGGTTCTCTTCTGTATTGTTTTTGTTTTTTCTTGGTTAGGAACGGTTTGCGGGCTCCTGGCCTTTGGTTCCTTCTTTCTTGCATAAAGAAAAATAATAATCAGATGAGGTGTACTGTGTTTTATTCTTACTTCCATCACCCAATTTAAAACAGATTAGGAGAGACATTTGGAGCTCTTTCCTAAGTTTAATTAAATATCCTGGAGGTAGTAAGAAAATATACAAAAACATCACCTGTCTGGTGAAGTTGGGATGGGTATCCGTAGTATGTGCTTTCCTACATATTTGCATTTGTTCAGAGTATTATATCATAGCGCTCACCCTGACACACAAACGTAGGCAAGACAGCATATCATATATTACTTGCTCTGCTCCTCCTAATGACACCTTTCCTATTCGTAACTGACCAGCATGTGGAAGAGCTAGTTCTGGCTTTCACTCTCCTTCTGAGGAACATGTCTAATTGTGCAAAGTACTGTAGGCCTACATCATGTGATGAATCCATGAAGAAAAAAATTTGTTCCTTTTAATTTACTGTTTGCTTTTGTTATATTGCAATACCCGTATGATGAAAAATAAAGCTTTCAGAATAAATGCCTGCATGCCGGTATGTTAAAGCTAACAGGTAAAGCGATTTAAATAGAAATAACAAGACCTGAAGCTATTTAATACCATGGATCAACTTCCCGTTGCTTTTCCGGATACTCACACATCGAATCATTATATATATATTTTTAGAGTACACACGGTGAGTGCGTATTTTTGTATTTTACCTGTTTATACTTCACCATTCTTGAGGTATATAAGAAAAGAAATATTAAAAAATGGAACTATGTAAGTCGACATATCTATATTACACGTTATTTAAATCAAGAATATTTTTAAAGCATCTTTTTTCTTAAGTAAGGAACTGAAAACGAAATATCAGGATCTGGAGCTTCAGTTAAAGTTACTTATCATTATTTTTCTTCAGTACACCCAATTTCCGGCTCTTTAAGTCAGCATTTCCAAACTACACACGATACAAACCAGATCTTTTTTCTTTGACTTTTTTCAAGTTTTCCACTCTTTGAGGTACGTTCAACCACCGACCGGAGCACAAGTCATTAATTCAATTTTTTGCATCAAAGCCTGAACTCAATACCACAGTAAGCTGGAGGGAGGGAGGGAGGGAGGGAAATGGTAGAGAGGGGGCTTGGAGGGAGAGAAGGGAGAGAGGGAGGAAAGGATATAGAGGGTAAGCAGGAGGGAAATGGAAGAGAGGGAGGACATGAATCAGTGGGAAGGAAGGCGAGAAACTGATGAGAGGGAGGAAATTAAATAATATGAAGGAAGGAAGGAAATGGAAGAAAGGGAGTTTGGAAGGAAGAGAGGGAGAGAGAGAGGGAATGAAACAGTGGGAAGGAAAGAAAGTCTGAAGAGAGGGAAGAAGGGGAGCTACAGAAAATGGAAGGAAGGAAGGAATGACTAGAGAGAAGGGAGGTTGTAGAAAATGAAGAAAAGAGTAATGGGAGCAAAGGATAGGAAGTGAAGGAGACAGAGAGAGAGAGAGAGAGAGAGAGAGACAGACAGACAGACAGACAGACTGTGAGAGCGAGAGAGAGAGAGAGAGAGAGAGAGAGAGAGAGAGAGAGAGAGAGAGAGAGAGAGAGAGACAGACAGAGAGATTTAGTTTCAGAAAAATACCACTCGACTTTTTTTATTTTTGTACGAAAACGACATTTACGAAAACCCAACATCATCCAGAACTTTTGAAACTGAAAACTGAACAATTTCTTTGTTTAAACAGATGACATACAAGAATACCTTACAAGTTATTTCAAGGCGATATACAAGAAGCTTTTAAGATAATTGGAGATGTGTAAAAGATGCATCGATCACTGAGAGAAGTACTGTAGCATTGCGTGGGTGAGGTGTTGACTGCCACTTGCAAGATGGGGTCAGCTCTGACTGTGTGTGTGTGTGTGTGTGTGTGTGTGTGTGTGTGTGTGTGTGTGTGTGTGTGTGCTATATTACTGTGCATTACTGTATTCTGTTCACTGATTCTCTTTTCTTTTTCTTTCATCCATATTTTTCTTTGCATTTTCTCTCCATTCTTCCTTCCATGTTTCCCAAACAACATTCTCTCTTATTTTGCTTGCTTTTCTATTTTTCTCATTTCTCTTTTCTTCTTTCCTTTCCTCTCTTCTCTCCTGTCTCCCCAGTTCTCTCCACCCTCAGCGTCCATATTCACTTTCAATCAACCTTTCCACTTCACCACCTCCCCTACACACACACACACACACACCTCCTCTCTCATTCCTTTAAATCCTAATGTGGCTGGTATTGTTTAATGGATTTTCCCCCCTGCTGGTTATATCCCGACCCGCTAAAGCACCCCAGAGAATTCACTCCACTCCAGACGATTGAGAAATATTCCTCTCTCCTCATTTATTGCTCTTGTTTTGAACCCAATCGAGCGAGAAAGAATGTTCGCTGGAGTTTTCGAACCCACCAGTTAATTTTTGTTTCGAACCTTCGGGATATATAAATAGAATAAGTATTATACATGCAATTACAAATGACAAAAGTCTTATACAGTTTTTGTAAAGATAGCAGAAAATGAACCTTTTATATTCTCTCTCTCTCTCTCTCTCTCTCTCTCTCTCTCTCTCTCTCTCTCTCTCTCTTACAGTATGAATCTCCTGTTTTGTGGATAGTTCGCCCTTTAGGGGAGTTATCAATAACTTAAGAAGCTTGAATGATAAGGGAATGGATATATGCTTCTCATCACTGGGGTCTCTGTTAAGAGTGGAAGAATAAAGCAAAGGATTAATGGCTATCAACTGTACAAGCTTCATTAAGGCAGACAGTCAGTTCTTAGTCAAACTTTTCTCCTCGAATACGGCACGAAACAAGCTAACTTACAGCACGTTAAGGTCCTCAGTTATATTGCTATATGAGAAGACATCGAGGACTGAGATTGAATTTACTAATATGCCGTAATTCCAGTACTGGGGTACAATATTTCCCACCTGAACATCCCACTGCGCTTTGAAACGAAGACACAGACTGTTGATAGTTGTCCCACTTGTTTGTCTTTTGCATTCCTTCTTCCGTTTTTTTCTCACCTCATGTGTTAATTTGAAATAGGGCACTGATGATGAGGGTAATTTTTTAGTGCGTCGGAGGCTTTTTTTTTTCAGCTTTAGGTGTATAAAAAATAATTGAATCTCTGGAGCCTATTTATGATGCCTTGTTTACTCATTATTAGACAGGTGATATCAGAGCCATGGAGTTTTTTTTTTTTTTTTTTTTTTAAGCTTCAGAGTCAGTTTTTCAAGTTATCTACTACATGGTGTTGCTTTAAAAACGATGAAAAACGGTACTCATCTCCGAGTTCGTAATATTCTTAAATGTTCTTTAGTTCTCACACACAATATTATTTCGACATAAAAGCTCATAGAAGGATAATAGCAATATGAGGACGGGAGGATAAGAGCTTCAAGCGTTCCTCAATCTCACAGTACACTAGGTCGAGGTAGCCTGGAGGTAACAATATATAAAATCGTCTAGAAAATAAATCTTGGTACGGAACGGATTAATGGAGACTGTTCTTTTACCCTTATGCACACACACACACACACACACACACACACACACACACACACACACACACACAATGGAAAGTATTAATCTTGATTGCTTCCAGCCCCTCCAGAACGAGAGGCCTTCCCCTATACTGAGTAAATTCATTTTTTTTTTCTTTTTAGAAGATTATAGTAACAGAGACGTGAGGTGAAGATCATTTCTTCGGGTGCACATTTCTGGTAAAAAATCTGCGTACACATCTCAGATTCTGAACTCATGACAGGAATTTCTGACTCATTCATTATTGCATGCTGAATCCTAATAAAGATCTCTAACACTAATTAGCTCAGTTGATTACTTATTATTATTATTATTATTATTATTATTATCTTTCTCTTTGTTTCCGTCATCTTTTTCTTTACTTATTCCATTCTGATAAATCCTTCCATGCAGATTATGCCTGAATATATTTCCATGTCCAGTTGATGTTACTCAGCTTAAGAAAATATACCATGTACAATAGAATAGGTTAATGAACTGTACACCTATCCCCTTCTTTTCGAAATCTCTCCCTTGAGCTGAATAAAGTAAAATAAAATAAAATCGTAGAGGTACAAACATAAAAAAAAAAAAAACACCTCTTCACAATTTAGGGTGAAATATTCATTAATTCATCATCTACTCCTGTGTTGCCCCATGAGGTGCGTGGAAGCCCGGGGCTAGGCAGGTTGATCCTGACATGTAAGATGAGAGTGACGAGCCTCACGCATCCCTGAGTAGGATTACGTGAGCGATAAACCCCAACAATCCCCTGGATATAAACTTGCTCCGGCTTAATGAAATTGGAGAGCATTAATTACCCACTAAACCAGCAGGCGTTATAATTTGGTAATATAGTTACCATCTAGCGTAGTAAATGACTTACTGGTGTACAGTAAATCATTTGGCTTGTCATACAGTGTAGTCACCCGTAGATAGAAGGAAGAGGAAAGAATAAAGGAAAGAAAGACAGAAGAGAAGAAAGGAAATTAGGACGGAAAAGAGGAAAGGGCAGGCATCCGAGAGCAGCCCTACATCGAGTGACCGGATGGTGTGCGCCCCCACCTACAACTAGGGCGAAATATAGTGTAATATCACTGATAACACGCTGACTGGCGGTGAAGAATTAGCTTTGCGTTACTGTATAAACGACTTGTCTCTAGCTGCTTAAATACTGACTATTATATAACTGGCGATTGATGGCTTAATTAACAGAGCTTTTGCGTGGCGTTCACTTTCACCTAGATGAAATCGGGGGCCCGGGAGGCAAACATTGAGCTTTTCACAATGGTGACGTATTTCTGAAGTTTATTATCGCTACCTTCAGACGATTTGACTAGGCCTACGGTAGACCTTCTGAACAGGAGTGGTTAATTACAGCTTTCATCAGTACCTACAATACAAGAGGTCTTTTCGAAGTTAAATGCAGTCGTCTGTTGGTAATCTAAGGCCATGTCTCTAGTTCTTACCCGGAAAAGAAATCAGAGTTACAACAACTCGATCGTAAATTTTAATCTAGCATCCCACCCCTGACTATAATGAAGAAGTGATAATCGGACTGAAGGTTTTAATCATTCAGCCGTATGGATCTCGCCAAAACAGGATCATTTCGTGTGGTGGTAGCTGTGTTTTTAAGAAAGTCTGAAGGTCTATAAGACGTAGATGGAATATCGACGGGACAAACAACCAGTAAGCCCTTAAAGAACTTATTATTGCACTTTTACCTACTTACGCAAATGACTTTTTTGTTTAATTCTTACTGTTTCACTTAGATAAAGAGAGCTGTCGAAATAATGAGGTTAGATATAGCTTTGACTGAACACCTGACTACAAAAGATCTCATAATAATTAGGAGTGAATAAAATCGTCTGGAGGTAGCAGGAATAAAAGAACGGAATATGCCTTCGAAATCAGGAGTTTAGCACTCTGCCCTTAGCTAGGATCAAACCCAGGTCAGTTCCCTCCTGCAGTTCCAAAGCCAAAACGAAGCGAATTTACCACATGCCAAAAGCCACTCACACCAACCCCTTCTTGCCTCACTCTCGCTACTCATTTTTTTTTTTTTTTTTTTATACTGAATTGAAGGAAGAGACGAGTTTCCTGCAACTTAAAAGCCAGTGATCACTACTCTCTCCTGTACCTAAAATAGCTACTTCAAGCAATTCACTCAAACAACTCAAAGCCACTCTCCACCAGTCCTTCCCACAACTCAAAAAACACTCCACCACTCCTTCTCATACCTCAAAGGCCACTCACCACCACTACTTTCCATACCTCAAAAGCCACTCACCATCACTCCTTTCCAGCAACTCAAAAGCCACTCACCACGTCCCCTTCCAGCAACTCAAAAGCCACTCACCACTCCCCCTTCCAGCAACTCAAAAGCCATTCACCACTATCCCTTCCAGCAACTCAAAAGCCACTCACCACTCCCCCTTCCAGCAACCCAAAAGCCACTCACCACCACTCCTTCCCACTCACTCACCACTCCCCATTCACCACCACTCCTTCCCACTCACTCACCACTCCTTCCCACTCACCACCATTCCTTCCCACTCACTCACCACTCTTTCCCACTCACCACCATTCCTTCCCACTCACTCACCACTCCTTCCCACTCACAACCATTCCTTCCCACTCACCACTCCTTCCCACTCACCAACATTCCTTCTCACTCACCACTCCTTCCCACTCACCACCACTCCCTCCCACTCACTCACCACTCCTTCCTAATCACCACCACTCCTTCCCATTCACCATCTCACCTTCCCAATCACCACAACTCCTTCCTAATCACCACCACTCCTTCCCATTCACCATCTCACCTTCCCATTCACATCACACTTTCCCACTCACCAATCCTTCCCACTCACCACCACAATTTCCCAATCACCACTCCTTCCCAATCACCACCACTCTCTCACACTCACAACCACTCCTTTCCACTCACCATCACTCCTTCCCACTCACCACCATTCCTTCCCACTCACCATCACATCTTCCCGGTCACCACTCTCCCACTCACCATCACCCCTTCCCAATCACCACTCCTTCCCACTCGCCACTACTTCCCATTCACCACTCCTTCCCACTCGCTACTACTTCCCACTCACCACTATTTCCCACTCACCACCACTCCTTCCCACTCACCACCACTCCTTCCCACTCACCACCACTCCTTCCCACTCACCACCACACCTTCCCACTCACCACTCCTTTCCACTCACCACTCATTCCCACAACTCAAAGGCCACTCACCACGACCCCTTCCAGCATCTCAAGGCCAATAAGAAGGAGATGCGAATTTCTCAAGACGTCTTCCTCACCTGTGAAGGATCGCTCAGGTGCTTGGCTGGGTGGCACAAGGAAAGGCTGCCTCCAGGAATGTGAGGTAGGTGAAGCAGGAGAGGCAGAAGAGGAGAGGAGAGGTAGAGGAGGAAAGGAGAGGCAGAGGAGGAAAGGAAAGGCAGAGGAGGAGAGGAGAGGCAGAGGAGGAGAGGAGAGGCAGAGGAAGAGAGGAGAGGTAAAAGGGCAGAGGAGAGGTAGGAGAGCAGAGGAGAGGCAGAGGAGGAGAGGAAAGGAAAGGCAGAGGAGGAGAGGAGAGGTTGAGGAGGAGAGGAGAGGCAGTGGAAGAGAGGAGAGGCAGAGGAGGAGAGGAGAGGTAGAAGAGCAGAGGAGAGGTAGGAGAGCAGAGGAGAGACAGAGGAGGAAAGGAGAGGCAGAGGAGGAAAGGAGAGGCAGAGGAGGAGAGGAGAGGCATAGAGGAGACGAGGAGAGCCAGAGAGAAGGAGAGGAGAGGCAAAGAGGAGAAGAGGAGAGAAAGAGCAGGAGAGGAGAAACATAGAAGAGAGGAAGGAAGATGAAGCAGAATGGGTGGTGGAGAAGAGAAGGGGTAGCTGAAGACAGGTGAAGGAGAGGATGAAAAGCGAACAGGGGAAGTTAGGCAGAGGAGACAGAGGAGAACATGTAGCAGAGAATAGATGGAGAGGAGGAAGTGTAAAGCAGGGTAAGGCTGAGGAGAGGTGAGCAAGAAGGGGAGAGGTGAGATGGAGGACAGGTGAGGCAGAGAAAGCCAGGTGAGGTAGAGGAGGAAAGGTGAGGTAGAGGAGAACAGATGAGGTGTAGAGGAGGACAGATGAGGTGTAGAAGGGGACAAGTGAGGTGTAGATGGGGACAAGTGAGGTGTAGATGGGGACCGGTGGAGTGTAGAGGAGGACAGGAGAGGTGGAGGGAAACAGATGAGGTTCAGAAGGGAACGGATGAGATGTAGAGGGGGACATGTGAGGTATAGAAGGGGAAAGGTGAGGTAGGTAAAGGCAAAAACTGGTAATGCTAAGAGGACCGTTTTATCGGTAAATTAAGATACTCTTCAAAACTTCTTTCAATTCTGCATGTGATACGTTGATACTGGCTTGCAAAATATTTCTTAGTGAATATCAATAATATATACAAAACATACCAGAGAATAATATGGTGTATTAAGCAAAGTATGTTCGTAATGGATGGTATATATATATATATATATATATATATATATATATATATATCTCCACCCATCCATCATTCAATCCTATGTCGCCCCATGATGAGCATAGGAACCCGGGGCTAGGCAAGTTGGTCCTGACATTTAAGATGAGAGTGACCAGCCTCACTCATCCCTGAGTGACATTACGTGAGCAATCAACCCCAACCATCCCTTGGATATAAACCTTCACCGGCTCAATCCGATTGGAGAGCCTTAATTACCCCCTGAACCACCAGGCGCAATATATATATATATATATATATATATATATATATATATATATATATGTGTGTGTGTGTGTGTGTGTGTGTGTGTGTGTGTGTGTGTGTGAGAGAGAGAGAGAGAGAGAGAGAGAGAGAGAGAGAGAGAGAGAGAGAGAGAGAGAGAGAGAGAGAGAGAGAGAGAGAGAGAGAGAGAGAGAGAGAGAGAGAGAGAGAGAGAGAGAGAGAGAGAGAGAGAGAGAGAGAGAGAGAGAGAGAGAGAGCTTTGTTTTTATTATCTCTTCTTTTATTATTTTTTATGTTCGCTTCTCTTCACAGATTTCTTTTCTTTCCTGTCTTTCTTTTTTTCTCTCATCTTCTCATCCTGTTTTGCTCCCTTTTCATTTTGTTTCTCCTCTCAAAGCTGCCCCCCCCTTTCTTTCTTTCTCTCTCTCTCTCTCTCTCTCTCTCTCTCTCTCTCTCTCTCTCATCCTTTTAGCTCTAAACCACCTTCATCCCCTCTCGGAGCCTCCACAATATGGCCCAAAATGCAGTGCTAACCAAGTACCCGCCTGACCCTCACTCGCATGACCCCATGAAGCAGCCGGTCCAGTAAGGTCCATGCATGACCGCATCGCCTAGTAGGTTAAGCTTATCTCGGTGTAAAGACCAAATAAAGACCATTATATACTATTAATATATGCGGCTTTGTAGTTTTCGGGAGTCCATAATACTGTTGTTCATTTAATTGAGCATTGTTATTTTTCGGTTGGAGAAGAACAGGGAGGTTTTAGGAAAGGAAGAGGTTGTGTAGATCAGATATTCATTCTTAGATCTTTAGTAGAAAAGTTTCTAGAGAAGGGAAAGAAGTTGTATGTGGCCTTCTTGGATTTGGAGAAAGCATATGGCAGGGTGGATAGACAAGGATGGTGGAAAGTATTAAGAATATATGGAGTAGACGGGAAGTTGTTGAATGCCGTGAAGAGTATGCATGAGGGTGCTAAGGCTGCAGTGCGTGTGAATAGTGAACTGAGTGAATTTTTTTCTATTTGAAGGTTGGATTGAAACAAGGATGTGTCATGCATCCATAGTTGTTCAATCTGTATATGAGTGGGGTTATAAATGAGATACAAGGAAGGGCAGTGGATGTTGGAGCAGCCGTAATGAGAGAAGGCAGTGTTTGGAATTACCTGTGCTGTCGTTGGCAGATGATACTGTGTTAAGTGAAGACGAAGGGGAACTGCAAGGCTTGGTGGATGAGTTTGGGAAAGTGTGTGAGTAACGGAACCTAAAGATGAATGTAGGTAAGAATAAAGCTATGGTCTTCGAGAGAAATGAAGTCAATGAATGTATAGTGAGGTTGGATGAGGAGGAAATAGAAAATGTGATTGCGTTTAAGTGCTTGGGTAGTGTGATGAGTAAGGATGGAAGTTTAGAGGGTGAAGTGCTTGAAAGGGTGCAACATGGAAGTATGGTTGCTGGTTCCTTGAAAGCAGTGGTGCAACATGGAAGTATGGTTGCTGGTTCCTTGAAAGCAGTGATAAGAAACAGGGAAGTGAGCATGGAAGTGAAAAAGTTACTACTTGATAGAATTGTGATACCAACTCTCCGTATGGAAGTGAAGCTTGGACCTTGTTGGAGGGACAGAAGTCGAGAGTGAGAGCAGTGGACGTGAGTTATTTGAGAGGTGCATGTGGAGTCACATGGAAAGACATACTGACAAATGGGGAAGTGAAGGAGAGTTGTGGTGTGGATGTGGATGTGGATGTGATAGGAAGCGTTAGGAGAAACACGTTGAGGTGGTTTGGCCATGTGGAAAGGATGGAGAGTGAGAGACTGACGAGGAGAGTGTATGTGAGTGAGGTGGAAGGGAGAGGGGGGGGGAAGCCAAGTATGAGATGGAAGGATGGAGTGGAGAGGTCTATGTAAGAGGGTGTGTGTGAGCTGGAAGCAGGCCAGTGAAATGGCGGGGGACAGAGCGACATGGAGGCGATTTGTTTGTGGCCACCAAGTACGGGATTAAGGCGTTTGGCAATAGATAGATGGATAGATATATATTTTTCGATTTACTTTTGGAGCTGACTTAGATTTCTACAGACTTAATAAAGACAATGTTTCAATTTTTGATATTCAAAGAATACCTTGACTATGTCCGAAAAAAAAAAAAAATCAGGTATTATAAGCTTGTTTCCTAATGAGCTATATCCCATAAATAAATAAATACACACACACACACACACACACACACACACACACACACACACACAAATATATATATATATATATATATATATATTTATATATATATATATATATATATATATATACGATTACTTATATTGCTTCTGTTCAGGCTCTAGTAGATGAATTTTGGGAATGGACGTCAGGTGACAGACAGATTGATAGATAAATTTAGACAAATACGTAGGCAGAGACAGATAGCCATTGGAAGAATAGACAGACAGATAGATAGCCCACGTGTTGAAAAGTGAAGGAGTTTTTGGAGCATTTACTCTCTATGATCGCTGGGAATGGGCGATAAAATGATAAGTTGATAATGCCACAAGAATTTGGAAGGGGATGAGAAAAGCATAATTTTACGCTCATTGTGGTGACCAGATTGGATGGGTTGTAGCATCTTTTCCTCAGCGATTTAGTCTGCATTTTCTATCCTAACAGTTTATTGTATGCTATTCGATTGTGATCATACCTGGATGGTTTGCATAAATAACAAAATGATATTGAGATGTAATAAATCGCTAAAGATAAGGTTCTACGAGGTCTGAAAGGCTACTTAGAATGCTGGCGAGGATGCATATAGACAGACACACAAACACAGTTACCGATAGAAGTAATGCACAAGAAATACACCACAACAGAATAATATTTTAGAATACACCCGTAAAATCAGTAAGTCGAGAGAGAGAGAGAGAGAGAGAGAGAGAGAGAGAGAGAGAGAGTACGAGTTTTGTGGAGTGGAAGATATGAAATGGCAAAGGCAAGGCGTGGACAGCGCGTCGAAAAAAAAAAAAAAGTAAATAAATAAAAAATGGACGTAAAATATTTCTTCGTGACGACGTAGTAGCCACGACATTCTGCTTACATTATCGTACATCTCACAGGCACATTATGGAGTTACCAGATATCGTTTCAAACAAAATCTCTCAGTTTTCATTTTAGCATTTTTCTCTCTATCCGTGCTACTGGTTGGTGAAGGGAAGTTAGTTGCAGTTGTGGTGAAGGACTGGAAATTGTGGTTATGAATGTGAGAGGTGTGGTCGTTTTGGAAATTGTGGCAGTTGTCGTAAGATACTAGATGTTGCTACCGGAACATACTTTCCCCTTTCCGTTTACTATTTTCCTTACTGCTGACGATAGTGGCAGTTGCGGGGGAGTTTGTGGTAGTTCTGGTAAGGTACTGGGTGCTGTGGTTGGAGTCCCGAGAGTTGTGGTAGTTGTGGCTATTGTTGTAGCTGTGAGATATGTGGGAGTAGTGGTAATCATGAAGTAGTTGAAGGTTACCAGATCTCGCTACCAGAACAAAGCACGTCCCCCGTTTTCCTTTCACTGTTTTCGATTCAAGTGCGGAGAGTGATAGTCGTAAGGGAGTTAGGCAGTAATTCTGGTGTGGGACTTGGGTTGTGGGATGCGTGGTAGTTGTGGGAGTTGTGGTAGTGGTGGTGGGTGATGTTTTAATGAGTGTTAAGGCAGGTTGTCTCGTGACTGGACAGCCATGGGGGTATAATTTGTGAGGTGGGTGTGTGGGGGCGGGACTAAGCTTGCCCACGCCTCCTGTTCTCTCTCCCTTTCCTCCCTAACTTGTCTTTTCAAGGCCTCCTCCCCTCTTCAAGTCTCCCTCCTCCTCCTTGCGTGGCTCTTCACTTCTACTCCCCTCCTTCCCTCCCTCCTCCCTCTTCCTTCTTGCATCTCACCTCGCTTCCCCCTCAGCACAAGATTCCCTCCTCCCTGCATCCCTTGCTTCCTTCCTCCTCTCTGTAAGTCTTCTTCCCTTGCCTCTTCTTCCTCTTATGCCCCTTCGCCTTCCCAATGCATTTAGTTCTATTCCATTCTTCTTCCCCTCTTCTCCGATTCTCCTTCTTCTCTACTTTTCTTCTCCATTCTCTCTTCTCTTCTTATCTCCCATCCTCCCCAATTTTGGCTCCCTCTATTCCCATGTTCTTTCCCTTCCTCCCATTGCCCTCTTCCCTCTCCATTCCTGTTAAATACCTTCTCGTTCCCTCTTCATCTTCCGTTCCTACTCCCTCATTCCTCCCTCCTCTTCCCTATGTATATATCTCCCTCTTTCCCTCCTATCCTTTTCTCCCTTCTCTCCTATTCCCGCTCCTCCTTGCGCTCCTCCTCCAGCATTCCTCCCGTCTTCTTGCCTCCCTTTCCCCTTCCCTCGCATCCCACCTCCCTTCCCCTCTTCTTTCTCAAAGCCTCCTTCCTCTCCCTTGACCCTTTCCCTCCCTCTTACCTCCTTCCCTCTCCCATGCCTCCTTCCATCTCCATGGTCTCCCATTTCCCCTCTCCTTTAATTATATCAAGAGATTTGAGAGAAGGAAAGAAGTTAGGGAAGGTTTGTATAAAGTGAGGTAGTCGTAGTGTATAGGTGCACAGCATATCTTTGTTTCCCCCGTTTCCTCTTACTCCTCTTCCTTCTCAGAAGCCTCTATCCCTTCCTCTTTCCCATGCCTTCTTTCCTCCCTCTAATATCTCACTCCCTCCCTCTACCATTTGTTTTCCCTACCCTTAAGGAGGAAGAATTCATAAGGGGTTAAGTAAGGAGAGGATTAAAAATGTACAGACGGTGGATATTGTTAGCGGCAGCAGAAAGCGGTAAGGTGTAAGTTAGGAAGACAGGACAGGCACAAGGCACAGACAACGAAACATGGTGGTAGCAGAAACTGGTGTGTGGTTAGGAGAGTGGGATAGTCACAAGACACAGACGTGGTGAATCAGAAAACAGTGGTAGCAGGCAATGGTATGGTGGAGGAGGGTAGGACAGATAAGAGGCACAAACGGACAAGATACTAGCCATAGACAAAAACATGGAGTAGGTTTGGTTATATGACTGTTGCGGACTAGCGGTAGTTGCAAGTGTCCCCACCACAAAGTCAACTGACAGTCAGTGGGGCTTTAAATCTTTTCTAAAGTATGTAGCTAGTACAAAACCAACCAAGCCACCGAGTCACCTTTACCCCTCCTATCTGTAATGAGCATTTCCTCTCCCCTCCTCAGGGCGTCCCTCTCCCCTCCAAATATCCCCCTTCCTCTTCCCTCCCTCTCTCGCCATTGTGTTTCTCCTTCCTCCCCTCTCTTCCCGCCTGTCCATCCTACTTCTTATCTTTTCTTTCCTTTCCCCCATCCACCCTTCCATCCACACATCTGCCACCCACACCACTCCTTTATAATAAGTGCTTGCTCATATTGCTAGCCTGTGGTAAGAGTTCACATGCGGCCCATTGGCTTTCTCTCATAGGTTGTTTGAAGTGTAATCCATTTATTCTTTCCTGTGCTCTCTCTCTCTCTCTCTCTCTCTCTCTCTCTCTCTCTCTCTCTCTCTCTCTCTCTCTCTCGTTCTTCAACATTATAAATTAAAGAATGTCATTCTTATTAATGACGGGCCACCTACTAAAGAATCGTAACGACTTTATGGTCTGTGTATCTGTATAATCCTCTCTCTCTCTCTCTCTCTCTCTCTCTCTCTTTCATGGTATTTCCGTTTCTCACTTATCTAATCCCCCTCTTTCTCTCCCCTATCCTTCACCCCTCGTCCCTCCCCATTCCCTCTTATCCCTTGTCCCTGTACCATCCCCCTCCCCCTTCACCTCACTCATCTCTTCCCATCCCTTCTCTCCCCTTACCCTTTCCTCCCTCTCGTAACTCCCCTTCTTGGCCTCCACATTCCCTCTCACGTCATCACACCACTGTTGCTCACGTCTTGACTACCTTAAGACGCCTCTCACTCCCCCCTCCCCATCTCTCTCTCTCTCTCTCTCTCTCTCTCTCTCTCTCTCTCTCTCTCCCTCCTTATATTCATCTCCTTTACTATTCTTCTTTTCTTCCCACTTTTCGCCTTTTCCTCTAGCTTTCCTTCCTTGATTTCTCCCAGTTTCCATCTGTCTTTCCTCCCCCTCACTTGTTTCCCTGCCACCCACCTTCCATCTGCCCTTTAACCTTCATCTCGGCCCCATCTCTGCAACATCTGACCTGCGAAGAACAATTAAAGGATATTAGTATGATTCTGCCCTCTAGTGAAAATATGAAAAAAAAAAAAAAACTAGAGAATTAATATGGTGTTAAAACGAAGCAGATTCCATGATGCCAGTCATGAGAATTTAACCGATATACAGGACAGAAAGTTAGAATCCGTAATTAATAGCATTATACCCTGAGATAAAAGACAATGTATGTAATGGAGATTATTCGCTACCGGAAATAATAACTTTTAATCTCTATAGTTACAAAGTACATAAAAAATTTCTTTAGAAAAATAAAGAACGTTTTTCCACAACACGACTTCACTCTGTGTTTTTTTTTTTTTCCTGGTTGCCGGGTACACAGACGATGGAGATGTAAGTGATTACTAAGATGAATAAATAGTTTTTGTTCTGTTTCAGAAATTTAAGTATTTCCTCTTGTGTTTTCGAATGAACAGTGTTGCTTACTTTCCTAGGGGAAAAAAATGCTTACAAATGCGCATTTTTTTCTATTACTGTTATTGTCGTTGCTTGCTGCTGATTTTGCTGTTATTGTTGTTGCTCCAGGCTCTAATGGACTTACCCATGGAGGTTAGATCTGTAGCGGAACTAGTTTACCTGAGCAGAAAACCTGGCAATAGGCTAACAGGCTTCCTGTTGTCTGTATATCCTATGTCCTTTCTCTCGTTTCCCGTCTGACTCTACTCCTCCTCAATTTAATTCCCTCCTGCCCACTCTCCACCTGTCCTCACCGCCCATCTGTCACTCCGTCCCTAGCTGCCTGCAGTCTAACCATTCTCTCCCTCTGTCCTCTCTGCATAACACCTGTCTTTCGCCTTTATTTGCTTCTGTTTCTCTTCTGTCCCTGTCTTCATTTCATTTCCCACGTGATTCTTTATCTCGTTTTGTTGTCCATTACTTTCTCTCCCACTTTTCTTTCATGCCTCACTTCTTTTTTTCATCACTTCCTTCCTTTTGTTCCGTTTCCACCTGATTCTCTTTGTTGTTCTCTTTCTGTCTCTTCCACTCTCTCTCCCACCTCCCTCCCATTTCCTCTCACAGTCTCCTCTCCCATATTACTTACAACTTTTACTTTTTCTTCCACTCATCTTTATCGCCTCACTTCTTTCGTTTATATCTTCCTTCCCCCCAATAATTTCACGCATGATTCTCCTTGCTCCTCTCGTGCTGTCTCATTCATGCTCTCTCCCACTTCCTTCCCATTTCCTCTCGTTCTTCAAAGTCTCTTCTCCTATACTCCCTGCCACTTTGCCCTGTTCTTCCCAGATGTATTAAATTTTACCTCATGACATCTTCCTTCGCATCGTTTTATAGCTTGTTAAGAGTCTCACAAAATTATGCAGCAATCCTCCACCTCCCACACGTCTTCTCTCTTTCTTATAGACGCTCTCTTTACCTAAATTGCCTCATTATCCTGCCATTGTTTCTCCTTTACCTCTTACATTAATTTCATCACACTACAGCACTCTTCTTTCTTCTCCGTTCTTTATCTCTTCCACTGTTTCTCCCTTTCCTTTCCCTTGTTTCACATTCTCTCACTTTTTCTTCCACCTCTCCCTTACCTAGATTCTCTCTCTCTCTCTCTCTCTCTCTCTCTCTCTCTCTCTCTCTCTCTCTCTCTTATTTCCCACTATCTCTTTCTCTCCTTTACCCCCACTGCTCTCTCATCACACACTCTCCCGCTTAGTTTAAAATAATATTCCTCCTCATTGCACGCACACTTTCATAGTTTTCATACTCTCTCTTCACTTTCACACCCTTTCTTAATTTCTGCCTAACTCTCATCTCCTGCATAATGTCTCCTCTACCCATCTTCCCTTCGTACACGCACACGCACAGACAGACAGACCAACAGACACCCCATACACACACACACACTCTTGCACACTCACTTCTCTCACGCACACTTAACTCACTCTCATCCTCCTACACTCTCTCACACTCTCTTACTTCCCACACACACTCATCTTCCAACACTCTCTCACGCTCTCTCTTTATCACCACCCACACACTGTCTCAGTCATTGTCGATCTTCCTCTGTTCCTTCCCTCCATATTACCTTCCTTTTTACGTCGAAAGTTTTATATATTTATCACCGCCACCCACACACGCACTCGTCTTGCTGTGGTATTCTCTCTCTCTCTCTCTCTCTCTCTCTCTCTCTCTCTCTCTCTCTCTCACACACACACACACACACACACACACACACACACACACACACACACACACACACACACACACACACACGTGCAATCCCTTCTATACAGTGATATCTTTTTCCACTTTAATGAAAGGACACAGCATTTTATTCAGCTATTTTATTCTGATTAATTATTAAAAGAGTTAATTGAGCCTATATCTGTATCCAGTCATTAATAAATTCCCCTTAAGCTGTACAAAATCGTCTGACAGCTTCAGGAATAAAATAGTTCTGAGCTGAAGATTTTCTGAAGGAGAGTCTTGTAATGGCAGGAGTAAAATAGGAAGCAAAAAATCGATGAACGCAGGTCAAAAAAAATTTCCAAACATATCCGTTTCTGTCGTTGTTGTTATTATTGTTGTTGTTGTTGTTGCTGCTGCTGCTGTTGTTGTTGTTGTTGCTGCTGATGCTGCTGTTGTTGTTGTTGTTGCTGCTGTTGTTGTTGTTGTTGTTGTTGTTGTTGCTGCTGTTGTTGTTGTTGTTGTTGCTGCTGTTGTTGTTGTTGTTGTTGTTGCTGCTGTTGTTGTTGTTGTTGTTGTTGCTGCTGCTGCTGTTGTTGTTTTTGTTCTTGCTGCTGCTGCTCCTGTTGTTGTTGAGTAGCCCCGGTCTGTCTAGCCAAGCATTTCCTCCTAGAGAAACATTCTTTAACAAAATATATTCGTCTTCAGGTAGCCCTCCACCTAGCTATCCATCCAGCCATCCATCCATCCAACCAACCGTCCATCCATCCAGCCAGCCATCCAACTATCCATCCATCCATCCAACTATCCATCCATCCATCCATCCATCCAACTATCCATCCATCCATCCATCCATCCAACTATCCATCCATCCATCCAACTATCCATCCATCCATCCATCCATCCAACTATCCATCCATCCATCCATCCATCCAACTATCCATCCATCCATCCATCCATCCATCTATCCTTCAACCCTGTGTTGCCCTATACGTCAGGAACATAGGGACCAAGGGTCTGTAGTTTAATCCAGAACTTAAAGCCTGAAGTGGCCAGTCAGAAGCCCATGAATAGCACTAAAGTGAAGTATATATTCCAACCTTAACCCCTTCAATTTAGTGACATACTTTTTCACATTCTTGCTACCTCCATACGATTTTATTGGACTTAGAAACTGGTAGTGAAGGTGTTAATTAAAGCGATTTCTAGCTCCTGCAGTTTGGAAAGCCTCTCCGATGCTGAATTAAGGCTTCTGAAATTAGCAACAGTATTGTAATAAATATGGAGTCGGAGTGAAGTGGTTAATTGGATTCGAACGCTGTGAGCCCATCCATTCAAGAGCGACTCAACCCACAAGTCCACCAGGCGTCCATTTACTGGCTTAATAGGTATCACGAACGTATTATATGGCTTCGCAGAATATTGGAAATCATTACTTGTTAGTGTAGTTTAGTGAAAAGTCACCTAAAGATGGTCCAACATCGAGTGAGTGGATTGTGGGCACCCCTAGCAAAACGTAGCATGGGTAGGCTAAGTAAGTAACTGACAGAGAGAGAGAGAGAGAGAGAGAGAGAGAGAGAGAGAGAGAGAGAGATTGTCGTTAAAGAGTTCAGCTTGCCTCCATCTCTACATCATCTTCAGTAATTCCTTTAATTTTCACTCTTATTCATCCAGTCACACACAAACCTCAAATATCTTATTATTATTCAAGCTAAACCCCTCTAACACAAATAATGACTGTCGCTTAAATAATAATAATATAACCTAGTCAGATCCATCAACTTAATATCTTGCACATAATACTAAAAAATAAAAGTATTCATTCACATATATTTACACAGTTTAACATGAAGAACTCTTGACAAGCATATTATTGTTCATACTGACATATTCACCTAAATTATTACACACAGTCCTTAGAAACTATGGAATTATTCAAATGAATTTATTTCACTTAATTTGTCAAACCTATACAAACGAGAAAATGTCGCACTGTTTCATCCACCTAGATTTCTGTTCATAATCAGTACACTTTCACAGTCATGGTCAGTCTTATTCATTAACTCTATTACATACACTCCTTAATAATCGAAAACCTGTTCACATTCATTTCTCTTCACGTAAAAGTTTGCACAGAATCATTAACAATCTTGATGTTATTCACATTCACTTTTGTTCACATGGCAATATTACACACATCCATTAAGATTCATTATAAATATCAGAATCAGTTTTGTGCACCATAATTTATCGTACACAGTAGGAACAATTACAGTGTCTCACCAAATTTATCACACACAATTTTCGTACAGTCGCGTTCACAATCAATTTTACTCACTTGATCAAAAACGAGCTTGAAACGCAACCGCATTATGTCTTATTTACTTCCTGTATTGTACACATTCCATGAAATCCAATTAAAAATTCCCAAGATCACACAGGGAATTGTTGATATCGCTAATGTACTAGAAAATCAGGCTCTCTGTACTTTTTCGTCCACATAAATCCCCTTTGAGCAAATGGAAAAAAAGTCTGTGCTTGCTAATGCTTTTTGATCATTTGGTTTTCCTGACTTGTAATTCTAGGTTTTATGTGTATAGTTAATAGATAGATAGACAGATACCTCGTTCCCCTGCCCATCCCACCCATCTGCCCACCTGCCCAACCCAAGTTCCCATAACCCCATCCACCTGGCCAAAAAGCTCCACCGTGTTGACCTGGCCAATTTTACTTCTAGTCATCAAAGACGCCACTTTAGCAACTTTAAGCCATACCTTTAGCTTCCTCGTAAATAGCTACATCTGTTAGGGCCCTTTGTAGCCCTCTAGAATAGATAGTTCCCCCTTAATTTTCAAAGTGAAGAATCACAAAATAAACACACACACACACACTCACACACACACACACACACACACACACACATATATATATATATATATATATATATATATATATATATATATATATATATATACACCATATGAGATATAAGGAGAGAATTTTTGATGGGATATATGTAAGGCCTCCAGTAAAGATCTCTTCAAAGCTGAGTAATACTGTCTGATGTTAGCAATTGTATATAGAAGAGATGCCGTGGTAGTGATGGGCTTGATACTTCTAGCCTTTAAAATAAACGTGTTGCCACTTAAAAATATGACTGCCCTTTTACGAAACGGGTAAAATATTCCCCTTCACTAAGTGCTTTCCCCTAACCTAAATGGAATAGTCTAGAGGTAGGACTGAGATCCGAAGGTTTAAATTTTTTACAACGAAAGGTTTCCCTTAAAATGAATGACAAATCTGCCGAATGCGGGAGTAAAAAAAAAAAAAAAAAAAAAAAAAAAAAAAAAAAAAGTCAAGATTCCATTGCACTAAAGTTCATGAGTACGTATTCTAATTACTTCATTAAGGGATATTTCTTAAGAGGCGTATAAATCATCTGGCTGTTAACAAAAATATAATCGTCTGGTGGTAGCAAGAACATAATTTTAACAGACGCCACCATACTGAATGAGCTGCTGGGTATCTTTTTCAGTCCTCTCACTACAAGTGGGCCTCCCCCTCAAAAAAAAAAAAAAAAAAAAAAAAAAAAAAAAATCGCCTGTCAGCTGGATGACTGAATAATGAAATAATTTGACTCGCCACGCCGCAAAGTGCGTAGCAGTGCACCCTCCGTAGAAAATAGGGAGCTGATGGTGTGAGTAGCGCTGAACAAGGGCACTGCAACATAGAGGTGGCGTTGTGCACGAAACATTTAGGTGTGCAGTGCTTATCATGCGATATTTGCTGTGGGATGTGTTCAGGGATGAAGGTTAGAGAAGTCGAGAAATAATGCAAAACGGAAGTAAAAGTATAAAACAGATACAGTTCGTAGAACTGACCCCTTCGCCACGATTCTGTGCTATAATACATTTTCCTTATTTCAAAAAGGTTTTACTCAATAGAAAGAAAGACATCGTACTGGACGGGTTAATGAAGTTGTACATATTTCTTGACTTGGAATATTAATTTGAGTGTTCGTGAATGTAGGCTAGAACGAAAGTGTAGGCTGCTGTAAATGTAGATTAACAAAAAAAAGTAAAAACACACACAACCACACACACACACACACAGAGCAGCTATGGGTGGGTGGGTGGTATCAGATAATTTATAGCCATCATTAATCCCTTCAGTACGAGAGACCTTTCCTATGTTAAAGAAAATCGTCTGTAAATGGCAAGATTAAAAAGAAAAATGTGTTTCCTGCTGGGAGGAGTAAATGTTTTTGTGATAATCATGGTTGTTTTTGTTGCTGTGTTGTGATGCCTGTGGGGGGAATGTTTGAGAGTTTGTGTTGTCATTTGTGTTGTTGCTTATTATTATTTTTTTTAAGCTTGCCTGTGTGGAGCGTTATATGATTTGTGTGGTATATATTTTTGAGAGAGAGAGAGAGAGAGAGAGAGAGAGAGAGAGAGAGAGAAAATGTATGTGCATATGTTTGCAGAGATGCTTGTTTATATTTACATAGAAGTATTTACTTGTTGCATATATACGCTTATGTGGTATGTAAGTATGCATGTAGCTGTCTCTCTGTCTATCAGCAATACATGCATGTATGTATATATGTATATAAGTGGGGGCGCTCACCATCCACCCACTCGATGTAGTTCTGCTCTTGGATGACTGCCCATCCCTCTCTTCCTTCCTTCTTCCCTTCCTTCCTCTTCTCTCTTTCTTTCCTTCATTCTTTCTTTTCCTTCTGTCGATGGGTGACTCTACACTGAGTGACAAGCCAAATGGTTTCCTGTACACCAGGAAACCATTTACTACTCTGGGTGGTAACCATATAACCAAATTATGGCGCCTAGTGGTTTAGTGGGTAATTATGGCGCTCCAATCGGATTGAGCCGGTGAAGGTTTATATCCAAGGGATGGTTGGGGTTTATTGCTCACATAATGCCACTCAGGGATGAATCAGGCTACTCACTCTCATCTTCAATGTCAGGACCAGTTGTCTAGCCCCGGGCTTCTACGCTCCTCATAAGGGCAACACAAGAATAGATGATGTACGTATGTATGTATGTAGATGTCTATCTATCCATCTGTCTATCTGTGATGTATATATGTACAGTATGTATGTGTTTAAAGTTGTGTGTGTGTGTGTGTGTGTGTGTGTGTGTGTGTGTGTGTGAAGCGCTTCCCATGAGTTGTGTGTCGTGTGGTGTTTTTCATGGAATGTGGTAGTACACAATTTCTCTTACTTTTTACTGGGATTTGTCTAGTTGGGGGTTGAAATTTTTCCTGTCTCAAACTTGCACTGCGGGTGTTTTTCTACATCGTGTGAGGTGTGTGTTGTTTACTAGTCTTTTGTCTTTGCGCTTGTTGTGTGGATTCCGTCACTTTTTATTATCACTTGCGGTGTGTATGTGTGTGTGTGTGTGTGTGTGTGTGTGTGTGTGTGTGTGTGTGTGTGTGTGTGTGTGTGTGTGTGTGTGTGTGTGTGTGTGTGTGTGTGTGTGTGTGTGTGTGTGTGTGCTCCAGCTTTTTTCTTTTATTTACTCTCTGGTTCTCTATTCCTAACACGAATTGTGATATAGGTGATGGTGATGATGATATTGGATTTAGATGATGATGATGATGGTGATGATGAGGGATTTAGTTGACGATGATGATGATGATGATGATGATGATGAGGAGGAGGAGGAATTTAGATGATGATGATGATGATGATGATGAGGGATTTAGATGATGATGATGATTATGATGATGATGATGATGAGGGATTTAGATGATGATGATGATGATTATGATGATGATGATTAAGATGATGATGATGATGATAATGGTGAAGGATTAAGATGATGATGATGATGGTGATGATGCGGGATGTAGTTGATGATGATGATGACGATGTATTGCTAGATTAGAAAAAAAAAAAAAAAAGAGGAGAGGAAAGAAGGAGAGTCTGATGGAAAGGTGGACAGATGGAAAGATGGAAAATTACTGGATAAATGAATTAATATGGGTTGGATGAAAGGAAGGATAAGGTGATAAAATTTAGAGGCGTGAATGGATGAAAGTTCTTGAATTGACAGCCATACAGGTCGATAAGTAGATGGATGGATAGATACATAGGTAGATAGATAGTAAGTTAGATGGATGGATGGACTGAGGGATGGATGAATGAATGCAGGGGTGGATGGTTAAACTGTAAGATGGATAGATCGATAGATACATGCGGAATAAGAGAGACCGATAGATATAAAAGACTCAGGATAATATGGTAGATTCTCTCTCTCTCTCTCTCTCTCTCTCTCTCTCTCTCCATAATTTCCTTTGTCTAGATTTCAGTCTCCACAAAAATGCGATAAAGAAAAGATTCGTTTCTGTTTGGATTTTTCCGCTAAGTAAAAATAGGATTGTGTCGATGAAGTCTGCTGAGCTTCCTCCTTTGTAATGTGCTTAGAGAGAGAGAGAGAGAGAGAGAGAGAGAGAGAGAGAGAGAGAGAGAGAGAGAGAGAGAGAAGCATTATGTACCGTAATTTTGTACCTGTCTCTATGTATGTGGCTGTTAGTATTTATCTGTCTGTCTGTCTACTGTACCTCCTGTCTCTGTCACTGCTTGTTTGTTTGTCTGTATTCATTTCCGTCTGTTCGGCTGCTGCAATTTTGTCTTCTTCCTGTGAATGGCTCAGTATTTATTTTTGCACATATCTCGTCATGTCCATATTCCTCCTATCACGGCCTGTTTGTCTTCTTGCACATCTCTCTTATTTTCTCTCTACCTATCTATCTGTCTACTCGTAAGCGTATGAGAAGGCATTTCGCTGGGGAACGGATGGAGTTTGCCCTAAAAATAATCGATATTGCCTTTATCTCCAAATAGGTACTACATAAATCCATATGTGTAAAATAACACCAATGTTAAGACTAACACATAACAAAAGATACTGATATGCTGAGAAATCACAAGTCTACTTGAAAAGACTATGGAAAAACCTAATGTTGTAGTATTACATAATAAGCGGTAGTATTAAATATCGTCGAACCCCATATACAAGTGTGAACATTTTAAAGCTAAAGAAACAGCCGCACCCGCAGACTCCCTGACTTCTACGCCAGTGTGTCAATGGTTACGGTGAATTTGTGTAACCGATAACTTCATGAAATCCCTAGGGAATTCGTGAAATAGAACTAAATCACTATGGGTTAATTAAGGTTAGGTTGATTTAGGCTGCGGTTAGGTTAGACCGGGATAATCTAGGTTAAGTTTAGGTTAGGTTAGGCCAGGTTAGTTGGGTTAGGTTAGGTTAGGTAAATTTAGATAAATGCTAAGTTATGTTAAGCGTTCATCTAAATTAACCTAACCTAACCTAACCTAGGCCTAACCTAACCTAAATTTAACCTAGATTATCCCAGCCAATCCGAACCGCAGCCTAAATCAAGAAATCCTTAGTTAACTCATCCCAATTTAAACTCATTTTACGAGTTCCCTAGGGATTTCACGAATTCACTGGTTACACAAATTCCCTGTAACATATACGGATCACCACCGCACTTGAATTTTGTTTCATCTTGTGCATTCTGTCAAAATATATTGGGAAGCATAATCCTTACTAATCGATAGAGCTCGTGATCCGTAGGCTATTTTTTTTTCCACGTAGGAGTTGATCAGATAACAATAATCTTAACATGCATACGAGAAACATAAATATCAAACAGTAATTTGCGCCTCCAAGAAAAATGAATAGGATTATGGGCTGTTTAGAAATATCTTTTCGTCTTTGGTGATAAAATGTTTGTTACGGAATGTGCACCGACACTTTTTTGACCCTGTAGCGTAAAAAACAGCAGCAGCAATAATAATAAAAAAATTAATAACAGCAGCAATTAACAGGGGGACAGGGCGACTTGGAGGCGATTTGTTTGTGGCCACCCCAAACGGGATTGAGGCGTCTGGCAATAGATAGATAGACAGATAGAATTAACAATAACAACAACAACAACAACAATAATAATAATAATAATAATAATAATAATAATAATAATAATAAGAATGGCAAATGAATAACCACAATAAGTCTTAGGGAATTTCACACCAGGTTTGAAACAATCCTCTCCTGCCGTTGGTTAAATTTCCACCAAATATGCAGAGCTCGAGGTCAAAGGGATGGGTCCAGTTTTTCAGACATACAGGTATTTGATTTTCATTTTTCGCTTTTTCTTTTTTTTTCCCTTCCTTTTTTTGTTTGATGGGAGGCGTTAGGTAAGCGTGCTGTTTGTTTACTTATTTGCCTATAATTCACACACACACACACACACACACACACACACACAGATGCACCATATTACCTCAAACAACACAATACCCCACCACTAACACGCATACTCACAACCAAAAATAGCCTACTTTACGTTGCTCATATTACAAGTAACTATTGGTTTTCAAACATATTCATTCCAACGAGGTGTCCCCGAAATTGGTTAAAATGGTCAGGGTTAACTAAGAAGAAAATATATATACTCCATCATCGTGGCCAGAGGGTTGCTGTTTTTTTTTTTTTTTTCTACTGAGAGATAAATGCTTCGTAAAATTAAAATATAAATGACTGATGGTAGCAAGATTAGATTCTTTACGATCAAGTCACGCACACCCACGCCATCCACACTACACAGCCCTACACTAAACCACACTGTACTGCATTAAATACTACACAACATTAAAGTACACTATACTCAGCACAGAGGTACAGTAGGCTAAGATACAGTAATTGCACCGCACCGCACTGCACTGCACTGCACTGCTCTGCACTGCACGCACAGCACAGCACACCACAGCACAGCACAGCACAGCACCGCACACACACACACACACACACACACACACACACACACACACACACACACACACACACACACACACACACACACACGACGGACTGTAGACAAATTTTATTCTGGAAATTATGAGAGATTTCTGGAGATGGACGATCACTATCTCTGAAACTTTATAGCTGGGAGTGAGGCAAAATCGTAAGGGTTGCTCTTATCCAAGGGTTTTACGTTGTGGTATTATCGCTTTGGGGGGGGGAGAGAGAGAGAGAGAGAGAGAGAGAGAGAGAGAGAGAATATGTGTATGTGTGTGTGTGTAATTCACCGGGTCGGTCAGGATCACTTGATGGTCGTGATCGTCAGCATTTTACCCTCCCGGAAGGGAGCTGAGAGCTCATATAGTCCGATCTAAGGGCAAGGCTGTGACCTTCACACACCCACACACCCGTCCCCTTGCTCAAGGGGGATAGTAACCACCCACTTCTTCAGTGAAACTTTTCGCAACCTAAGCGAGGCGCGAACTCCCATCTACCAGATGGCAAGCGAGAACGTTACCACTGCGCCAGCGAGCAGTGTGTGTGTGTGTGTGTGTGTGTGTGTGTGTGTGTGTGTGTGTGTGTGTGTGTGTGTGTGTGTGTGTGTGTGTGTGTGTGTGTGTGTGTGTGTGTGTGTGTGTGTGTGTGTGTGTGTGTGTGTGTGTGTGTGTGTGTGTGTGTGTGTGTGTGTGTGTGTGTGTGTGTGTGTGTGTGTGTGTGTGTGTGTGTGTGTGTGTGTGTGTGTGTGTGTGTGTGTGTGTGTGTGTGTGTGTGTGTGTGTGTGTGTGTGTGTGTGTGTGTGTGTGTGTGTGTGTGTGTGTGTGTGTGTGTGTGTGTGTGTGTGTGTGTGTGTGTGTGTGTGTGTGTGTGTGTGTGTGTGTGTGTGTGTGTGTGTGTGTGTGTGTGTGTGTGTGTGTGTGTGTGTGTGTGTGTGTGTGTGTGTGTGTGTGTGTGTGTGTGTGTGTGTGTGTGTGTGTGTGTGTGTGTGTGTGTGTGTGTGTGTGTGTGTGTGTGTGTGTGTGTGTGTGTGTGTGTGTGTGTGTGTGTGTGTGTGTGTGTGTGTGTGTGTGTGTGTGTGTGTGTGTGTGTGTGTGTGTGTGTGTGTGTGTGTGTGTGTGTGTGTGTGTGTGTGTGTGTGTGTGTGTGTGTGTGTGTGTGTGTGTGTGTGAATGCAAGCGGCATCGAGATTATACATATAATATCCAAAGGCAAGGCAAAAATATTCAGGAAATCAATAGGAGTCTGGAGAAAGATGTAAATAACGTACGTATATATAAGAAAAAAGCTCATCTGGAAGGCCTAAAGCGGTCTCAATCCAGGCAACCCCAAGAGAGGGCAAGGTGGTAGCTGGGAGACCTGCCTGCCTTACATTAAGCTTCGGCACATTAATTAGAACCAACTTAATGACCCGTAACTTAACTTTACCCCAATTAGCACTTAATGTATTACTTGAGGGTGGGTTTGGATTCTTGGGGATGCTTAATGAGAGTCGGTGGAGGGAAGACGAAGGAGGATCTCGTTTCTCTCATCTTCTCTTACCTTCTTTTTCTTCCCTCCACCTCGACGGTATAAATTCTTTTCTTTAGTGTCACCTCCCTCCCTTCCCTCCCCAGTCTCTCTCTCTCTCTCTCTCTCTCTCTCTCTCTCTCTCTCTATCTCTATCTCTATGTATGTATGTATATAGTATATACTCTTTGTATATGTAGGTATATAGATAGATGGATAGATAGAAGTAAAGGTATACATACCTTAATTTTCCTTTTTCCTTCGTAGTCTTTTCTCTCCCAATAAATCCCTCTCTCCCGCGGCACCCTCAAGCAATACATTAGTCGCTAATTGTGAGGCAGTTAAGTTACGGCTCATTTCACTCGTTCTAATTAATCTGCCCAAGCTTAATGTCGAGCGGGCGGGGTATTGGAAGCCCTCTCAACATTCCTACGGGACCCCGTGTTTTACCGACGGTGTGTCCTTTGGGTCATATTGTACTGGTAATTGAATTCAATATATTTATGTTCAAAAGGAAGGTGAAACGTTTGCCCTCCCTCATTCGTGTATTGTTACGGATAAATTGCTAACAGGTGTAATTTACGTTGCTCTGTTGTTTTTGGATATATTTACTTGATAGGCGTAAAGATATATATTTTTTTCTGCTCATTAAATCATATTCTGGGAAATTTTAAATCATGAAAAGCGTGGTTTCCTTTGTACTAGACAATTAGTTGATGCATGGATGTATGTCAATATAGGTCGATAGATAGATGAAGAAATGGCTAAGTAGACAGACAGATAGACAGATGGACAGACAGACATAGACAGACAGATAGAAAGACATAGATATATAGATAGAAGGACACAGAAAACAGACTGGCAGGCTGCTAGATAGACGGAAATACAACGCAACAGATAGATATGGTTCATGCATGGGTGTGGGAGGCAGAGGTTCCAACAGCTAAAGTGGAAGCAATATAGATCCCATGCCACAGGAGCCTGCCAACGCCTGACACGTCCCATCAGAAGTGCTGAATCGCCCGCGTCAGCTTCCTCTCCCTTGCTATATTACACGCGAGAACTTTTCTTGTAAGACCTCAGCCAAGTTTAATTAAGTCCACCCTCAAACTTCTTCTCAACTTGCTTATTTTATTCGTTCTTATATCTATTCATTAACTTAGTTCTTCGTACCTCTGGATGCTTTTATTAATTTCAAGGTATACTATTTGATCTGTACGGAATTGGTAATATTATATTCTTATATCCTCCAGACGACTTTATGCAGCTAAAGTTAGGTTTTTCAAATTTGTTTGAGATTTATACAAAATTCATTAATACCTTCATTGTTAAAGGGCTCTCATAAGGTATATAAAAACTCTTGGTAATTGTCAATGACGTTTTCGGTCTGATAGAATTAACGTAAGTGATCTCTCAGTTTATTTTTTTATAGCCTTTTCTCCTACTTAGTACTTTTCTTTTTTACTATTTATTGCGCTCCTTTTCTTTTTTTTCTTTTTTTTTTTTTTAACTCTACACAGTTTATTTTCTTCTTCCTATTTACTCGTTTCTCAGACCTAGTCAATAATGCAGCTCATGATGTTATTTTTCTTACCGCCGGAGGGTTGTACTCAGCTGCAGAGAGACCTTTAATAGTGAAGGGAAAGCTGGCTCCAGTAACCCCTTCACTATACAATGATTTCTTTGTAGATGATTCGATTCAGCTTCGAATATATATGACCTTGAGAGAGTTGCTTACATCTTCACTCTGAAAGGGTTATCTGTGAGATGATATGCAATGACCTGGTTGTAGCAAGAATGTAAAGTACAGTAGATACCATTACACAAAAAGGTTTGGCTTTCATGCGAAATTTCTCTCTCTCTCTCTCTCTCTCTCTCTCTCTCTCTCTCTCTCTCTCTCTCTCTATTGATATACAGTATATATGGTACAGCCACTGTACAGGAGGTAGGTATTTTGTTGCAAGATTTTTAGCTATAGTAATTACGTGGATTCATCACACTGTTTATTTTACAATCTCCTAATATGCCAGGACTACCAATAAAATAACTGACTTTAACCCACAGAAACCCACAGTCTACAAAAATGAAAATACAAAAATCGTCGAGCTCAAATTTTTCATCCAACACTGCAATTCCGTGCGACGCTCCGGCAATACCCTCTGAAATTCTGGGTCCGGCGCACACGTTCCAATCCACTCCCCTCCCCCTCCCACACCTGCTCCATATTTAGAAATTTTCTTGACTGGGGTGGCGGTGGTGTAATCGGAAGCACACTATACCCCGTTTATCTATTTTTTTTTTATTTTTTATTTTTTTATTGAGGCGAAGATGCACTCGACAGGTTGTTGATGATCGGCTGAATGCAACATGTCCAAAAAATATTTACTAACCCAAATTTCCCTCTCAGATAATTGTTGTCAGTTAATAATGCTAGATTAGGAAGTAATGTTGCATTCAGCCAGTAATCACTTATCTGTCAAGTGCATCTTCGCCTCGATAAAAGAAAAAAAAATGAGTATAGGCCCGCAGTTGAGAAGTCCTGGGAATTGTCTTTAGCCAAGCATGTCTGGCTTGTAAGTTCGAAGGAAGCGTCTCGTACGTTTGGGAAAAAGTCCAGGGTATCATCTTATCCCCTCCTGATCGTACCAGTGACTGAAATAGGAACTTGGAGTGTATGTTCGACGGTTGTGTGATGTAGTCTGGAGAAAATTTGGGACTTCAAAACCCGATTCCCATAATGATGTTCTCGTAACTGATAGGATTAAGTGTAGGCCTCCCTATTCTGTTCTATTATTCAGATAATGTACAAGATTTGTTTTCATATTTTTCCCTTCACTAAGACTGCTACAAAATGCATCACAACGAAACATGAATCAGTATGGAGTGCAACAGCGCAAATTACAAAAGGATATCTGAAAAAGGTTAATGGGTATGGAGACAACTGTTTATCAAGCCAACTGCTTAACCTTCAGTTACCATTAACCTTCTGTCACCACCAACCCTCTGTCGGGACAAATCATTCTATTCCAGCTAATGCCAAATGCTTTGATTAGGCTGAAAGTGATTCGTAGGACCTGAGAATCTAATATACTATAATTCTGACTGTGTGTGTGTGTGTGTGTGTGTGTGTGTGTGTGTGTGTGTGTGTGTGTGTGTGTGCACGCACATGCTCGTGCGTGTGCGTGTGCGTGCGTTCGTGCGTGTGTAGGGGGGTAGGCGAAACTGAAAAAAAAGGATTTCGATGAAACTTGTGAAGATTGTTGAAATTGGGTCATAGATGGGTTCGCGTCAATTTCTTGTCAACTTAAACCTTCTAAAGGGATGTTTTGAGCCCCAGATGTTCCAATTAGTTTTACATTACAAGGAATGCGTCGGAGATTTTCCGTTAAGTTTCCTGCGTCGAAGCTTAAATCGTTGATTGTGGGCAGAGTGAAGCGCGGTCCAGAAACGGCTCTGATTTGGAAAGTGCTGAGAGGTCCGGTAGAGCAGCAAAGCGCCTGTGCTAATACTATAACCATTCACCCTCTCATGGACCAAACAGCTCGAGATATACTCAGGCAAATTACAAAAGATTTCATTCCCCTGAATATGAGCTGAAGAAGCCTGAATATTAATATTGCCACCAGTGACCATCTCACTTCTTTTGCTCCATCCCATTTGGTCTCAGACGATTTTATGCATCTAAGTCGTAGACGCCTCAGAGTAGAAATGCTACTACTGTTAACCCGTTTATTGCTGGGACAACTCTAACATCTTAATCGAACTAAAGTCAGACGATTTTATTCAGCTGAGCGTGAAACGTAAGGGCCTGAGTGTGCTAAGATTCTTTGTAAACACTACCCGTCAGAGTCGCGAGAGAAGTTTGGCGGTCTGGGGCGTTGATGATTCCACCGAGGGACCCAGCAGGACTCCCAGGACCTCGAAGGACACACTCAGGGCCCTCTAGGACTCGGTAAGAACCCCGCAGGACTAGTTTAGGGCAGGGGACGTGAGGGCTGACCGCACGAAGAGGGCGGGAGGTGGGAGGTCCTGACTGCCTACCTTCCTACTCGAGATACGTGACTTCTGGTCGTGTCTCTTTTTCTTATTTCTGGGTACCTCTCCCTCGATCTTTCTTGATTTCTCTCTCTCTCTCTCTCTCTCTCTCTCTCTCTCTCTCTCTCATTTATCAGCTTTTATCTTTCCTGTTTTCTATACGTGCATTAGCCTAAACATCACTACCTCCCTAAGTCTCCATTTTTCATTTCCGTTCCACGTTCATCCTTCAACTTTTCTTAATTTTCTCCCTCCCTCCTCTACTTTCTCTCCAATATCCTCCCTCCCTTACCTCCAATTTTCTCCCTCCTTCCCTCCCTTTCCTCCATTCCTCCGAGGGCCGAGCGGAGGAGCCACCAGGGAATAGTTTGATGGTCGTATCAGAGAGAGAGGTGGAGGGAAAAATTGGGAAGAGAGAGAGAGAGAGAATCAAGGAAGAAGAAAGCAGTATGGAAAAAAGAGGAGACGCAAAGATGAACGGAATTGAGGAGAAAATGGATATAAAATAGAAAATGGATAAAGAATAATGAAGTAGTGTCCAAAAAATGAAAATAAATGCAGTGACAACAGTTAATAGCAATGAAGGGAGATCATGAAAAAAAAAAAAAATACAATGAAAATTAGGAGAAGACATGAAAATGAAAAGCAGATGAGGAAAATAATGATAAATAACAAACACCAAGAAAAAATAAAACAGAAATATAAAAAAAAAGATAAGAAGAAGAGAAAGAAAAGAAAGGACGGCTGAAAAAGAAGACAAAAAGAATCGAACGCTGATGTTGGGGCTTTGTTGACAATGGATCAGCTGATTGTCATACGTGGCCCCACAGAACAGCTGACGAGTCGACCACCTCTGTGTCTTTGGATGTCTTTGTTTTCTTATTGGGTTTTGTCGCTCTTATATGCCTCTGTATATTATTTTCCTAGCTTTATAATGCAGTGTTTTTTCTGGTTATAATTTTCTTTCCTTCTATTTTGTTGTAGTGATTGTTGCTTTTGGATTATTTTCATTAATGTCTCTTTTGTACTGTGAAATTTGCCATATTTCATCATGCTTCCTGGTTGTCTTTATTCTTATTATTGTGTTTCTCTCTCTCTCTCTCTCTCTCTCTCTCTGTCGTCCGAATTGTTTCCTCCATTTTTACTTTCCTCCATTTTCTCTCCCTCCCACACCTGTTCCCTCCTTCCGTCTTTTCTAATCTCCGTTTTCATTTCTCCCGGTCTTGCTGTGTTCCAGTTTCCTTCTTCGCTCTTTACCATTTCTCAAATATTCTTCCTTCTTTCCTTCAGACAAGTAGATAAATAGATAGAGGTAGGGAGATAGATTGATTGATTGATAGATGAATAGAGGTCGGTAGAGACAGATAAAGAGAAATATAGATAGATGGACAGTTAGACAGATGTAGATAGATTGATAGATCGATAGATAGTTATAGATAAATAGACAGATGGGTGGATGGAAAGATAGACTGACAGACACACAGACCATTGAGGCACTCTACATAGGAGCTGTTCTTTGTCTATTATAATTGGTTTATATAAAATTTGGGTTGTACGAGCCACCGTATTATGCAAATCCTAATACTTTTACAAATCAATAGATGAAGAAATAAATAGGCAGAAGGAGAGGCAGCAGAGTCAGAGATAGATAAATATATACATAACTTACAAAGACAGGCTAAACAGAAAAATAAGATTGAGATATATAAAACACAAATCATCATCAGTTCTTCCCTCCTACAAATCTATTCCCTGCAATATAATGACAAGTACTTTTAGGCGAACGCTGTTCCTCCCAACCTCTGTCTCCTGATTTCCTTCCCCTCCTCTCCTTCATCTTCTTCTGCCTTCTCTTCTCCACCCCTTTCCCTTACTACTTCCCCTGTTACATATTCTGCCACTTCTCTCCTTCCACCTCCCCCTGTCATCTACCTCCTTCAGCCTCCCCTTTGCCACCTCCCCGTACCACCTCCCCGTACCACCACTATCTCCTACCTCCCCACTGTCGTCTACCTCCTGCCACCTTCTCTTGCCACATCCTTTCTGCAGTCTCCCCTTGCTACCTCCCCTTCTAACTTCCTTTGCCTTTTATATCGTCTATCACTCCCCTTTTACCCCCCCCGTCTTCTTCTTCCCCTCCTCCCCTGCATCGAATTCTTCCCACACCCACCTTTCCCACTTTCTCTCCATTCATTCTTTCTTGTCCTCCGTCCTGATCCTTCTCCTTCCTCCTTTCCCTCCATCCCGTTTCTCTTCCCGTTGTCCCTCTCCTTCCCTTTCCTCCCTGCCTTACCCTTCTCCTGCCCTTGCTCCCTTTTCACGTCCCTTTCCTTCCTCTTTTCCCTCTCCTTCCCCTTTCCTTAAACTTCCCTTGTTCTCTTCCAGTTACTCTTCTTTTTCCTCTTTCGTGTTTCTTTCTCCTTCTCCTCTTCTTCCTCTTTCCCTATACTTCCCATGCTATCTTCCCCCTTCTCCTCTTCTTCCTCCTCTGCATTTCCCACTTTTTTCTCCTCTTCTTCCTCTTTTCCTATACTTCTCTTGCTTCCTTCCCCATTCTCCTTTCCTTCTTCTTTCGGATCTCTCTCTCCTTATCCCCCCCCCCTCTCCTTCCCCATACCCTAAACTTCCTTTGCTCCCTTCGTCGTTCTCCTCTCCTTCCTCTTTCGCATTTCCCTCTCCTTTCCACTCTCCTTCCCTTTCCCCGCTCTCTTTCCCCCTTTTCTTCTCCTTCCTTTCCCGTATTTTATTCTTCTTTCCACCTCTCCTTCCCCTTCCACCTCTCCTTCCTCCTTCCCTTCTCTTCCCCCTTCCCCTCTCCATCCTTGTCCTTAACTGGCAGAATAGTTTTGTTAGTTACAACATTCCCCATACTAAACAGCCACGAAAGGACCAAAAGGTGTGTTGCTGTTTACTTTCCTTTGTACTCCTTTGTATTCCCCTCTTCACCCCAAATCTCAATTCCTGCTCCCCCTTCCCACGCGAGAGAAGCTCCGGGTGAAAATATTGCGAGAATTTCATTAACAAAATATGCAAGAACTGGATTGTCACAGGTGCGTGGCTCTCGCTTGTCGCACTGTGTTGAAGAATTGGGCTTAAGGTCTCTGTGCGTTTCAGATGTTGGCTGTCTTCCTGTCAGTCTTTCTGTCTGCCTGTCATTCTATCTGTCTGTCTTCCTGCCTGTCTGTCGGTGTGCCTGTCTGTCTTCCTGTCTGTCTGTCCTGTGTTTGTGCATATAATTATTAGTCTTTCTTAAATTTTCTTGTTTTCTAGTTTTCATTATTTGGCTAATCCTCCTTTCGTTAATTCTTTCTGTGTGTGTGTGTGTGTGTGTGTGTGTGTGTGTGTGTGTGTGTGTGTGTGTGTGTGTGTGTGTGTGTGTGTGTGTGTGTGTGTGTGTGTGTGTGTGTGTGTGTGTGTGTGTGTGTGTGTGTGTACGTGCGTGCGTGAGCGTTCACGTGCGTGAGCGTGTGAGTGTGTGAGCGTTTGCGTGCCTGTGTTCGGATGTGTGTGCGTGCGCGTGTGTGTCTACCTGTTTGTCTGTTTATGTTTGTCGCCATCTGCCTGTTTGTCTCCGTCTTTCTTACAGTCAGTCTTCAGTGTTTCTGTATAAGCATTCCATGTCTGTCTGTCCCTGTTTCTGTCTCTGTCTCTGTCTGTTTGTCTGTCTGTCTTTCCCTGTGTGTGTGTGTGTGTGTGTGTGTGTGTGTGTGTGTGTGTGTGTGTGTGTGTGTGTGTGTGTGTGTGTGTGTCTCTCTCTCTCTCTCTCTCTCTCTCCACTTGCATTTTTCACAGGCAACAAATCGACCATTTTTACTGGGACAAGCCGCGTCGTTTTTCTCAAGCTTTAGGATGTAATCTTAGAATCTGTCGTCGAGAGAGAGAGAGAGAGAGAGAGAGAGAGAGAGAGAGAGAGAGAGAGAGAGAGAGAGAGAGAGAGAGAATAATAGCAGTTTCGAATATAACCCTCACTGCATGAACCGAATAGTACTTGATGGAGCAGACGTACCTCCAGCATATGAAAGAGCATAAACAATAAATCCCTCGAAAAACACCCACCTATTAGCTTGTTTTTTCTAATACATTACCTTTTTGATCTTTTGGAACTTGGTGATTGAAATTTAATGTTTTCTTTTCCTTTTTTCTCGTAAGATATATATTTAGTTCCAATGTACAGTATTTGTGTTTGAATATTTAACAGCGTAGTTCTAGGATTTATTGTTCTGTTTTTCTGACTGCCCCATTTTCCATCTTCCCCATTAACAGCTGAATCAAGATTGTTTAACACCTATTGCTTTGTGTGTGTGTGTGTGTGTGTGTGTGTGTGTGTGTGTGTGTGTGTGTGTGTGTGTGTGTGTGTGTGTGTGTGTGTGTGTGTGTGTGTGTGTGTGTGTGTGTGTGTGTGTGTGTGTGTGTGTGTGTGTGTGTGTGTGTGAACTGAAAAAGGAGATGGGAGGAAGGGAGAAAGCAAAGGGGAAGAATGTGGAGTGAGAAGGAAGAAAATTGGGTTCGCTAGGAAAGGGGAGGAGGGAGTGGGTTGGGGTGAGGTAACGGCCGGGAAGATTTCAGAGGGAGGTAAGCGAGAAGAAGGAATGGACAAGCAGGAGATAAGTCAGCTAACAGGGGAGGACCGGTAGGAATAAAAGGGAGGGTCGACAACTGCTTCTGTCTCTTTTTTTCCTTTTTTTTTTTTTTTTAAGTGAATAATTTATCATTCAGCACAAGCCCTACCACTTTAGGTATGATTTATCCAAACTTATGGGACTTCAATACTTCTTCTTAGATATATTTCAACTACTAATTTTTCCCTTGCTTCAATCCCACTCACCATTAAACTATGGACCCTAGTCTGAGTGGCGGTGAAAATTCGTAGCACCTCTTCCTTAGTTATTTACTCTGCACTTCACACCTCAATACCTTACTTTATGTTACTGATACGAAATATATCGGCATTAAAATGATAATAAGGTTTGCAGGAGAATGCTAAGGTGCATTATGGAAAATACTGTAAATAGGTAGCACAAAATGCCTTGAATGTTGTTATGCTGCTTAGAATACGAGCCTTTTACTCATGAAGCAGCAATGTACAAGTGGCAAGGAAACAGGGACACCAGTTAATTAAATCCAGTAATATTTTGACCTCAAAGTTATACAGAATAGTTCATGAGTCAAGGCGTCTGAAGATCACTGATAAAAACCAACTGAGCCTACCGTGAACAATGACCACACGTCACTCCTTTCTTCTCATCCATCCACATTACCACCCTTCTTCCCTATAATCCTCTTCCCCTCCCTACTCCCCTTTCATCATCTTTCTCTCTTTCCTTCCCTCCCATCCCCTCCTTCTCCTTCCCTTTCATCCTCTTTCCTCTCTCACCTTCCTTTCCGTCTCCTCCGTCTCTTCCTTCTTCACTCTCATCCTCTTTCTCTCCTTCCTCTCCATCCTCTTTGTCCCCCCTCCCTTTCCTTCATCCTTTCTCTCTTCTCCCTTCCCTTCCATCCTCTTTCTCTTCCTCCTTTCCTCCCATCCTCTTTCTCTTCTTCCTTCCTTTCCTCCCATCCTCTTTCTCTCCCTCCTTCCTTTCCATATTCTTCCTCTTCCTCCTTTCCTTTCATTTTCTCTCAGTCTTTCCCTCCCTCTTTTTTTTTTTTTCCTTCTTCCCATCCTCTCTCTCTTCTTCCATCCCACTATCTAGTCTCCTTCCCTCCCACTCCCTTTCCTTCCTTCTCTCCCACATTCTACCCTCCTTCCCTCGCATCCTCTTTCGCTCCCTCCTTCCTTCCCACCTTCCACCGCCATTCATCTCTCTCCAGTTATACTCTCACTCAATCAATTTAGGAATCGTTTGTGACTTCTGCGATGTAATTTCTTAAAACAAATTGTAAAAACCTAATCTCCTCTGGTACACCATTGAAGAACGTCTCGTATTTCTTGAGATATGCGTACCCTGGCTGCTGATTTCCGTTCTGTGTCTTACTTTTGCACCTTTTTTAAATCCAGAAAAATAAGGGATAAGTTTTTTTTTAGCATCAGGTTAGGTTAGTTTGTTAGTTAGGTTGATCTATTAGGTTAGGTTAGTTTGTTAGTTAGGTTGATCTATTAGGTTAGGTTAGGAGGTGTTAGGTTAGTTTGTTAGTTAGGTTGATCTATTAGGTTAGGTTATGATGGGTTAGGTTAGTTTGTTAGGTTGATCTATTATGTTAGGTTAGGATGGGTTAGATTAGTTTGTTAGTTAGGTTGATCTATTATGTTAGGTTAGGATGGGTTAGATTAGTTTGTTAGTTAGGTTGATCTATTATGTTAGGTTAGGATGGGTTAGGTTAGTTTGTTAGTTAGGTTGATATATCAGGTTAGGTTAGGATGGGTTAGATTAGTTTGTTAGTTAGGTTGATCTATTATGTTAGGTTAGGATGGGTTGGCTTGGAGAGGAAAAAAAAGAATGGTGATCAACCTAGAAAACTCATACTTAGTACGTAATGCAATAATGGTATACAGAAAGGAAATCTACACCCAATTTTTTACCACACTACATAAGGGAAAGATCTCGCAGATGGCCGAAGAGGAATGGAGATACTAGTCCGCATTCTTGTCGGTTATGAAAGTTCTCTAACACCTGTTCCTAAGCGGTTTATATCGCTTATTACACCTTGCCATCCTCTTCTGTTTAACTTAAATCATCTACTTTCACCATATTTTACATAATTAATATACCAAAGGTTAGCCAGCCAAATCTAAAAATAAATCAGTCTGGAAGAGGTGTTAGGGAGTTCCTTAACCACCAAGGATATGAACCAAACTGACAAGGAAACAAAGACCCTTATTCTCTTCAGTACAGGAAATTTTCTATTGTCTCTTCCTTTAAGAATTTATTTCCGCATGTAGCTTACTCATAGCCATTTGCACGTTATTTACACAGCCAACGTTGGTATTACTGAGACAGAAACACCATACGCGGGAGCAGTAAAGCGTTGTTTCGTTCATTTCATTTATAAAGGCTTTAACATTCGTGCATGCGTCACCTTTGGTCACCTAATGGCGGTTCTCGATGCTGCTCGATTTCTGGCAGCCTCCCTTTTCAGTTCCTCATCCCTAAGGTCTCACCCTTACCTCGTCCCAGGTCCTGCTTGGTCTGCCTTTCGCAACCCCACCCCCAACATTCACACTTCTCACATGCTGCACCTAATTGCCATACCCCAATCCTTTTCACATGCCCAAACCATCTCAATCTACCCCTCCTCATTACAACACCAATACCCTCCAGTCCCGTCCTTCCTCTCAACTCTTCCATCGTAAACCTAGCCTTCCCAGGCCTCGCATTCAAGGGCGCACCGCACATCCACCTCATCATTGTCATTTCTGTACGTTTGAGCTTATACTATCCTCTTCCTTTACTGCCCAGGCCTCACTACCATACAACATTACACTCATGTCGCAAACAAAAGTCCCTTAGGCATATAAACATGTCTGTAGAAGAGGAATTACAGAGCCTTCAAAACTGGCAAAAATACGAAGGAAAAGTACAGATTCAAATACCTTTTGTTGATGCAGTAACATAACAGAATAAGAAAAGACGGGTTCAAATGTATGGATAAGTGATAATGAGTACTGACCGCTTCACGTTCCGTAAAACTCTAAATTTCATTTCCAGCTAACCCCCCCCCCCCGCCCCCATCAATTTTCTTTTCATTGTTTTTTCTTTTTTTTATCTGAATAAGTCATCTGAACCACAGTGTTAAGTTCATAAAAATTGCCCTTTCAAGAGAGGGACAACTCGATTATGCTACGCCAGCTAACTCATTTTTTTTTTCTGGTAAAAAACAAACAAACAAACAAAAAGATTAGGGTTACAATATACACCATTAACCCTCTTATGGTCAAGACAGATCTAGCATTCTGTTCCAGCTAAGATCAGACTGTTCTGTTTAGCGGAGAGTCATAGTAGCGTAACAGTGTCAAACAGATGTCTAGATAGTATGGCGTTCCGGGCTTGGGAAATTGGCCACTTCACAAAGTCAGTTTAAAACAGACAAATAGTGTCAAAACAGCACTGACCTAATATCATAGTGCAGGTACTTGCTGAACGATGTTATGTTTCGATTTTGTCAAAAATAAGGAAACAGTAGTATCGAAGAACCCTCGTTTTTTCACTGTTTCAGAAAATGGTTTTAAATTTCCATTTTTACAGCTATCTCGAAGTACGGTATAACTTTGCTCTGCAAGTGTTTAATATAATGTCAATTTTCACACTATACTCCTTCATATAAAACGCGATTTGCGCTAATACTATGAAATTCATCAATGTCGAGGTGGTAGGTGGTGGCGACCATCATCTACTCACTTGATGTAGTGTTACCTACTTCTTCCTTCACCTTTATCATTCTTCTTCTGTGTCTGCCCTCCTTTCTTCATATTTCTCTCTTCATCCCTGTCTCATTTTATTATTTTCTTTCTTTTTCCGATGGCTTTAAATTGAGTGACCAGCTTAATGATTCTAATAATGCAGGAAATCATTTACAAAGCTGGGTGGTAACAATACAACCAACTCACACGTATTCTCTATGTGTCAACAAGTAGGTTGGTGGAAGGTTAGTGCCCCTCTCTGAAAAACAATTAGCCAAACTCAAAAACAAACGGTCACCCCTCCCCTTTTTTTTTTTTTTTTTTTTTTTTTCATGTGACCGTCTCTGGACATAGGCTACATAGCCTGTTTTCAAGGCCCAGTAGTACTCCTACATACATACACATCTCTACATGTCACCACTTCGGCGCTTACACCCACCGTCCGTACAGAATACATGGTAGGGCTGTCTCATACAGGACTGGTGTATTTGTATTAGTGGGGGTATCTTTACGACATGTCGGCGGGTCTTCTGGTAGATCAGTAAAGTCTGATGTTTGTGAAATTTAAATCCTTAAACTGTTCCCTGCCCCAGCGGGATTTGAACCCGGGTCCGTTAGGACTGCAGGCCAACTCTCTACCGATTGAGCCACCGCCTCCACCTTACGGGAATATGGCGTCTGGCTATAAATAGATAGATAGATAGATAGATGATTTTGAACTTATTTGTATCAGAAAACTCGCAAGTCGCCATCTGGGTTATTTATTGATGCACCTCTTACCTGGGAGCAGCAATCATCTATCAAGACCGCATCAGTTTGCAAGTACGTGTAGGTCTGCGTTATCTGTGTATCTGTTCGACTCTCTCTCTCTCTCTCTCTCTCTCTCTCTCTCATCGATGTCACACTTTTCCGTGACATTTTCCATTGCTTGAGATAAATCACCCGCAATTTTACGAATGGCCCTGTCTGCCTCTGATCGCTTTTAGGAATGGATCTCTCTCTCTCTCTCTCTCTCTCAAAAGTCTGAGCTTGTAGGGAGAAAATTTTATATTGTTAAGGCGGGATGAAATATTTGGGGCTGGTTCTATATGGTCTTTATATCTATGTAACCCCCCATTCTCATTCTCTCTCTCTCTCTCTCTCTCTCTCTCTCTCTCTCTCTCTCTCTCAAGTAACAGGCTAGCCAAGTAGAACCGATTACGAAAAAAACGAATCGAAAAAACGACCCGGAATTATCACGACTCCTAAACCCGTCGTCACGAAAGTTGTTGGGAGAAGTGGCGTCCGTTTTCTTTAAGAGACGATTGGCTTTTTCTTTTCCTGTTTTTTTAAGGGGGAACTGCAAGCTGTGGTGTGTCTGCCTGATGCTTTGACGACCCTTTGTTCCCCTGGAGAGAGAGAGAGAGAGAGAGAGAGAGAGAGAGAGAGAGAGAGAGGAAAATTCAAGTGAATCGTTCCTAACACATTTTGAAAATGTTTAAATACAATAAATGAGTTCAGACATTGATCATCTATCTTCAGCATTTATCTATCTACCTATCAATCTATCTAATATATATATGTATGTATATCTACGTAATCTCTCTCTCTCTCTCTCTCTCTCTATACATATATATATATATATATATATATATATATAGATATATATATATATATATATATATATAGTATAAATATATACATCTTCATCTCAAAATGGGTATCATCATCATCATCACCATCACCCAGGTCTCCATCCCCAACCTAGGGGAGGGTGAGGAGTAGCAACGTCCAGACAGCTAAAGTTTTCCCAGTTCAATGGGTCACGTTTCCATTTACTCATCAAGCCCTCGAAATCCTGGCTCCAACAGATAAGCCCAGAAAATGTCACCACGTTCCGTTGCTCCACATATATCTATCTGATAGAGCCAATTCGAACGTTGTGACATTGAAAAGGGGTGCCAAATCCCTGGTTATGCGCTTCTCCGCACAAAATTCATCCATCCGGCTCGGTCTCTTGTCAGTCCCTTAGCCTCACCAACTTCCATACCCCTCTTCCCCACACACTCATCCACCATATCCACCCACCTTCTTCTTGGCCTACCTCGTCTCCTCCCACCTTCAAATTAGCTCATATATACCTTTTTCACCACTCTGTTGTCACCCATTCTCTCCACATGACCAAACCATCTCAGTACATTACACTATCTTCGATTCTGGTGTCCACAGTCTTCCTCACTCCGCATCCTTCACGTATCACATTATTCCGTATCCTATCCACTCCCTGCACTCCACATACATTTTTTAGCATTCCCATCTCCACTGCTCTTACTCTTGATATTTCATTTTCATGCCATACTATAATCTCACATACGAATGTCTTACACCTCTCACATCAGATAACTAGATCTGATGTGAGAGGTGTAAGACTGAGAGGAAGACCACGAATAGGATGGATGGACAGTGTGAAGAGAGCGCTGGATGTGAGAGGGATGTCTGTTGAGCAAGGAAGAGTGGCTGTGCGTGACAGAAATAAATGGAGAGAAATTGTGAATGAATAAGTGATGACGCAACCCTTAGGGGATATTCTCCCGCATTTGGTCTGATCAGCTAGTCAGGTCAGGTGCGGGTAAGAGGATGGGTCTGTTATGATGTGGCAGGGGTAAACCAGTTCTGCTGTCGGGCCCTGCTGTGGATGTCACTGATTGCATTGCGCAGTTGACCCTTGTGCGGTGTGATGCGGTGAGGATCTGTCCGTTCTCCCCTTTGGGGCTAAGATGCGAATAAATGTGTTTGAATGGATGAGTAAATGGAGAGTGAGTCGTCCTGTCTCGGCTACCTCCCTTTCCTTGGGGGAAGCAGCCTAGGTATATAGATAGATAGATAGACGAATGTTAAAGTTGGCACTAACTCTCCTCCTGTCTCACTGCAAATATTTGATCCATACATCTTCTGCCACTCCTAAAGCCACCCTGTTCATCATTCACAATTATAGGGCTTCTGATATCTATCTTTTTTCTCTATAATAATTTTTCCATATACCTTCTTTATAGCACTCAGTAGACTTATGCCACGATGATTCTTGCACTCACTTCTCTCACCTTTATATTTGTACGGGGGATACAGTCACTGCCTTTTTCCACTCTACTGGCACAGTTTCACTCATCCATGCCTTCTTACAAAAACGGGTAGCAACAAATAAATCGCCCTCATGTTACCTGTTCTCCACCACCAGGCTGCACTCCCTGCAACTCACATCCCCTCTCTCATGCATCTCTCCATCTAATCTTCCGTCATTCTCTCTCCTTGTCTCTAACTTCACTCACATACCACCTCCTATAGAGTCTCTTAATCTCCATTCTTTCTACATGATCAAGAACACACACACACACACACACACACACACACACACACACACACACACACACACACACACACACACACACACACACACACACACACAAACACACACACACACACACACACCCACACACACACACACACACACACACACACACACACACACACACACACACACACACACACACACACACACACACACACACACACACACACACACACACACACACACACACACACACACACACACACACACACACACACACACACACACACACACACACACACACACACACACACACACACACACACACACACACACACACACACACACACACACACACACACACACACACACACACACACACACACACACACACACACACACACACACACACACACACACACACACACACACACACACACACACACACACACACACACACACACACACACACACACACACACACACACACACACACACACACACACACACACACACACACACACACACACACACACACACACACACACACACACACACACGGCGGGTCGGTGGTAGAGCGCCAGACTCCAGACTGAAGAGTCATGAGTTCGAGCCGCGCCCGGGTAAGCTGCCTTCCTGGGAGAGGTAGCACTCTCCTGTCACTTAAAGCTGGTTGTAGCAGCCGTGGTTCAGTGGGTTAATGTGCTCTGACAGAAGGGCCGGAGGTTAAAGTCTACCCAAGGGTCATTGGTAGACATCAGGAATGGCATCCGGTCATTAAGTGCTACACGTTCCAAAAAACCATTGTCCTCTACCCAGAGGCAACACCTTAGCCCTTATCGAAAACGGGGACACGGCGTAAAACAAATTATATATATATATATATATATATATATATATATATATATATATATATATATATATATATATATATATATATATATATATATATATATATCCCCGCCGGGGATTGATAATGAAACTAGGCAGGTTTATTATTTTCCTGCTATTCAACAGTTATTATCTATAGAATGCAACAAATAAATTATTTTGAAGGGTACTGAATCTATAGGCATCGACTTTTTTTTTTATGATAGTCTAGCAGGGGTGCACGAGTTCATTTGTTTGCTTTAGATGGGTGGTTAAATGCTTCAGATGGATGCTTCAGATGTCTAGAGGCTGTTTTGGACTCAGGGGGTCCGTATACAAAATATTAAAGCAATGAGTCTGAACATGTATTATTATTTTCCTTTTACTCAACATTTATTATATGTAGAAAGCAATACGTATCATTATTACACTAAAATTTATTAACTTGGCTCGTATTGGCTGAAGTATCATACGTCTGGCATGGGTGCACATCCTCATTGCTTGTCTGCATGTGTGTTGCCGACTTCAGACCATTCGGTTATATTTTTATTTAATGAATTCTGTACCGGATAATAAAGCGTATTGTCTCTATGCACAGAGGTCAAACGATCTAATTAGTTTTTATTACATCTAGCACAACTTCTAATATGTCTCACATAACCAACATTGACGGGTTTGAGGTACAAACTTTCCTGTCCCGTCATTCCACAACACTTCGTCATTGTGTCATAGTGCATAGCTCTGAAGGGTAACAATAGTTTTTCTTATGACTGTACACTAATAGACCTGTTCCTCTCTCACAAATATTAGTTGCTTTTCCTACACCGCAAGTGGAAGTTTGGCTTTCGGTACTCTTTCTTCTAATTCATAATAAACCTCCAAGGAGTATACTTCACTTACTACGGTACAATTAACAGGTATGTAATGAATAATATTGTGATTTTCAGATTCTTGTGTCATCCATAGTTTTAATAAAAATATTTTGTAATCCCATACAATACTTTAATGAAATTTTAAGTGTCTGAATTTATAGTTTTAAAAATGCCCTCATTTACAGCTTTACTCAAAAGTTTTTCTTTTTTTGCAGACAATCCGAAAATGCCTAACCTGAAGACGAGAGCGCCGTCTACATACCACCTGAGCCTAGTTGGTAGAGGCATGGAGCTTCCAGTATCAGAATTACCAACTGTGCAAAATATGCTGAGACTCGGATTACTCCGTGAAAAAGTACAAAGGATGGAAAAAAAAATACACAGAGAAAGAGCTCATGAAAGACTTGATTCCTCCTCCTCTACGACAATTGGATAAGGCTAATGTACTGTTCAAACCACCTGCAATAAATCAGTACATAACTATTGAATCAAAATTAACGAAGATGTGGAGCACAGCAGTAGAGACATCACTTGGTACTAAAGGAAAGTTAGCAAAATAAAATAAATTAAAATAATAAACAACTGCATTCACTTGCTACTCTTAATATTTTGAACTGCCAGTGTCTCATTGTGGTCTGATGCTAAATGTTCTACCTCGTGCACAAGAGAACCTCATCCTTATACTGATTGTCATTGTCCTCGAGAGAAGAAAATCCCAGTTTAGGGGTTGGCTTTCATAAGAGTACAGCGAGCAAAAGTAGGAGACCAGCGAAGCATGTAGATTGGCCCAGCAGACGTTACAGAAACCAAGAAACAGATTGCTATTGCATAGAAAACATGCCCTCTGAATCTTCACCAAAGAGAATAAATCACAACACAAAAGGCAGTTCAAACATTGCCCTGCTTAGTATTCGCCACCATACTGGCCTACGAGAAACTGCAGAAATTGCCACTGCAGCTTGGACTGATGCAGGCTTTATTAGCCGGGAGGATGTATCCTTAATGACTGACCATAATAAACCCAGAACTCAAGAAAAAATAATGAAGAAATTATCTAATCATCATGAGAAGGATTTGAAGGAGGAAGGTATCTCTTGCATTTTGTTTGACTAGAGGTTGAGGGAATGGATAAAAAGTTTCCTGGTCACATAAAAGAAGAACACTACACTGTCTGCTCAGAACCAGGTGGACGCTGTTTGTTTCACTTTGTTCCCGAACAAGAAGGGAAGAAACAATCAGAAGTAATTGCTGATCAAATAATGTGTTGTCTTCAAGAAAGAATACTTGATTATTCCCTACAAGCCATTGCTGGAGACTCAACTGTAGTGAACACTGGATGGCAGGGTGGTGTTATAACGCATTTAGAGAGAAAAAAAAAAAACTTGGAAGAAGGCTTGTTTGGATCGTTTGTGATTTGCACAGAAGAGAACTGCCTCTTTGCCACCTTATCCAGGAGCTTGATGGTCCTACAAAGAGCAACAGCAAGTGGTCAGACCTCCTTGGCAACCTGCTCGATGAACCAATGGAATTAGATATATATACTGAATTCCCATAGGTAGAATTAGGTCTTCCCTTTCCAGATTTGCCAGAAGAAATTATGAAAGACCTCAACACAGATCAGTCTTATGTTTATGGAATTGCTCAATCAATCAGATCAGGGGAGTTACCTCTAAATTTGGCTGTCATGGAAATTGGACCTGTTAGTCAAAATCGTCAGTTAACTACAGCAAATCATATCTGCAGGATTTGGGTTTCGAAACATGGACTAAAGGCCAAGACGCTACAAAATTTTGCGGTTGCTTGTTGGATTTTTTATTGGGGTTTATGTACCTGACTGATTTAACGTTAAGCTTAATCCCGTTTGGATGGAAGGGGCCAAACCACATCTTCTATCAATTGCAGCTACTGAGAACCCAAAGGAAATTAGTGACAGACATTGTGTTACCTGTTGTGAGAAGGTCTTATTGGTATGCTAGACCAGAGGCAGTTTTGCAAGCAATGCTTTGTAGCCACTCTAACATGGATTGGGCTGGAGCGGTGGAAAGTATTCTGAAACTCAAAAGAACATCACAAGACAATGACCAGCCGGGTGACTGCTCTATTCAGGCAAGGACGATACCTCAAAATTAGAGTCAGTGCCAGGAAATTGTCGGAATTAGTTGACTTGAGTTCGGAAGTTTTAGAGCCACCACCGACAACATGTACAGGTATATCAAACAAAGACTTAGTACTACGAAAAGAGTCCCCAGTGCAAATGCCAAATTGGCCTTCTCATACGCAGAGTGTGGAAAGGTGTGTGAAAATTATCACAGAGGCAGCCAGTCAGGTACATACCGAAAAGAGGCGAGATGGACACGTTCAGGCAAAAGTAACAAGTCGCATGATAATGTCACGGAACCGTAGCAAGGACATGAGTGCACTGATTACTTTCAGATAAAGACTTTCAATGATATTTTGTCACTTCTTATATCGAGAACATAATTTATATGCATTCATTTTATTTGATATTATGGCCAAATTAAAGGAAATGTGACATGTGGAGATGTAGGAGGACTACTAGGCCTTGGGATAGGCTACTGCCCCCGAGATATAGGCCCTGAAGCCTTTGCCTAGAGTCGGACACATAAAAAAAAAATAAAAAAAAAATAAATAAAGATAGGTAATGTGGGGTCTCTGAAACCCCAGTCCCCGAAATTTAGTTTTTAAAAATATGAGCATAAGGTCTACAGATCTGTCCGTCTCATTACCTTCCTGCCTAGTGATGCTCTTCATGGGGATGATGGGGTCATAGCTGTACCTGGCTCTGATTTTGCTCTATAGAGCCATTGGGGTATGTTAGACCCCAGATTACCTATAATGTAACCTCAGTTGAGCCCTCTTGTGATTTTTTTATTTCAATTTGCTGTCTTTCTCCTTTTGTATACAGAAGGTCCCAACATCGGTCTACTGCAGGCCACCCGAGGAATCATGATATTACTTTTCAATTTTGCAAGATTTAATTTTAAAATTTGTATACCTAAAATTTAATCATTTTTGTATAAACTTTAAAAAAATATATATTTTTTTCAATTAAACTTTATTTTTTCTGACCCTATTTAAAGATAAGGGGTTGAATTATTTGTGTATTGAAGCATTTTGAAATATCTCAAACGGATTTTTTTTTTTTTTTTTTTTTTTCCGTGGGGTCCGTCAGACCCCACGTTACCTAATATAGTAACAAAATCAAGATTACCTATCTAGGGTTACTAAACGTTGATGTAGGTAGGCGTTAATTTTTACTGCTTCTCAAGCTAAGATTTTATTTTTTATGCAAAATGAACTCATTAAATTGCCACCAAATTGCAATTTTTAATACGTCATTTCACCCCACAAACTGAAACACCTTTAGGGAGAGAGAGAGAGAGAGAGAGAGAGAGAGAGAATGACATCACCAATACAGTCTTTTAGAACCAAAATGCTGAACGCAACCCTTTTTGCAACAATGCTTAACACAGCATTTGACGACCGATAATTCTCGAGACAACATACATTTGAAACTATACGATGCACTTTCTGAACCATGATTGCGCCATAAGAAATTCATAAGTATAATTCTCTTCACAAGATTCTTTTCGACCTAAAATGGATACCACAATAATATCCGTTTTTTTTTTTAGGATGAACAAAACAACGTACTGTGTTTTCTAAAGGACAGTTTCGTCACACATAGCACATTCATAACAGTAATGCGCACCACAAAACAGTAACACTCCTTTCAAGGCATCAGGCTCACCACAAAACTCTGAATTATACAACAACACTACCAGTATATTACGCACATCAACACTCTTTTGGACTATATTATGCACAACCACACATTGTCATCCTATAATGCGTCTCACATCACACGCAGTGGACTATAATGCGCACAACAACCGTCTTATCGGGCAGCCTAAGTGCATAGCCTTGTTTTATTGGCTGCCTTCACCTTTACGAATATTCTCTCTCTCTCTCTCTCTCTCTCTCTCTCTCTCTCTCTCTCTCTCACACACACACACACACACACACACACACACACACACACACACACACACACATACACACACACACACAATGGCGTTTGTATATATGTTCCTGTAGCGAATAGTCTTTAAAAAATCTAGTCACGAAAACACCGTTTGAGAGCAAACCTTTATTGAGATAGGGCCCCTAGGTCCAGCAGGGATTTTCGTTTCAAGTTTGGCTATTGTCAAGCATCCTTATACTTGTACCTCACACTGTCCTGCCCTGTTGCAAAAGGCCTAACAAAGGAAGGTGGGTTGTTGGTGAAGTTAGGTCAGTTGGCTGGGGGGTAGTGGAACGTGAATAAGGAGGGGGGGTAATTGGTGTGTGTGTGTGTGTGTGTGTGTGTGTGTGTGTGTGTGTGTGTGTGTGTGTGTGTGTGTGTGTGTGTGTGTGTGTGTGTGTGTGTGTGTGTGTGTGTGTGTGTGTGTGTGTGTGTGTGTGTGTGTGTGTGTGTGTGTGTGTGTGTGTGTGTGTGTGTGTGTGTGTGTGTGTGTGTGTGTGAAACTATCACAGAAAGGACTAGAGACCACACAAATAGTTCATACCTCCACCAACGCCAATGCAATTAAATGTTTACTACCTGCAATTTCCTTCCCGTGTACGAAGAAGTTTCGCGGTCTCATATAGTCAGTCATTTAATTCAGCTGTCTTTGTTTACCTTATTGCTGAGTCACAGTGATCGCATACCTCCACCTACGCCAACGAAATTTATGATTTTGCACTTGGATCCGTCTTCATCTACAAATCTAAACGTGCGTCCACACGTGTGCTGAAACATGTGCTGTCAACATGTAAATAACACAATAACGAACAAGATGCAAACATGCTGGGAACATCCGCGTGGCAACATTATGATGAAGTCTCAGCTGCCTCCTTTGGATACATCTATCCCATCACCTCTTCTGTCAGCAGGCTTGAAGCTGCGCTGTAAAATGTTTGCATACATCTGTCCAAATACTGCTGCATACATGTATCCAAAAATGTTGCCAGCTGTGCTCTCAACACACATGGTCGAGGAAACGTGTGGACGCGACTTAATAAACTCTTCCTAGATTCACTCCTATCTCTCCATCTATCCTTCAGATTTCATTGACATTCGATATAACTTTTCTAAGATATTTTCTGTACAAACAGACAGACAAACAAGCACGGTGAACACATAACCTCATCCAACTTTGTTGGCGAAGGTAATAGTACGTAGGGCAAAATCAGTTTCTCGAGAACTACCTCACTGCTCCCTAAAAAATAATGGTCAAACAAGCAGTTTGCCAAACACTTGGGTAGGAACAGTGTGTCCTTCCCGCTAAGTCGTGAGTCGTGCAAATGAAAAGATTATGCCCCACATCGAAAAGTTGTTTGTATTATTATTATTATAATTTTTATCTATCTATCTATTGCCAGACGCCTCAATCCCGTTCGGGGTGGCCACAAACAAATCGCCTCCAAGTCGCCCTGTTCCCCGCCATTTCACTGCCCCGCTCCCAACTCACACACCCCTCTCTCATATACCTCTCCACCCCATCCCTCCATCTCATCCTTGGCCTCCCCCCCCCTCTTCCCCCCTCCATCTCACTCACATACACTCTCTTCGTCAGTCTTTCACCCTCCATCCTCTCCACATGGCCAAACCATCTCAGTGTATTCCTCCTAACGCTTCCTATCACATCCACATCCACACCACAACGCTCCTTTATATTCTCATTTGTCAGCCTGTTTCTCCATGTGACTCCACAGGCTCCTCTTAAATAACTCATATCCACTGCTCTCACTCTTGACTTGTGTCCTTCCAGCAACGTCTAAGCTTCACTTCCATACGTTATTATCACAATACTGTCATGTAGTAACTTTTTCACTTCCATGCTCACTTCCCTGCTTCTTATCACTGCTTTCAAGAACCAGCAACCTTTCTTCCCTGCTGTACCCTTTCAAGCACTTCACCCTCCAAACCTCCATCCTTACTCATCACACTACCCAAGTACTTAAACGTACTCACATTTTTCAATTCCTCACCAACCAACCTCGCTGTACATTCACTGACTTCACCTCCCTCAAAGACCATCACTTTACCCTTCCCTACATTCACCTTTAGATTCCGTTTCTTACACACTCCCAAACTCATCCACCAAGCCTTGCAGCTCCCCTTCGTCTTCACTCAACAACACAGTATCATCTGCAAACAACAGTACAGGGAGTTTCCAAACACTACCCTCTCACACCAGGGCCACTCCAACATCCACTACCCTACCTTGTACCTCTTTTATTACCCCACCCATGTACAGATTGAACAACCATGGAGACATGACACATCCCTGTTTCAACCCAACCTTCAAAGAGAAAAATTCACTCAGTTCACCATCCACACGCACTGCAGCCTTCGCACCATCATACATACTCTTCACAGCATTCAACAACTTCCCATCTACTCCATATATTCTTAATACTTTCCACAATCCTTGTTTATCCACCTTGTCATATGCTTTCTCCAAATCCATGAAAGCTGCATACAACTTCGTTCCCTTCTCTAGAAACTTTTCCACTAAAGATCTAAGAATAAATATCTTATCAACACAACCTCTTCCCTTCCTAAAGCCTCCCTGTTCTTCTCCAACTAATTTCTCTGTTCTTTCTCTAACTCTGTCAATAAGTATCCTACCATACACTTTTCCTCTTATACTAAGAGGACAGATGCCCCTATGATTACCACACACTTCTTTTTCCCCTTTTCCTTTGTACAAGGGAATATTTATACCTGACTTCCAATCCTCCGGGAGTCTACCTTCCTCCCAGGCCAATCTGCACATTTTCCACATCCATTCTACTACAATCTCTCCCCCATACTTCAGCATTTCACCACACACTTCATCAATTCCTGGGGCTTTCCCCAATTTAACTTTCTTCATTGCTTCCACAACTTCTATCTTACTTATTTCTTCCTGTCTTCTCACCTCCCTCCCCCTCTCAGCCATTCCCCAGCCACTTATACTCGTATTATTTCCATCCTCTATGTTCAACAATTCCTTAAAGTGTTTTCTCCATCTGCTCACTTTTTCTCCCTTCTCCACTAGTAATCTACCATTTTTATCTTTCACTCCCCTGCTAACTTCACTTCCACCCTGTCTTACTGTTTTCACCTCTTTCCAGAACATTTTCTTACAGTCCCTCCACTTTACACTCAAATTCCTTCCAAATTCCTCATCAGCTCTCTTCTTACTCTCTCTTACTAATCTTTTCACCTCTTTCTTTCTACATATAACTCTCTCTTCCTCCTCTTAACTTCTTCCACGCCCCTATTTCTCATCCAATCATTGTATGCTTTCCTCTTTTGTGCCACAACCTGTCTCACTGCTTCATTCCACCACGCTGTTCCTTGCACACCCCTCCGTCTTCTCTTCATCCAACACACCACATCACATGCTGCACATATTTCTTCTGTAAATATCCTACACACACCTTCCACATCCCCCATCTACTCCAATTCATATTTGCCCAATCGTTCCTCCACTTCTCTCTTATACTCTGCCTTTTTCTCATCCTCTTGTAACCTTGCCACTCTCCTTACAAATACTCCTTCTTCCCGTCCCTCCCTTCTTCTATCTCTCCATCCTAATTGGACCTTTTTATTATTATTATTATTATTATTATTATTGTTATTATCATCATTATTATTATTATTATCATTATTATTATTATTATCATTATTATTGTTGTTGTTGTTGTTGTTGTTATCACAAGTGTTGTTGTGGTGATGGTAGTGGCAGAAGTTGCAACCCCAGGCTCATAAAAAAGTAAACCCAGTGTACAGAAGGCAGAAGTTACTCTCCTTCTGAAATGCATCCACCTGCTTTTAGGGTACAGGGAGGGGATTATGAGACGTTCGTATAGCTAGGCGGCCTTACTGCCCAGTCATATCGATGCCACCACATGCAGCCGTCCCTCTCCACCACCAAAAGTTGTTTATTAGGTCTTCGAACAACTGTTTGGAGAATGCTGTGCTCCCTCAGTTTTCTGCTTATTATAATTTCTTTCTTCCAAACACAGTTCAGCTAGGTGCCGTCCCATTATTACTTTCATCAATTCGCTTCATGATTGATACTACTGATTCTTGAACTAATACTCCTCCACTCCACTCATTTTTCGTAGTCCTGTTCAGAAAATTAATGGGGTCAAACGTCAAGCCAAATAGTACATTAATTCCAATGTTCTTGTAAATTTATTAATCATCATGGCATACACAGAATGAATATATCAGTGAGTTTTAACTGTGTAACCATCCTGTATGCTACTGGAAATATTGGCAATCTTTAATCTTGGAAATACAATAACATCAGCCTGTCTTGAACCCCCATCAATATAAGTCAGGTTGAATACCTTGTATATCCCCAGTAATTAAGTTTGCCGTATGTGAATGGTGCGGAGATGCAGTAGGGGGAAGCCTGCATGTGTTGTGTGCATGAAGGGTTGAGAACAAGGTAAACGTTCATATTAGTGTGCTGGAGAGAAGAATGAGAATCAGTATTCACAAGATTGCACATACTGTTCTGTCTGGGCTAATATCGGACACTTATCTTCATGTAGTAATAATAATAATAATAATTATAATAATAATAACATAAGTGAAACTGGTAAAAAAGTATCGTATTTATCTTTTCTACTGCCAAACATTCACATGGCTATACGAATATTGTTCATCGCCCGAGACCTCTTGCCCAGTTATACATGGGGTGCAAGGTTGGAATAGGTTTAAAAAGTAGAAATAGAATTAATAAGTTTAAAAACTGAATTAGGAGTAATTGGGAAGGGATTAAAGACGAACAGGATTAAAAGGAATAGGATTAAATTAAGGGAGCTAAGCTACGAACATTCTTTCCTACTGAAATTAACGACGTTTGTATTTAATCATGTAAGCCTCTAAATCTTTGGGCTCCTCCACACAGAAAAATGGGAGAAATGGAGTTCCCCCGAGCTAAGCCCTGTATTGGACTATATAGCCCCGCCAGGGTTACAGGAGGGAGCTACCCCTCCCGGCACGGCAGCCCGGGCGAGGCTCGAACTTGCAATCCCCCGATCACAAGTCCAGCGCGCTACCACTGTGCTACCGCGCCCCCCTCCTCCACACAGAACAATTGTGGTTGTAATATCTGCAGCCTAAGGCTTATCTGAACGTGAAGCCGATGGAATGCAGGTCAACTATGCTCTTTTTTTCTCAGTCCACCATCCTTGTTCGGGGGACGGGAAGGAGGCTCTGGAACGTTTGCTTAGCCAGACACCTCCACCGCCCTGTCATATCGATGCCACCACACGAAGGTGTCCTTCTCTGAGTACTCGTCGGCACAAAGATTAACAATTTCAAACCTTACCACACTTAGCATTTTTCTCGGCTAAGCAAACTCTACTGATGTTAGCCTGCGTGATATAACTACTTGTATATATCCACAGTGTCCCGCATTTTTTTTTTATAAAGTTCAGGAGGACTTTATAGCGCAAATAATAACTGAAAATACTATGTCAACGTGAGTCAAAGTCTCATTCATTACCGAACTGCAATGACTGATGATCTTATGCGAGAAAATAGCATCATAATGATCCCATAAGGAGAATGGGATCCATGTTGATACAGCAGTTTTTACTCAGAATTAGCCTTAGAATAACCTCCTTAAGTTTCTGAAAAAATCTTGTAGGACATCTTGTAGAACAAAGAAAGATTTAGTAGAGATAATTTAAACCCCCTTGACTGCCTAGTTTTCTTTCAGCGGAACAATATCGTCCAGTGTAAGTTTGAATAAAACCCCAAGTTAGTCTGATGTAGCGAATTTTTTTTTCTTGCTCTTATCACCTGTAAAAATAAGTACCTATAACAGCGGAAGGGGTAACTTAGTCTCCTTAGTTTCCACAGAGTCTTCCATTTACCTGCAAATCTCCCTCAATAAGTAAATATATATAAATAAAATTGGTAAAAACTCAAGAGAACGACTATGATAACCTAGATAACCACTCCCATATAAACTCTAAACCATTTCTCTCCCATTGCATTATTAATATTTCACGCTTTTTAATTTCTGACGTTTTTACTCGTTATTCTAGAATTTTTGAACTGAAGAGGTCATATACAACCTTCATTAATCCCTCCACCACTCGAGATCCTTCCTGTATTGGATGAAATAGCGGGGTTTTGGTCTGGTTAAACTGAGAAAGAAGTTAAAGGAGGGAAGGAGTGGAACTGGCATTTAGTCTCCATAAATACTTGTATAAACTCACTGAACTCCTGCCAATAATCCAATAGCAGCTCAAGGGTCCGGTCATTGTTACGTGTAACCTTTTTTGTTTTATAACTTTTTAAATATAAATGATGACTCTCTCTCTCTCTCTCTCTCTCTCTGTACATGTCTGTCCGTCCGTCCGTCCGTCCGTCCGTCTCTCTCTCTCTCTCTCTCTCTCTCTCTGTACATGTCTGTCCGTCCGTCCGTCCGTCCGTCCGTCTCTCTCTCTCACTCTCTCTCTCTCTCTCTCTCTCTCTCTCTCTCATTCACTCACTCACTCACTCACTCACTCTCTCTCTCTTTCTCTCTCTCTCTTTTTTTTTTTTTCTCTCTCTCTCTCTCCCCGAACATAAATATCAGAATGTCAGGTCGGTCACGCACCCGGCTCCACTCGGCTTACCAGGCTTCCACAGGTGAGAGGGACCGGCTGATGGCCTCGGCACTCCGGCACTCTTCGGGAAATACTATGGTATTGTTTGGGGGAATATCTGGCACTGTCTGGGGAAAATACTGGCATTGTTTGAGGGAACTTTGTGGCACTCTTTCGGGAAATTCTGACACTGACTTAAATGTTGACTGTGGCCCTGACGGGAAATTTTGAAAAGAGGAAGGTGATGAAGTCGGCACTGTGGCACTATTTGAAGAATATTGGGACACTTTCTGACAGACATTTCAGAAATCTTTCTGAACATTCTGACACTGCATTTAGACATTCTGGCACTATTTTGAGGGAAATAGTGGTACTTTTAGGTGATATTTTGACTCATACAAAGTTGCGGTAATAACTGTGAACGGTGTTTGACTGTGAGAAATGTATGTGGGCAATTTTGATAGTAAATTCTGGAAATGACGAACTATTTATTCTGGCCTTGTTTGAAGGAATGTTCGTACTGTTTAAGAAAACACTGCTAGGGAAATAGTCCTGGCAACACATGGGAAGAAGATTACTATGACTAAGATAAATTCTGTCACACCTGGTCCCCACACGTTCAAGGGTCGGGTTGATGAGGTCGACACTGCGGCACTGTTTGTGGAAATTTTGACGCCAACAGGGCGTAGCCTGCAGCTCCGTTAGAGTAATGCTATGGCACTGTTTGGAGGAGACAGTCTGGCTTCCCTTCGCACTTTCAGAACATCCATACCACCCTCGGAAACATATCAGGACACTATTTCTCCCGAGTTTATCTTACACTTCCATTTATAAAAAAAAAAAAAAAATACCAGATTCAGATATTTTACACTTCCTTTCTCTTCTCGTTCACTCTAAACTATCACATCGAGTTCACCCACGGAAACATCAGTCTTCCCTTTCATTCTTCTCGCTTGTGTTTCAAAAGTTTTCATCAAATTTCACAATACTCAGATGTCTCAGTGCACTCCATTCTCGGTAACTCACCACTCCCGTATGCAAATAACTTCACAACATCCAGAGAAACAACACTCCGCACTTCTGTTCTCTGAGTCACTCCCCACTTTTCAAAAATTCACAACACCAACAGCAAACTTACTTTCCACTTGGGTTCTTTGCATCATAACTCCACACATTCTGATACCTCACACCGTAGCCAGAGAGAGTTCTCTATATCTGTATTCTCACTAGCTCCACATTTCCATCTTTTAAGCTTTACTCCATTCACTGAGACGTCACTGTACACCCATGTTCTCCTTAATTCCACTCCACACTTCCATATCCTAAATTTCAGACGCCATCCACAGATGCGTCAACTCACACACGCATTGTTTGCAGTTTCTCACTTCCACTTTCGAAAACTTCACCTCACCCATAAGCATTCCTCCACATTCCTGCTCTCCTTGACTACACAGTTTCATTTTCAAAATACTCATTTCACCACAGACATAAACCCACACCCCTATTAGCATCCACTTTAATCAGCTTTCCTTGATCACATCTGTCACTCAAGCACTGTCCGCAGTTTCGCAATTTTAACTATGGTTTACACGACCTTTTCACAGAGAAGACTTAGTGTCCAATGCACATAAAAATAATTTCTCTCCATTTATCGAGCAAAATCTATTCTGTCATTTTACAGTGCTTTCAGTTCCACGATGCCCACTTTAGTTTTTCCTGCTTCTAGACGATTTAATTCAGCTTTTGAGAGGTTTCGAACTGGAGAAGTTGGGTATAGCCTCCATTAATCGCTTTACTAAAGGCCCTCTCCCATAAGTCGACTAAAATTACTCAGGCGCAGCAGGAATGGAATAAAAGTTGCGTCAATATCCTGGCAGAATTAGAGCTTTCAGTACGATGATGTTTGTCTTTAGTGTATGCCTGTTATCGCCGGATGATTTCACTTGACTTACTGTTGGTGAGACCGTTTATAGCCAAGGAATTAGGTACAGCCTGCAGTAGGTCCTTCAGTACCATAAACTATATATATATATATATATATATATATATATATATATATATATATATATATATATATATATATATATATATATACAGTATATATCCTTTTACAGAGGAAGTCATTGCAAATATTTGTTAACACCTTCAATACTGTAGGCTTCAGTTTAACTCGTTCAGTCCAGAGACATGCCATAAAGCACCCACGATAATATAACTACCGGTACATCAACCCTGAATGAGACAGGGTCTAGCCCTGACGTGTGTTCAGTATTGACGGTAGATAGCGCCAAAAAAGTGACATATATATATATATATATATATATATATATATATATATATATATATATATATATATATATATATATGTGTGTTACTAGACCTTAGAACTGTCTACTCTATGCTCAGAATTTGCTACATTATATATATATATATATATATATATATATATATATATATATATATATATATATATATATATATATATATATATATATATATATATATATATATATATTGCACTCAAAATCTCACATACCACTCAACTATTCCTCAAACTATACATTTCGCTTCCCCCAACTCTTTTACACCATATCCAAACTCAACTTACCATTTCCCTAATCTCCTCCCAACCGTTCCCCAGACTGTTTACATTGCTCTTTCTCCCATAATCCACTTCACCATTACTCCATTTAACACCTCTCTCTCTTCCCTACCATCCTTTAATCTCTACTTTTTCAGTTTCTCCAACCCCACTACTTCGCATTTTCTCCTCATTTTTCACAATAATCATCTTTTTATGTCCTCATTTTTACCTCAGTACACAATTCCCCAAACTTCATTCTCCCCAGTTTCCTCCCCACCGTCCCCGAAGAATCAGTCCCTCACACGCCCACCCCAAGCGAACTTCACTCGGCTGATTATTTTGACCTTTCCACACTGTTCCCGACGTATCATTCTCCACACTTATGATCATTCGTTTCATACTTGCTTTTCTATTTTCCACAACCTATCTTTTCATTACCATAGTCAAGGTTAGCTTCCTGCCCCCCCCCCCTTTGGTGTGTGTTTTGTTTATCTAATTCTACTTTTTCACTCCCAGCATTCCAGATTATCATACCCTTTTTCCTTGCCCTTCCGTTTTCCATATTCTGCCCTTTCATACCTACCTTCAAGCTTATCATTCTTCTTTCTTGCTATTCTGTCCTCATATTCTACCTTTTCATTCCCTCAGTCATCATCCATGTTTAATCTTCTGTTTTTAGAATTCCACCCTATTACTCTCAACAGTCTTGATCATCATTCCACACACTGCGTCATCACTTCTCGCACTGAACTACTCATTCCTCACAGCTCTATTCCATCATTGCCCACACTCACGGCATTACTTAAATTTTTGCTGCTCTATTCACCACGTTTTGTCCTTCGTTCCCCATATTCTCACTTCTCTGTTTCTCTCATATTAGCCTTCATTCCCCGAACTTAGTTTCAGCATTCCCACTGTTCTTACTCTTTTCTTCCCCACATTTAACCCACTATTTCCCTCATCCTTCCCAACACTTAATCTCCCCATCTCCACACTCTTACTCTCCCATTTCCATCATTTTGCCCTTCTTTCACCAAACTTTTATATGTTTAGTCTCTGTCGCATACTTCTCATACCCCCTTACTATTCCCAAGACCTAGTGCTGGAGAGGGACGCCTTTATGTGGTGGCTCCGATATAACCAAGCGGCTCAACTACCTGGTTATAGAAACGTCCCTCAGCTACTTCCCTATCCCACAAAAAGAGGATGGTGAATCGCAAGAGAAGGGCAATTTAAGTCTGCAGTCCTCTGGGTTAACGTTTCAGATGAGCCTGGAGCTGCTACTACTATTACTACTCCCGAAGCCCTGATCCAGCAGGTCTTTATGATTTTTGCAGCCATGCCTCTTTTTAACGGTTTCTAATGCATTATTTCCTGAACATTTATTATTTTCCACGTTATTCTTCCTTATCTAATCATCACATTCTCACACTTTCATTCCCCAAACCTCTACCATTCCATTCCCATAAACTCTCACCCTCTCTCGCCATCGTTTTACTCTACTCAAGTTTTCCTGCCCCGCGCATTCCTTATATCTGCACCCCTTGTTCCTGAGGACCCAATAATCAGTTCCCCCACCTCAAAAGACCTGACTCAGCCGGTCATTCTGTCATATAGCCTACAACTGTCCCACCCTAGCGGCTCCAGACGCACTATTACCCATCTTTTCCTCATATTTCATCATATTATTCCCCTTTCTTTGTCTTTCCTTTCAGTGTACCTATTTATTTGCCACATTACATGTATCCTCACTTCCTCTCCATTTCTCACAATATTACTCTTCTCTTTCCCACATTACCGTGTATCTTATATTCTCTACATGTTGCCCTTCATTCTTGACATGCTCATTTTCTTTCCCCATAATTTTGCTTCGTCATTCCCCAAACTACCTTCACAATATCCCACAGTTTGATTTCTTTCACAACATGTTCTCTTCCATTCCCCACAGTCTTCCATCGGTTCACCACAGTCACATCTCATTATTCCCCACAGACTCCTACCGCCCACTTCCTACCTTATACTCAGTTTTATCCCTCCCAACAATCTCTCCTCTTCCATTAATTTAACCAGACTTAATTTGATCATTCCCACGATTGTGTCCTTATTTCTTCACAGCAAACCATTCTCCCAGCTGTACCTCGCTGTCCTGCTAGTTGTGCTCCTACTCCCCAAACGGGACTTTTCACGTTTCTTCCATCGTTCTCTTTATAATAACTATATTTCCCTGTTCACTAAACTCGTAAGACACTAATCAGAGTTTTGAGGCAGTGAGTCAAACTGAGTGTGGGAGTGAATGAGACAGCGCTACAAAGAAAGAGGAAAAGTGAGTGAAAATTCAAAACAAAGCTATAAAAGAACAATTAGTAACCCGGTAATTATATATGAATTATCCCTCTACAAGTAAAATGGAATGTTGCCTTCCTTGCATCTATATTATAATGATCCGATTTCTGTATGTTTGTTTGCTTGTTATCGTAACACGGGAAAACCGGAGAATGTAGCGCAAAGTTTTGCAAGAGCAAGGTACCGTTAAAATGCTCTGACTTGAAGAATAAAACTATTTCCAGTCCAATCTGTCCACCGGTTCCCGAGTTATGACTTATTCCTGAAGATAGGAGGTGACGACATGAAGCGGAGGCCGCAGAAGACGGCTTTTAGGCGAGTTTTTCTAGATACTTTTATAGCAAATGTTCATTGGAAGCTGCAGCCACTGTGTCACCTCTCCACGCCTTTCCCTGTGCTACACGGGAATTTGGTAACGCTCATGACTGGACTGCCACACTGCCATATTGTAGAACTTCTATTAGAATTCACTTATTGTCAGAACTACTACTCTTTGGAACTCGCTCCCACAGATTAATTTACCCCCAAACTTCAACATACGGCAGTTCAAGTCCAGCTGTATTTTTTATTTTTTATTCTTTTTATGAGCAGAGGACATGTATTCTGCTGTACGTTTTTTAAAATTTAATTTGTTTCTCCTTCCTCTATTCATCCTCAGTTTAACAAATGCATTGAGTGATGAGATTTTAAGATTTATTGTAATCAGACTGTAGTGAGTCAAACTAAGTGTGGAAGTGAATGAGACAGAGGCAGTACCAAGGCAAGTGTGCAAGAGAGTGTAAATCAATGAGTAATAGGTTAATTTTCATGCTTGAACTCATTGTTCTTTTTCCTTCTACAGATTTGTCCCTCCAATCCTCAGTCCTACTTTTCACCTCCCCTTCTCTCTCCTCTCCCCCGTCATTCCCCAAGCCCTGTATAAGGCGGCCATTCTGTGATTTACAATCGTGTGCCTCCTACGCGGCCCCAGAGGCAGGGAAGTTTGGTAATATCTGTCGACGGTGTTCTTGCATACTAGGGCTCGCTGTCCACTTCCTTGTTCTGAATTGCTCTCTTATTCTATCAAACATTTTTATATATTGTTATTTCCGATGTTCGTGGGAGGGGAAGTGTGGGAGGGGAAGTGTGGGAGGGGAAGATTGGGAGTGGAAGAGGATGGATTGGAAAGAGTGGGAGGAGGAGAGTGGGCGGAGGAGAGTGGGAGGGGAAGAGTGGGAGAGGAAGAGTGGGAGGGGAAGAATGAGATGGGAAGAGTGATAGGGGAAGAGTGGGAGGGGAAGAGTGGGAGGGGAAGAGTGGGAATGGAAGAGTAAGAGGGGAAGAGTGGGAGGGGAAGAGTGGGAATGGAAGAGTAAGAGGGGAAGAGTGAGAGCGAGAAAGCAAGGATGAAATGGAGAGATGGAGTGGTGGTGTGTGTTGGAGGAAGGGCTGCCTGATGACACAAGACAGGGCGACGTGGAGGAGATTTGTTTGTGGCCATCCCTTCTGTGATTAAGGTATCTGGAGTTAGACAGAAAATAGACACGTTCGTCTTATATATACCATACCTATTACTTTGCTTTATGTGCTTCGTCTTTTTATTTTGTATTATTCCTGCATACTCTTCTCGATCGTTTTTAGTTATTATTCTCATTTTTCATTATTATTTTACACATTCGTCTTTTCTCTGTATTATTTTTTATGTCTGATTTCCTTACACGTCTAACTCCTCACTGTTACTTTATTCCGTGTCCCTCTCCGCCTTCGTATTTATCACTAATTTTTCCTTTTTCTTTTTCCACACGCATCTCGGTCTACAAAAAATATATATACACATCTCGGTCTGCATACTCGTCTTGCTGTCTGGGGCTGGCGTCCACTTCCTCATGCTCAGTGACCGACTTCCTTTTCTCACCCTGTCCTACTTTATCACTGTCATATTTTCTCACTCTCCTATTTTCTCACTGTCTTACTTTCTAATTTCCTTTCTCTCTCCTATACATGCTTGGAGTTCCATTTCCTCACTATCTCATTTTCCCCCCATATTTTCACGTTGTCATACTTCGTCTTCTTTTATTTTTAACCCACATACAGTATTTATCTCACTGTCCCATTTTTCAGCGTCTTATAAACTAAATCTTGTATTTTCAGTAATTTCTCTCACTGTCCTATTTTCTCAGTATTCTCTATTCTCATTGTCTTATAAATTCACCTTATTTTTCTCACTCAGTTCTTTCACTGTCCTCTTTTGTAGTTTTTCTATTCTCTAGCTGTAATTATTATTATTTTTTTTTTTATTGCTGTCCTATTTTTTCACTGTCATACTTTTTCCAGTCCCATTTTCTCTTTTCTATTTTCTCAATGTCTATTTTTTAGTGTCATAATCTCCTCTCTGCTTTATTTTCTTATGTTTTCCTGAACCTTTCAAAGATAAAGGGAATTTCAGGGAAGACCATAAGTTGCTAGAGGTCACATCATAAAGCAGCATTGTATGTAGCTTAAGAAATAGCATATCCTCCTAAGCTATTTATTTCCCCCTGTACACCTCAACATTCCCTTTAATGCAGCTTGTATCTTTCAGTATCGACAATGTAGGCATTAGTAATATGCAAGAGGAGAGTGAAATCTAATATGCAGGATACTCGGAAATTGTGAAGAAGGAGGCGGCATTATGAAGCCTCCCATGGGACCCAGAATTTCGTCCCCCGTTTCTCCATAATTTAGTCGCTTTCTGATCAGGTCGTTGTCTCTCCTGGTGTGGTCATGTCCAGGTCGTGTCACCACTCTGCAGTGTCGTGTCCTGATTGGGTCCGGGAGCAATGATCATGTACGAAAAAATTAGCCTCTTCTTCTCTAAGATTTTAAAGACTGTTTCTTATTTAATTTACTTGCTGTTCAGGGCGACCATTATCTCAAACTCTTTCTGGTTTAGCTGCTTCACATTGTATTCATTTCCCTCCTCAGTCGTTTCTATATATATATTGGTCTTCTCGTGTATGTGTCATTGTATTTCTTAGTTATTTTTAAGACTTTTTTTTTTTTTTATGTTCAATTTGCTTGTTGTTCAGGATGCTCCTTATCTTAGACTTTGTCTGGTTTAGGTGTTTCACATTTTATTCGTTTCCCTTTTGAGTCTTTTCTAATCTGTGTCTTTTTATGTGTGGGTCATTGTACATCATCTTTTCAGGAGACCTTGTTTAATATTTATTCCCTTGTTGTTCAGGACGATCCTTGTCTCACACTTTCTGGTTTAGGTGCTTCACATTTTATTCGTTTCCCTTTTGAGTAATTTCTAATCTAAGTCTTTTCATGTGTGGATCATTGTTTATCTTCGTTATTTTTACGAGTTTTTTGCTTTTTTTTGTTTAATCGCTTGTTGCTCAGGACGTCCCTTATCTTAGACTTTTCTGACTTAGTTGCTTCGCATTTTATTCGTTTCCTGTTTGGGTCTTTTCTAATATTGATCTTATCATGTGTGGGTCATTGCTTATCTTTTTTTTTTTTTTTTTTTTATCTCATATTTAAGAAGTTAAGTGAGTCGTTTCCTGTTGAAGGGTTTTACTGTTTTATTTATTCGATGGCTTTATTCATTGTCTTATATATTATTCCCTTCCATGCTTGATAGATTCCCGTTTTATTTTGCATCCTGTTTGATTCGTCGCTTGTTAGTCGTTTCGTCCACGTTATTTGTATTCTCAGTGGTACAGAAGACTTCGTTGCACTCTTTCTTTAGCGAATTATTATGCATATTACACACTGATAGCCGTTTATGTCAAATACTTCTAGGCTGGTATCCTTTTCGGTTAAACTCTCTAATCTCAAACACCGTTCCCTCAGCGATTTCTCTATTAGCCCTACTGTTCTCTTCTGTGTTGCAAGATTCCTTCTACTTTCTCTCTACTAGTCATAAATAAATTGCAGAAGGGTACTAACCAGGCATATCCAAAAAATAAATTGCCAAGGAAGAGGCGTTCGAGAGCTTCCTTGGCTGACGAAATACCGAAATTTTTCTACAGTAAAGTACATGAGATAAAAAGATGTGCCACGCAAATCAAGTCGCCGACGAAAAGGTGTTCGGAATATCAGAAGTCACTATGGTCTGTATTTTCGTCGGTTATGGAAACTCCCTAGCACCTCTTCCTTGGCGATTAATGCTTGGACACGGCTGGTTAACATCATTCTGTACTTTTTTTTATGCTGAAAAATGCTGGTACTAGAATGACTTACATAATACGGAAGAAGACGGTAAGGAAAATAAGGAAAATAAATCGATTAGGAAGGTGTTAGGGAGCTTCCTTAAATCGACGAGAATACGAGCCTAAGACTGCAATCCTTGGGCCTAACTGGAACACTGTAGCACACTTTTGGGGAGTAATAAGTAAAATAAATCGCATAGGCAGAGGTATTAGGCGGCTTTCGTAAATCGACTAGAAGATGGGCCTAAAAGACTTCATTCCTTGAGCCTAATTCGAACCCAGTACCGCGGCTCTTGTTCATTCTTAAGTCTCTCAAGATCCTGTCGAGTTCGGTCTCTGTCTTGCCGTGTCATAAAGTGTTGATCGTGTCCAAAGAAAGTGTCGCCCTGTAAGTTATCGAAATGCAAAGTGGCTGATCGTGTTAGGCTGGTTGTAGTAATTGACTGGTGAATAATGCTGGTGAGGGAGAGAGGGAGGGAGGGAAGAGGAAGAAGAAACACGAGGGGGAGGGAAGGAGGGAGAGAAGAGGAAGGAGGGAGAGAAGAGGAAGAAGGAACACGAGGGGGAGGGAGGGGGGGGGAGAGGAACACTAGGAGAGTGTGAGAGCTAAGCAGAGAAAGTGGCAGAGGAAGACGATGAGAAAGAGTGAGAGAGTGGGAGGGAGGAGGATAAGGGAGGATAGGAAGAAGTGAGAGGTAAGGGAGGGAGGAAGGAAAAAGGAGAGAGGGGGGTCAAAATGGAGAGAGAGAGGGAGGGAGTGAGGAGAAGGAGAAACTGAGGGAAGGAAAAGCGAAAAGCAAGGACAAGAAATATGAAATACGAAGGAATATTAATGGCTTTAAGCGTAATGCCACTCCCAGAGCACATAAGATATTGAAAATAGGTAGACAGAGATGCGGATATACATCGACAGATAGACAGAAAGAGAAGGATAGAGACAAAGACGAACTGATAGAAAGTGTGCGACTGCGGTAACCACTGAGCTATGTGGGTTTGTTTGCTTATCGAAGTACCTTAACCCTAACCCACTCCTCCTCCACCCCCCAGAAAAATCCACCAACATTTTCCTGAAACAGTCGCCGGTTTGGCAAATATATTCTGATATAGTCTCAGTTGTCAGGAAATTAAATGTGTTATGCTACAAAGGGCCCTGCAATTAATTCTGATTCGATTCCGCTCCTATTGCCAAAAACAAGCAAACAAAAAAAAAGAAACAAGTAAATCCCCCAACAGTTTCAGAACAATCGTTGTTACAAACTAATTTTGATATGGTTCCAGCAATTCCGCAGAACTACAGTAATGTGTTCCTGATACAGACTATGAAAGATAATATAACAACTACACTGATAAGTTTATATTGTGCATCTCGTGATACATACATACATATATGCATAAATACATTCATACATGCATTTCTACATACATACATACATATATACATATATATATACATACATATACAGAAAAACATATGCAGAAGAATTTGTGAACCGATAATCACAGTTTATATTTACGTACAGAAACATGCATGCATACTTACAAAAAATCTATCTATCTATCTATCTATCTATAGCCCGACGCCCTAATCCCGCAAAGGGTGGCCGCAGACAAAACGCCTCCAAGTCACTCTGTCACCCACCATTTGACTCCCCTCCCCCCAACTCACCCCCCCCTCCCTCATATACCTCTCAACTCCATCCCTCCACCTCATCCTCGGTCTACCCCTCCCTCTCCCTCCCTCCACCTCACCCCCATACACCCTCTTAGTCAGTCTTTCACTCTCCATCCTCTCCACATGTCCAAACCACCTCAGTGTATTTCTCCTAATCTTTTCAACCACATCCACATCTACCCCACAACGTTCCTTCACTTCTTCATTCGTCAACCTGTCCCTCCATGTCACTCCACATGCTCCTCTCAAGTAACTAATTTCCACTGCTCTCACTCTTGACTTGTTCCCCTCTTGCAAGGTCCACGCCTCGCTTCCATACGTCAGGGTAGGGATCACAATACCATCATGCAGAGACTTCTTAACTTCCATACTCACTTCCCTATTTCTCATCACTGCTTTCAGCATGCCTACAACCTTCCTTCCCTGCTGTACCCTTTCACGCACTTCATCCCCCAAAGTTCCATCCTTACTCATCACACTACCCAAGTACTTGAATGCACTCACATTCTCCATATCCTCACCATCCAACCTCACTGCACACTCTGTGACTTCATTCCTCTCAAACACCATAACTTTACTTTTGTTTACATTAACTTTCAGCTTCCTCCTCCTACACACTGTCCCAAATTCATTCACCAAACCTTGCAACTCCCATTCATCTTCACTCAACAATACTGTATCATCAGCAAACAGCAACACCGGAAGCTTCCAAATCTCACCCTCATTCGTTAGGGCCACCCCACATCCACTGCCCTACCTTGTACCTCCTTTACGACCCCATCCATATATATATTAAACAGCCATGGAGACATTACACACCCCTGTTTCAGTCCCACATTGAGATCAAAGAACTCACTCAGCTCACCATCCACTCGCACCGTAGCCCTAGCTCCCTCGTACATACTCTTCACAGCACTCAACAATTTCCCCTCCACTCCATATATTCTTAATACCTTCCACATACCTTTCCTATCTATTCTGTCATAAGCTTTCTCCAAGTCCATGAAGGCAAAGCGTACACTTTTCCTTCCCTTCTCTAGATACTTCTCCACTAAACATCTTAGAACAAATATCTGATCTACACACCCTTTTCCCTTCCTAAATCCCCCTTGTTCTTCTCCAACTAGCTCCTCTGTCATATGCCTAACCCTATCAATGAGTATTCTACCATATATTTTACCAGTCACACTAAGAAGGCAAATACCCCTATGGTTACCACATACTTCTCTCTCCACTTTTCCTTTGTACAGAGGAAAAATTATACCTGATTTCCAGTCCTCAGGAACCCTTCCATCTTCCCAAGCCAATCTACACAACTTCCATATCCACTCCACAACAATCTCACCCCCATACCTAAGCATTTCACCACATACTCCATCAATTCCTGGGGCCTTTCCCAGCTTAATCTTCTTCATCGCTTCCACTACTTCCGACCTACTGATCTCTTCCTCCCTCCTCTCATCTCTTCTTCTCCCAGCCATTCCCCAACCACTTATACTCACACTGCTCTCACTCTCTACATTCAACAAATCCTCAAAGTGCTCCTTCCATCTCCTCAATTTCTCTCTCTTCTCTACCAACAATCTATTATTCCTATCTTTCACTCCCCTACTATTTCCCCTTTCACACATCCTTACTTTCTTTACCTCCTTCCAAAACAATTTCTTACTCTCCCTCCATTTCACACTCAGATTCCTCCCAAACTCTTCATCCACTTTCTTCTTACTCTCCTTCACCAGTCTCTTAACCTCCCTTCTCCTGCTCACATATACCTCTCTCTTCTCTCTCTCATCTTCTCCCCTACATGAAATGTGTGCAGACCAGCCGCTGCAACGCACATGCATTATATACATACACCAGTATGTAAGGTGTATGCAAACCGACATCTATGATACATATAGTCCAAACAATACACACACACACACACACACACACACACACACACACACACACACACACACACACACACACACACACACACACACACACACACACATACACACACCATCTACACACAATATACATACATACAACGAAATACTCAAACAAGGTCACGTTACTCCACGTCAAAATAACAGCAAACGAGGTAGGTGAGCAAAAGACCATTCGGTTTTATTACCATCCCGGCCCCCAATAACCCAGGCCTTATAAATACTGGCTCCCCAAAACAATGAATGCAGGCAGGGTCTTCGCGGGCCATCGCAATATTTCCCTCGTAAAATATATACTCCTGTTAAAATTTTATAGTCTGTCAACAGAGAATGAAAATTAAAGTAAATTCAGCCATTGTTTACTGGCCGACTCAACCTGCCCCCGAGCCGTATCCATAATTCATGAGAGTGCTGAGCCCAGAGATGCACATTAGCTCAGACGGGGGACAACTCAGTAGCGGACATTTTGGTGACTTTCAGGAGGTCCTTCTCTAGTCCAGAACACAAATTATGGAGACCGTAAACACCAAACTGTTACCTTTCGAACCCCTAAGAGACATACACTCAGATTCCAGACAGTCTTTCAAATATTATTAGAGAAGAAGGGACAACCCAGAAGCAGACATTTTGGTGACATTCTGGAGGTTCTTCTATAGTCGGGAACAAATTATGGAGACTGTGAATACCAAACTGTTTCCCTTCGAACCCCTAGGAAACTTACACCCATTTTCCAGGCGATCTTTCGCATATCAGCAATTCAGATGGGGGACAATTCAGAAGAGGATATTTTGGTGAATGTAAGGGCACTTTCTAGTGTGTCTTGTACAGCTGTGAACACAAATTATGGACATATAGAATGGTATTCCTTTGTATTTCGAGTCCACATTAGGCTTATGCCAGATTTTTGGGTAGTCTTTCTCATATTGTTAATTCAGGCAGAGGTCAACTCAGAGGCGGACATTTTGGCGGCTGTAAGGGCTCTTCCTGAAGGCCTTCTGCAATCGAAGATACAGATTATGCAAACCTTGAATGCCAAACTCCCACCTTTTGAACCAAAAGGAAACTTACACCAAGTTTCCAGATATTCATTCACATATTAACTCAGACAAGACACAGGTCGACGTTTTGGTGACCACGGCAGATCCTTGTGCGTATGGTACTTAAGTTTTGGAAACTTGGAATTGTAACCTATAATACTATAACAAAGAGGAGGACACACACCTGGAAGTCAGATATAGCTTTAAATTAACTGGACCTGAAAGTGAGGCTGCATTTGGACAATTTTATGGTTGTTTTAGTGACTGCTGGAGACGTACGTATGTGTGTGTGTGTGTGTGTGTGTGTGTGTGTGTGTGTGTGTGTGTGTGTGTGTGTGTGTGTGTGTGTGTGTGTGTGTGTGTGTGTGTGTGTGTGTGTGTGTGTGTGTGTGTGTGTGTGTGTGTGTGTGTGTGTGTGTGTGTGTTTGTTTGTTTTACCAAGTTTCGCAAGCCTGGCATTCTAAACTTGTACAGTTTAAACCCCTTGAGGATGTAGACCCACTTTCCATGATGATCTTTCACACAGCATAGCCCAGGAGGAGGACAACCCAGGATTATTATTATTTGTATTACTGATTATTGTTAATTATTATACTTATTTATTATTATTATTATTATTATTATTATTATGATTATGGTTATGATTATATTTATGATTATGATTATGATTATGATTATGATGATGATGATTATTACCATTATTATCATTATTATTATTTTTATTATTATTATTGTTGTTGTTGTTGTTATTGTTGTTGTTGTTGATATTATTACTCTTGCAATTTTGTGACTGCGAGGGTGTTCAGAGCCTTGTGCAATCAGGGACAAAAATTCGGTCATTATGTTCCCCCCTCTTACTTCCGTTTGCTGGTTAATTTTTTTAAGGTGAGAGAGGCTTGTTGAGTACAGATTATTCTTCTTTCCTCATTTCTGTGTTATGATGTTCCGTAAAGGATGTGACAGACATGCCCCAAGGGTGAATTAGATGGAGTGGAATTTTTCTCTGACTGTATGTGTGCTACTTATTTCTGGAAAACTGGAATACTAAGCTGGTATATTTTGAATCTTTTCAAGACTTGCACCCAACTTCCTTTTAGCTCTTCAGGCAACATTATCCCAGAAGGTGAATAACTCAGGCCGACATTTTAGTGACTGCTGGAGACCACTGTATATAATTATGTGCTAGTAAGTTTTGTAAATCCATAAAAGCTAAACTAACTACTGCTTATTGCACCCAGATTTCAAATATTTCTTCAACTATAAAACTTGAAAGTGGGACATTTTCAAGGCCATTTTCGCGAAGACTAGTGACCATGTGAATGCCACTATATTTTTAAAAAGTGGAATATAACATGTATATTTTGCAACACTGGAAAGTCTACACTTATCCTTCACACATGAGCTGTTGACTCTAAACTATAGCAATACCTGAACAATGCCATGGTCAGTTTGGTGGTGAGTAAGGTTCTCCTCCAAAGACCTTTGTTTGTGTGCTGCTAAGTTTTGGAAGTCTGGATTTTTTTTTTTTTTTCATGTGACCGGCTCTGGGCATAGGCCGCACAGCCTGGTTTCAGGGCCCAGTAGTTCTCCTATGTACCGCACACCTTTATACTCTATACTCTTTTAATTCTAACTTAGCCAAGAGTTGTCTTCTCTTCATCTTGAATACTGAAGTGTAGCACTAGATTAGCACAAAACTGTCATGATAGTAACGAAGAAGAACAATGGATGTAGAGTTGAAGCATTATCCTTTCCTGTCATTCATCAACGTAGAATATGCTACAAAAGATGAAAAGTTTGGCCAGGTTAAAATGAAAAGAGTATAGTATATTCTAAACCTACAGAATATCTTGATTCAGTTTTCAGATAGGCTTTCATACATTAGCCCAGACAGGGGAGAGGGAGTCAACTCAAGCGTTCGTTTTGGTGACTGATGGGGGGTATTGTATGCGTTAATTTCCTAAAACATGCAATACTAAATTAATACTGTATAATAACCCCCTATTTCAAATAGCCTCATCCTTCAGCCTCTTCTTGAACTCATTATAACTTTTAAGAAGAGTATATTTGGTCAAGTACACACCCATTTTTGTCTTCTGGAAGCATGGAATACTGATTTTTTATAAGAAACTAGGATTACTAAGACATGCAACATTACACCTAGGATTTTAAAAGACATCACACATTATGACTGAAAACTGTGTATGCAGACAACGACACAGCCATACCTGTGACTGCTAGAGCCCCCGTTGTAATTATTAATTATTTCTGGAAGCATGAAATACTAAGCCAATACATTTCAAGCCCCAAGAAGATTTAGACCCACCTTGCCAATGTGACTGTATCTGAACTACCTGAGCAATTTTGGTGAAGGCTGGGGCACCCTTTGGGAGATCGACGAAGTTTCGAGTTGTCGAACGTATTTACCATCAATGCCCTTTTGTTACTTATCTATCTATCTATCTATCTATCTATCTATCTATCTATCTATCTATATATATATATATATATACATTATTTTTTTCAGGAATTAGACATAGAAAGATACTGGACATTCATTTAACTAACGATAACTTGCCTCATACAACTTAGGAGACGTGGGAAGCCTATATCGTACTCTCTTTTCATTGTTCAGCCGGGGAAAGCAAATAACCTATGTGGCAGGGAATTCATCATAAGTTTGTTTGTGTATATCGGTCTTGAAATACTTGACTGGAATATTTCCACTCAGCTTTCACGTAACTTTACACGTAACGGGACCAGAGTGTGTGATAACAGTTGGACACAGTATGGAGGACATGGCCAAATTATTTACCAAAGACATCCCGAAAGTACAAGGATCTAAATTCTTGCTCATCTAACCCACTAAAAATATGTTAATGAAGAAAGTAATTTTTAAAAATCATGATCATCATCATCGCCTTCGTCCTCAACGCCATCATAATAATCGCCACCACCATCCCCGCCATCGTCATCGCCATCGCCGTCGCCAAACTACTACTACTACTACTACTGCTGCTGATCTACTACTACTACTACTACAACTACTACTACTGCTACTACTACTACTACTACTACTACTACTACTACAACAACAACTACTACTACTACTACTACTACTACTACTACTACTACCGCACTGCTACTGTAACTGAGTGGATTTAATCAGAGGAGAGCCATTGATTTAGACTAGACAATTCATTTCAGTCAGTAATCCGTGTTGTTTTGCAGCCCAGTGTAATGTCAAGCGTGTGTGTGTGTGTGTGTGTGTGTGTGTGTGTGTGTGTGTGTGTGTGTGTGTGTGTGTGTGTGTGTGTGTGTGTGTGTGTGTGTGTGTGTGTGTGTGTGTGTGTGTGTGTGTGTGTGTGTGTGTGTGTGTGTGTGTGTGTGTGTGTGTGTGTTTTAATCTCACGCAGTTTACAAAAAAATAGTTACTCTCTGCTTCTTAACGTTTGCTACCCTGTGATGCCTTTTTTATGTTTTTTGTAGGTAGCACCATATACATTTATTTTTATAATGGAAAATCTGTCGTACAAAAAGGAGTAGAATCAATCTCCCTTAACTCTATAAGTGTGATATCCTCTTAAGCTTATTCTACTGCCAGATTTTTTTTCGTCTTAAGACTGACCTCCGGTAGTGATGGGATGACAGTCATTTCTCTTTAATCTGGCCAGGATTTCCCTGTTTTGCAGCTTATTTCTCGTAGCTTAGTGGCAGAAAAAGATGTCAACTCTTTCTTTTATGTACCAAATTCTGAACATATTTATCATATCTTTTCAACATATTTTCTTCTGTTCATCATATTTCCTTTTATGCCTGACAACGTTCATCATAATTTTACTTCCAACTAAAAATGGGATAAGTATGGTAGAGTACTAGCTTAGGCAACTATTGGCAAATTATGACTGCATAATGAAAAGGAGGATCTATGCACCTTGGAGGAAAATATGGAAACTGAAAAACCAAGCAGTAAGGGTGCCTTCTACAATATAGTGAGATGAGTAAAGTTGTGGATGAACAGGGAGACGTTGGCAGAAATGTTAATGAACAGTACAGAGCCCTCAAGAACAACATCTTGAGAGTTACTGATTCAGTGTGTGGATGGAAAAGGAATCCCCCAAAACATTAAATAACTTGGTGGTGGGATGAGGGTGTAGAAGTTGGAGTTAAGGAGAAAAGAGGGCTTTTCCGGGAATAATAAAAAAAAAATGGTAACAAAGAGCGATACTTGTCCGCCAAGCGTAGGGCTAGAATAGAGGTTTACAGGGCAAAGTCTGAGTCTCAGAGACCTTTCATTGATAACCCAAATAGTGTGGAGAGGAGGAATGTGATATTTAAGGTAGCAAATAAGGTGAAGGAGGAGAATAGGGATACCATAGGTAACAATATGAGAGGAACAATGAAGGAAAGATAGTGGTAAACAGTGGGTATATTAAAGACTCCTGGAGAGAGCATTACAACCGGTTGTTGAATGAAGAGTTTGATTGGAACAAGGAAGGTCTGGAGTCAGCAGATCCAGTGTCTGGCCCTTGGTCTTTGATTGACGCTGCTACTGTGAGCAGGGCAACGGGCAAGATATCGGTGGGGAAAGCAGTAGGGGTGTCTATGATGACTGCTGAAATTTTGAAGGCCCCAGGAGAAATAGGAGTGGGGTTAGTCACCGACTTGATAATACGATTACATATGAGGGTGTTGTCTCAAATGACTGGCTGGGGAGTGTAATTGTAAACATGTACAAGGGAAAGGGTGATGCCATGGAAAAAGGAAATTATAGAGGCATAAAACTTTTGGACCAGATAATAAAGGTAATGGAGAGTTCTAGAAGGTATGTTTAAAGAAAGAGTGAATATTGATGAGATGCTGTTTGGGTTTATGCCAGGCAATGGGACATTGTTCGACAGCTTCAGGGAAAATAATTAAGAAAGAAAAAGGAACTGTGTTTTGTTTTTGTTGATTTGGAGAAGGCCTCTGACAGAGTCCCTAGAGGTGGTGAAGTGGGCAATGAGAAAGCTTGGGATCGAGGAGTGGCTGGTTAGGGTGGTTATGGCTATGTAAGAGGGAGCTTGCAACCAGGTAAGGGCGAATGGAGATATGAGTTTTCCATGAAAGTTGGTGTGCATCAGGGGTCAGTCTTGAGCCCCTTGTTATTTATCATGGTACTTGAAGCCCTCTCACGTGACATCATAAATGGACTTCCGTGACAGAGGTTGTATGGTGATGATTTGGTGTTGATTGCAGAGAATGAATGGGAGGCGGTGTAAAGATTTAGGAAGTGGAGAGACGGTATGGGGTACAAGGGCTTAAGAGTAAATTTTCATAAAACAAAAGTGATGGTACTTAGGGCTAGTGGCGGTACTGTCAGACAAGGAGGAGAGTGGCCATGTGCGATTTGCCACAATGACGTGGGAAGTATTTCCATTTTGTGCAGTGTTTGTGATAAGTGGGCGCATAAGAGATGTTATGGTATTAGAGGTGGACTGCGACGGTGTTTTCATTTGGTGTGTCAGGGAGAGCATGTGGAGATTGTCAGGCGTGAAAGGATTGAACTTGCTGTGAGTCTCTTGAGTGTGTGGAGAGTTTTGCGATTTGGAGGACATGTTTTGTGCTGGAGGTGGGGCTGGAGCGAGCTCTGTGGCTAGAGAAGACGTTCAGGTAGTTGTTGCCTCTCCTGACATTGAGAGGGCTCTCCCTAGGTGCTAAGGTATCTTTGTATGCGGCATGTGTTAGGAGTGTAATGCTGAATGGTAGAGACATGGGACAGTAAAGGAAGAGGATATTTGCAGGCTCAAACGTACAAAAGTGACAATGATTAGGTGGATGTGCAGTGCGTCCCTGAGTGCGAGGCCTGGAGGGACTACAGTATGTTTACAATAGAAGAGTTGAGAGGTAGGATGGGACTGGAGTGTATTGGTGTTGTGATGAGGAGAGGTAGATTGAGGTGGTTTGGGCATGTTTTGAAGACTGGGGATGATAATTCGGTGCGGAAAGTAAGAAGTGTTAAAGCTAGGGGTAGGGTTGCGAGAGGTAAACCGAAATAGACCTAGGATGAGGTTATTGAGTGTAACCTCAGGGACAAGGGACTGAATAGGGTGGCTGACAGAGATCGAGCAGCATGGAGAGACGCAATTAGGTGACCAAGGCCGACGCATGCAAGCATGTTGTAGCTTTCAAAAACGAAACGAAACGAAACGATACCTCCAACCGACCCTTGACTGGCAACCTCAAATCACCACACCACCTAACGCTTCTATATTTACTGGCAAATTTTAGAAGCGATGGATCACAGATGAAATGATGGCTGGCTGTTACTCTGATGAGTTTTCGCAATATTATAATTAAACACGCTCCTATTACACAAAATGACCCTGAGGCCTTGGTTCAAATGTTTTTACGAAATGGCTGTGTTAATATATTTTTACGAAATCGAGTGTGTGTGTGTGTGTGTGTGTGTGTGTGTGTGTGTGTGTGTGTGTGTGTGTGTGTGTGTGTGTGTGTGTGTGTGTGTGTGTGTGTGTGTGTGTGTGTGTGTGTGCTTGCATTCATGTACGCGTTTTTCCTTAACCCATGAATCTGGATATGTGTCTTCTCACTTTATTCTTCTTCACATTATTTTTTTAAAGGTTGGGACGCTCCTTTAGAACCAGAGGAGATACTTAAATCCTTCATGAAAATCTTCGCTGCTAGAAAACCTTTCCTGACTGAATAAAACTGATGGTAGTAGACTGACCAGAGTAAAAGAAAAGAGAAGGAGATATGCAGGAAAGTAAACAGGGAAGTAGCCAGCGAGGAGGAGGGCAGGGATGTAAGATAGGTGGGATGATAAGTAGGAACCGAAGCAGGTATGTAGGGAAAAGCAACAAGAGCTGCAAGATAATTTTTATATGCTAAAGAAATAATTTGCAACTTATTTCCTCAAAGCTAAAGGATCACATATGCCTAGCAGAGAGGCTGCAAAATCTAAAGCCATCACACAAGAATCTACTGTACACGGGAAGAATTGTACGAGACTATCCCTTAAGACCATAGGAAATGAATATATATTATATTCATATACATTTGAGCAAAAAAGGAGGTGTTGAAACATTTGGAAAAGTTTCTCTCTCTCTCTCTCTCTCTCTCTCTCTCTCTCTCTCTCTCTCTCTCTCTCTCTCTCTTTTATTCCATTAACCCGCAGTGCATGACATTTTCATTGCACAGTAAAACTGGGATTAATAACGAGAGATTAATTGGAATTTAACTTATGTATTTATTTTTTTTGTACCTATCTAGTCTTTCGCCTATTTTTCTTTTTTTTTATTCTGTTCCTTGTATCCGCTATGAAGTACTAATGTATCGGGCAAATATACTTGGGAAAATGTTGAGCGATTGGGGACAGCATTTTCGTATATTTTCGACTTCCTGTATTTACTGAGATTATTCTTTTTTTTTCAATCGTGAACTACTAAAACATTTTCTGTGCTCACATTTGCAAGAAAAATTAACAGATTTGGTTACGACTTTTCTATATGTTTTTCTTATTTTTTACATGTTCTGTATATCATCAACCCCAAACTTTTGAGATATATTCTCTATTTCTATTTAGTGGTCATCTTCTGGAATTAAAACACTGTCATAGTTGCCATGTTCTTCCTGAACGGTTTATTTTGAAGTAAAAATAAATGATAGCTTTGATCATTCTGTTCATCGCATCCGTTTGGGATATTTTTCTATATCCGAGCCGATTCTAGAGCGGGGTACTGTTATGGTCGACATTGTGCGTGGAGGGGGGGGGGTCAGTTCAACTAAAAAAATATTGATCCGAGTTTTACCAAATTTTGTGGAAGGATTATGGGACAGCCAAGGACTAAACCTGTTGTTTTTAGAGGAATAAGTCAAGTGTCAATGTCACAGGGCTAGGTTAATCTGGATCAAGCAAGGTAACCCTTAAAAGTTGTTATCCTTTTCATACCAACTTGGTGGAATGGTTGAAGGTAAGGGTAGCAAGACCGACGGTAGTCATTTCTGAGAACAGTCAGGTCAATACAAAGATCACTGGGCAACATCAAAGTTCGACCCGTGTGTTGTGTAAACATAAGGAAACTAAAATAATTCTGATCTTTGAACCATGTTTAGCGGAATGTTTTAGAGTCAGTTAAACACGTAACATATAGTTTTAGAGAACAACTGGCCGAAGGTCAAGGTAATATAACAAGGTCAGTTGAAACGACTTTGATTCGATTTATACTAAACTATGTGGAGGGGTTCTAAGTCGATATTAAAAAGAATTCTGTTTTGCAACAGTTAATGTCAAGGTCACATGGCAAGGTCAGTTTGAACAATGTCGATCCAATTTAGACCAAATTTTGTGGGAAGGTTCAGAGTTAAGCGAGAATAAAGGAATTCGATTGTGAAAATACGTAAAACATCAATGTCACAGGACAAGGCCAAATGTTCTGCGCTATAAGTTAAACTCTACTCTTCGATCTGGCTACACTTAGTGGAAAGACTGAGAGTTTGTTAAGGGTTAAGTTATTTGATTTGCATAATAAGAGGCCAAGGATTAAGACTGAAGGCAATTTAAAAATTGTGATCCGATTTGCACTTGAATCGGTGGAAAGGGTAAGAGTCAACCACGAGTGAACTAATTTGATTTTGTAAGCAATCGGTAAAAGGCTAAGGAAACAGGGCAAGGTCAAGTATTTTGTTTTATGCCAGTTGTGGAAGCTGGTATTAAATCCTCTTAGTGCATTTTTTTTTTCCCGTGCTTCTGTTTATAAATTTACATTGTTTTATCTACAAAGCTTTTGGCGTCACTACTCCTTTGATTAATGCTGTCTTGGTTAATGTGTCATAAAAAGACTTTGTAGTTACTTGTAGAGAAGTTATATATATTAGGATGAAGAGAGAACCTGTATATATATATATATTAGACTTGTTGACGAGTGGTTGTTATACTTGAGTTGTGTGTACGTTGATAATCTTGGTTCCCATTTGTCATGTAGTGACAGGAGAGATAAAGAAGAGTATGGGACTATTTTTATTTGTTTTGGAAATATTAACAAGTCTCTCACTCACGAGTGAGTATAAGTAGAATCCCTGTCTCCCTGTCTCGCTCTCTCCCTCTCTCTTCCAAGTTGCTAAGCCTTTCTCCCCACTACCTGCCGATTCTATGGTCTCTCTTCTTCTGAGCTCTCTTTCCTAAATTCTGGTGAAACAGGAGTCGTGTCACGTGTGTTCACTGTGGTTGGAAAGTTCTAGAAGCCTGTGTGTGAGTATGTGTGTATATGTGTGTATGGTCACTAGGCTTTGTTCACCTGGTGTTTCGCTGACAAACTAACTGCATCATCTCCTGACTTGCTACTTCCTAATCTGTCGTCAGCTTTTCCTCAGTATAACTTGCAAGATCATTTCCCATTCCCAGGCTCGCATAGAGCTGTCTATCTGTCTATTTATCTATCTATCTATTATGATTTTTAATAATAATATGGAGTCCTAACATATGCTCGGCACACGCCACTGGAGGTCCTCCGACAGCAATCATCATTGACATATGCTAATCTATTAGTATATAATATTGAATATAATATTGTATACATATAACATTCACAGTAAATAGCAATTATCCAGTAATATTACATTTTAAATAAGTTGTATACATAATTGAATAAATGCAATGGTTGTTGTATAATATTTTGTAAGATGTGTATGTATAACAGACATATGCATATAATTGTGCAATGGTAATACTGCTAGGTTATACATTACATATTGAGTTATCCCTTTAGTAATGTCTAATATTTCACCTAACTTGTATGATGATACTGGTAATACAGAATTGTGGTATAGTTGTATGACTTATAACATTGTAGTAGCATTGTAGTAATACATAATTGTAACATTTTATGAATTGTTACAAAATATTGTGGTAATGCATAATTGTGTTGGCCTTATAATTGTAGTTACATTTTGTTAATGCAACTGTTACATAAGTGTCTTGGCCTTATAATTGTAGTTAAAGTTACATAAAAGTTACATCTTGTTAATGCAACTGTTACATAATTGTTACATATTGTTTGTAGTTACATAATTGTAGTTAAAGTTACATAAAAGTTACATCTTGTTAATGCAACTGTTACATAATTGGCAAAGTGTAACATAATGCAATCGTTTGTCGTTACGTAATTGTTACATATCGTTTGTAGTTACATAATTGTAGTTAAAGTTACATAAAAGTTACATCTTGTTAATGCAACTGTTACATAAATGGTACATATTGTTTGTAGTTACATAACTGTAGCAAGTGTAATATAATGCAATCGTTTGTCGTTACATAATTGTTACATATCGTTTGTAGTTACATAATTGTAATAATTGCAGTCCTGACATATGCTGCGGTCGATGATATGATGTGGCATGCCACTAGCTTGTGGAGACAACCGTTTGCTTTTTTGTTTGTAGTTTATGTGGTATTTTGGCATTTGTAGTAACACTTACACTTATTTTCATTTGTTTGTTATGTGATCTTACTCTATTTCTTTTTCTTTCTTTCTTTTTTTTTTTTTGTATGTACTGATTTTCTATAGTTTGTTTTTCTTCGTTTGTCTACGCTTTTTCTGTGTTGTTCATGGTTGCATAATTGCTGGTTAAATCCCTTGGGACCCTTTTTAAGGTTTAGTTTATATTGCACAGATATTACTGAAAATGATATTATATAGTCCCATATTTTGTTATTTTATATAAAAAAAAAATATATATATATACACTATATACAGTATTAACTATATACACTGACTTGTTGTTCACTTGTACCTATCGTGGGTTATATGTGTGTCAGCACTGTGTGGAAATCATTGTCTTCACGATTGTGTTGAAGATGTTCACTCTTGCTAACGTCATTTGTGTTGGCCATTTTTTTTTTCTCTAGTTTACTTTGTAACTTAATTTATATGTTTCCACTAGGTAGCTTTAATTAATAAATGTTTAATACAGTTCTTTTAATCGCTCACTGAGTAACTGTGATGGTATATTTTCTTTATCACTTTGTAGATATAATAATGTATAGCTGTATGTATGAAACACGTATTTTATGTAGGTATAAATGGTAACACTCGTTGGTAGTAAATAAATGTTATAATAAATGAGTGAATATATACAGTGTAGAATATTTATTGTTGGTGATTATTTAGTGTTTGAGTTATGCAGATAACTGAAGTAAGTATGTGTATTTAAGCTGTAACTATACAGCACGTTTTATATGTTTGTGCAGAAGCTTATTGTCTATCACTGTGTATTGTATAAATGAAGTAACTATGTAACTCACTAATTTTTACCGTGGTGGGAATGGTGTTAGTGATGGTGCAGGTGGTGAGTTGACTGACGTGGCGTCTTTTCAGCAAGCACGCATGATGACGTCGACTTCCCACACTGGTAGCTGTGGTGAGTGAATGAGTAGCGATGAGTAACTTGAGTGAAGACGAGTGAGTAAGATGAGTTGTGAATATGGACTTGGTATTTGCTTCGTCGTCTTGACCTCTTCACTCCTGCGTCAGCGGTGGAGGTTGGGTGGATGTAGCAGAGAGAGGAGGGTGAGGTCTGGTGGTTGTGAGCTGTGAGTCGTGTCTCACTCTTCGTTTGTTTGTTTTTTTTTCCTTTCTCGAGGGTTCTCGTTCCTTTTCTCTTGTGATTTATTCGTTGTGGGATGAAGACTGTCGTTACTTGTAGGTGCGTGTAGAAGATTATACAGACGACTCGTAGAGTTGTTTCTTGTAGTTGATTGTAGGTGGTTGTAGTTCGTTGGTTCGTCGTAGAAATTTCAAGATTGTTTGTATCAGTACTTTGTTAAACTACTTGCAAGGCGTCCTGTGACCTCTTCACCTCGACATCAGCATGATGATCGGGGAGACGGAGGGGGCTGGTTGGAGAGAATACTGTCAGGAGCTGGTTGTGATTTGTTGGTTGTGAGAGGTATTTTTTTGTTTTCAATCTTGATATTTTGTAGGAATTCACTGTTGATTCGTAGACGAGGTTCGTATGCGTTCGCTGCTATCAAATGTCATAAAAAGACTTTGTCGTTACTTGTAGGGAAGTTATATATATTAGACTTGTGGACGAGCGGTTGTTATACTTGAGTTGTGTGTACGTTGATAATCTTGGTTCCCATTTGTCATGTAGTGACAGGAAAGATAAAGAAGAGTATGGGACTATTTTTATTTGTCTTGGAAATATTAACAAGTCTCTCACTCACGAGTGAGTATAAGTAGAGTCTCTGTCTCCCTGTCTCGCTCTCTCCCTATCTCTTCCAAGTTGCTAAGCCTTTCTCCCCACTACCTGCCGATTCTATGGTCTCTCTTCTTCTGAGCTCTCTTTCCTAAATTCTGGTGAAACAGGAGTCGTGTCACGTGTGTTCACTGTGGTTGGAAAGTTCTAGAAGCCTGTGTGTGGGTATGTGTGTATGTGTGTGTATGGTCACTAGGCTTTGTTCACCTGGTGTTTCGCTGACAAACTAACTGCATCATCTCCTGACTTGCTACTTCCTAATCTGTCGTCAGCTTTTCCTCAGTTTAACTTGCAAGATCACTTCCCATTCCCAGGCTCGCATAGAACTGTCTATCTGTCTATTTATCTATCTATCTATTATGATTTTTAATTATAATATGGAGTCCTAACAAATGCACTGTTAAGTATGACATAAACTGGAAGGAAGGTTGTTGGATGATTTATGTCTTTCATCTTTTTTCTTTTTCCCATTCATCGATCTTCACTTCTCACTCCTACGTCAGTTCTAAAATATTCATTCAAGCTTCAACAATTACCTTGGCTTATTCTGAAGACAAGTAAAATATGTTTTTTGTACGACCCCTCTCTCCTCCAGCTCTACATGACTTCATCCCCCTGCCCTCGCGAATGGGATGGCGATAAAGTTAGTAATAAGTGAAATGATGATGATGATGATGATGATGATGATGATGATGATGATGATGATGATGAAGATGATGATGAATATTGTGGCGTTAGTGACAATGATTATTACTGGTATGAAAAAATGTTTCGTCAGTGACTGCGACGACGACGACGACGATGATGATGACGATGATACTGTAAGTGATGATGATGATACTGTAAGTGAGTATGACGAAATGAACGATGATGATGGTCTGGCAAATGGTGGTGATATTCCTATTACTGATATTGATGACTGTGGTGATGGTGAATGTAATGATTACTGATTGCAAAAACTACAGTCACGACAAATTATAGTATTTTAACAATGATATTCTGAAGTAAGCATTTAGATGGACACTTTAAAAATTAATTTGCTTCACTACGATGATGTAATTTGTGTTTTATCCATGTATATCTAGACGATTTCTTGTTAAGGGGATTTTTTTGAGCTACAGGGTTTGTGTTTAATCTTCATTTAACCCCATTCACTATTAGAGCAGCCTAAAATAGTACAAAATTAGGAAGAATAAATTTAGAAATAATATACATGTACTGAAACGGTTAAATGTATAGCGCACTGCAGACACTGATTTACATACATAAATACATGCTTATACTTATATCCACTGAGAAAAAAGAAACAAGAAATATCCCAAGCCTTTTCGTGTATCCACATCTTCAGGAGAGAAGATGTGAATACACGATAGTGCTTGGGATATTTCGTCTTTCCTTTCTCCCTGTGGATGCAAACATGTCTATGAATCACATGTTATTAAATGATTTACATACACACATACGTGCATACATACATACATGGAAATAACGCCAGCGCCATACTTCCTCTTAATGAATACCCGTACTAGGGTTGCCAATGGTGCTGCTGAGTTTTCTATGGATTGGAAGCTAAACCATGTGCCAAACCTGCTAATTACTTCCAAGCAGTTGCTGGAACCCTTTGGGAAAACAAATTTGAGATGTGCAATAAGATTTTAAACAATGTAAGAGTCTAAGCTTGGACTTTTACTTCATGAACAAACCCTCGTGGAAAAAAAAAAAAATAACAGAGTGGCTGTATTTGTGGTTCAGTGTTCCTGCCATACCAAAGAAAAATGAAACACCGGAATGTGATAAGCACAGAACAATAAGTGTATTGAGTCAAATGGGGAAAGTATTGTTAAGAGTGATAAGGGAAAGAATAAGACGAAACATAAATAGCTATGTGGCAAAGGAGCAGTATGGATTTCGAAGGAGCAAAGGCACTAGAAATGCTATTTTCGCATTGCGAATGTTGATAGAAAGATCTCTGGAAGTACAGAAGAATATATATTAGTGTTTTGTGGATTTTGAAAAGGGCTTTGACACCGTGAGGCATGAAGAGATGGTGAGAATGTTGCGAATGGTTGGGGTAGATGATAAGGATATAAGAATCATTGTAAACCTGTACTGGAATAAAAAAGCTGCTGTTAGAGTCAGAGAGGAGAAGACGGAGTCGGTGACTATAAAAAGAGGAGTAAGACAGGGATGTGTTCTGTCGCCAGACTTGTTTTCATTATACGGACAATTTGTAATGGACAAATTGAAGGAATTGAAAGAGGTCAAGGTTGGTGGTAAGAATATTATTAATCTGATGTATGCTGATGACACGGTACTGGTAGCGGATTCGGAAGAAAAACTGCAAGAACTGGTGGAGAGATTATTGGAAGCATGACAACATAAAGGGATGAAGATTAACATCAGGAAAACAAAGGCAATGATACAAACAAAACGGAGAGAAGCGATAAATATCCAACTTAATATCCACGGAAGCTATATAGAGCAGGTGAAAAGTTTCGAATACTTGGGTGCTGTTATATCAGATGACGTAGGAAGTGAGAAGGAAATTATAAGAAGAATTGGTATTGCTAAAGGAGCTTTCAGAAGAATGAGAAAATTTTTAACTAACATAACTATGGATATGAGGACACGAATAAGAGTGTTGAAATGTTTTGTCTGGTCAACGCTATCATACGGGTGCGAAACGTGGACAGTAAAGAAGAAAATGAGAGAGATTACAAGCAGCTGAGGTGTGATTTTTGAGAAGAATGATGCGAATATCATGGATAGAAAAAGTAACAAATGAAGAAGTTCTGAGAAGGGCAGGAGTGGAAAGAGAAATGATGAAGACAATAAGGAAAAGGCAGATGGAATTTTTGGGATATAAGAGTAAAATAACTTGAAAATGACTGTTTACGTGGAAAAATAGAGGGAAGAAGAACGAGAGGAAGACAACGATTAAAGTATATGGATTGAATAAGAAAAGATTTATAAGAAAGAATCAGCAATGTGGAGTTAATCAGGATAGCTGAGGATTGAGGAAGATGGCGCTCCATGGCCGCTAACGTCACATGACCGGCACTTCGGTAAAGGTAAAGGTTAAGGTTCTTGTCTGAAAGTGATGTCTCTCTGGCCAATTACCAAACTTATAACCACATCTGATTCATGGTAATACCCCCTAGGGTCTATGATAGCCATCCATCTACTGCCTTCATATAAATTGTTTCACAGTGATTGTGACTTTCGTCATTAACATCTGAGGTGCTTGAGAGGGATGTATTCACGCTGGAACCGATAGAACCAAGCTGCTCTGCTGTCTGGTTATATAAACGTCCTTTATCACTCCTATCTTTTCAGAGGAGAAGGGCGGACTGCAGAAGGGAAACTTTGGCCTGTACTCGTACCTCACTGGGTTTACGTACAGAGGAGCTTGGGATTACAGCAGGAGCTACATAGATAACTGTTTATTCGGAGGATGATAATTTGTTATTACTGGTTTTGTGGCTAGCCGTTTTGGGTATTCCTTTACGTATTACATAAACATTTCGATCATATTACCTATTTCTACTCCTCATAAAAATTCTAAATACAGTCAGCATCTTTTTTTCTGCGAATCAGACTGGATATAGACAAGACACTCCGTTCCCTGATGCTGAGCAGTCCCCCTACAAGTAACATATGCTCCCACAGTCAACACACTATATCACCTTTGTAATAAAAATCCATCTGCCTGTCTTTTTACATACAACCACACGCCTAAAGCCAGAGGGGAGTGGCTACAAACAAAACGCCTCCCAATCACTCTGTCCTCCGCTATCTGGCTGCTGTCCCTCCAGATCACCCTAACCTCACTCATTATGTCGAAATGGTAATGACATTCACAATTTCAGGATCCATTCGCTGTTAAAGATAATATTTTTGTTTTTAGGAAGTAAAAAAAAAAAAAAAAAAAAAAAAATCTGGATTCCCATTTCCTTGTTTTTCCTGGGAGAGAGAAACCCCAGTTCCGACAAGCATTCACAGACAGACGATCATGTTCCTCATAAAGGATATATAAGCAGATCGACTGACTGACTGATAGATAGATTAATTGATAGAGTATATATATAAAAAGATGGATAGATAGAGTGTATATAGACAGATACACAGATAGACATTAGAAATGATACAGGCACAGATTGATAGATCGATGGTAGATGGATGTAGATATATAAAAAGATAAATAAATATCGATAACTAGATATGTAGATATAGACTTTAAAACAGCTACAGACACGTGTAAACATATCAAAAAGTAGATAGAAAGATAGATAGATAGACAAACAGACAGATAGACAGACAGATATAAAGAGATTTGATTTAGATAAAGAAATATTTAACTCCCTTCCCTTGTCCTTTTTACCGAACAAACCTTAGTTGCAAGAGGGAATAATAAGCACCTTTGTTTTTCGAAATCGGGCCTTGATTTGTGCCTGTCAGCGCCTGAAGTGGGTGAAAACGTTTCTGTGTAAAGTTTTGACTATCACCACCCGCTTTATACTGGAATGGTGCTTTGTATAGACAGAGTATGTATGTAGAGATAGTTTTCAAAGCTGATTTTGGGATGGTGATAGATTTTGGACTGTGTTGTGATTATGGTGGATGTAGATGTGGTGATGGTGGTGTGGATGGTTGTTATGGTTTTTAGTGATGATGGTGGGGCTGGTTGTTATGGGTGTGGTGATGGTGGTGTGGATGGTTGTTATGGGTGTGGTGATGGTGGTGTGGATGGTTGTTATGCGTGTGGTGATGGTGGTGTGGATGGTTGTTATGCGTGTGGTGATGGTGGTGGGGATGGTTGTTATGCGTGTGGTGATGGTGGTGGGGATGGTTGTTATGCGTGTGGTGATGGTGGTGGGGCTAGTTGTAATTGTGATGATGGTGGGGATGGTTGCTGTGGTTCTGGTAATGATGGTGGGGATGGATATTATGGTTGTGGTGATGGTGGTGGGGATATGGTTTTGGTGATGATGGAGGGGATGGTTGTTATGGCTGTGGTGATGGTGGTCGCGATCATAAGTGTCGAAGCTGATAGTTGTGATTGTGGTTGCTATTGGTGGTGGTAGTAGTGATGGTGGTAGTAGTGATGGTGATGGCGGTGATTGTATCGGTGGTAATGGTAGTGTTAAGAGTGGCAGTGACTTTGTGGTAATTGCGGTGATAATAATGATGGTGATTCTTCATATGGGTTGTGATCTTTGTGGTAATGGTCGTGGTGGTCGTGGTGGTGGTGGTGGAGATGGTGGTGGTGATAGTAGTGGACATAGTGGTGGCGGTAGTGGTGGATATGGTACTTGTGGTTGTAGTGGAGATGGTACTGGTGGTTGTAGTGAAGATGGTGGTGGTGGTGGGAGTGGAGGAGATGATGGTGGCAGTGATGGTGGTAATGGTATTGATGCTAGACGCCGGTAGCTGATGAGGTCTGCAATGGTGGTGGTGGTGCTAATGGAGGTTGTAACAGAAGTCCAAGTGGCAATGGCCAATGGGTTCTGTAATGGAGCTACAATGTCTTGGTATCCCCAGGTTTGGCTCTCGGTATGTGTTTAGAAATTCCAGCCCTAGCCGTGACGGATATTTAAAGTGGGTGTTGGTAGTTGTCGTTTCACGTGTTTGCTTAATTTTACACTGTCAGTTCATACGCATGTCATATACGGTTTCGAAAGTACATGAACACAGGGGGAAGGCGGTGGCTCAATCGGTAGAGAGGTGGCCTGCAATCCTACCGGACCCAGGTTCAAATCCCCGCTGGGGCAGGGAACAGTTTAAGGATTTGAACTTCATAAAAACAGACTTAACTGATCTGCCAGAAGACCTGCTGACATGTAGTAAAAACCCCCGCTGATACTAATACACCAGTTCTGTATGAGACAGCCCTAGCATGTATTCAATATTAACGGTGGGTGTCAGTGCCCAAGTCGTGACATATGGAGGTGTGTGGTATGTAGGAGCCCTACTGGGCCTTGAGAGCAGGCTGTGAAGCCTATGCACAGAGCCGAACACATAAAAAAAAAAAATGATCTTCCACATGCTCTGTCACTGCAAACATCCCTTCCTCACTCGTGCTTGGCTAGGATACGGAATAGTTAATTCTGCATATCAATTTCCATTCAAGGAGAAGGTCCAGTCCAGTAATTAACCTCATCTGGAGTGATACAGATACATACATTCTGTAATATTGTTGATTGTGCTGTTCTGTAATATTCAAACCTCAGCCTACGTCCAAACCAGCTTAGTATATACATTTCACACGTACGGTACATGTTTTGTTTTTATCAACCATCCGTACCCTGCCTCCCCCTTTCTTTCCATCCATCTCTCCCTTCCACCATCCCTCCCTCTGTCCCTCTCTCGTGTGCTTCAAAGTCGTGGACGTCATTATATATCAAGTATCCGGGTAGAGATGAAAGCAAAGGTGGTACAGGGTTCTCACATTACCGCCAGAGGTCTCCACACATCTTCAGCCAGGAATCACACCAAAGGGATCAAATCTGGCGCGAGATAGAGAGAATTTGGAGTCATTTTCTCTTTCTCTTTTTCTCTCTCTTCTCTTCTCTTTGTTCTTCTCTTTTCTTTATTGCTATGAGTTTCCACAGATCTTGAATCGGGAAACACCATGGGTCTCAAATCGGTGGCGAGATAGGTAGAATTAGGCGTCTGTTTCGCTGTGTGTATATCTTTTCTCTCTTCTCTCCTCTTCACTTTTCCTCTTCTCTTCATTGTAATGAGTCTCCACACATCTTCAGCCAGGTAACACACAAAGGGCTAAAATAGGGCGAGATAGGGAGAATTTGGGGTCTGTTTTTCTGTGTCTGTAGGTTTTTCTCTTTCTCTCTCCAACTTTCTCTTCTTGGGTCTCGGATCCGTGGCGAGACAGAGAATTTGGGGTCTAATTCTCTGTCTCTGTACTTTTTTTTCTCTTCACTTCCTTCTTCTCTTCTCGTCTTGGTAACGCTATGAGTCTCCACACAACTTCAGTCAAGAAACACACATAGGCTCTCAAATATGTAACGGGACAGAGAAAATTTGGAGTCTGTTTCTCTGAGTCTGTAGCTTTTTCTCTTCTGTCTTTTCTTTATCGCAAAGAGTCTCCACACATCCCCAGTCAGGACACATCAAAGATCTCGAATCCGTGACGAGACTGAGAATTTGGAGTCAGTTTCTCTCTGTGTGTAACCCTTTCTCTTCTTTTCTCTCTTCTTCTCATTTCTCTCTTATCTCGTGTCCTCCTCTCTTCTCTTAATCACTAGAGGTCTTAGCGAAATTTTAATCACAAACCACTGAGGACTTAAAGGTATGTCAGGATACAGAGGTTTGGGAATCTGTGTGTGTGTGTGTGTGTGTGTGTGTGTGTGTGTGTGTGTGTGTGTCCTCACTTTCTGTTCTCTTCTGTTCTCTCTGCCTCACTTTTCGATTCTTTTGTGACTCCGTTTCTGTTTATTTGTCCCTTTGGCTCTTTTGATTGTTCTGTTTCTTCCACTTTTTCTTATGTTTATTCTTTTTTCGTTTCTTCTTTCACATTTCTTATTCTCTCCTCTTCTGAGTTTGGGAAGTGTCCAAGAAAAAAAAAATGAAGTTGCTATAACAAACCAAAGGCCCAGATATCGTAGTGGAGGGTTTGAAACAATGATCCATCGTACCTAAGACTCAAGGAATAATTTAAGAAAAAAAAATGTTCACGCAAAGGTTACACTGACTTATATAGACCTGAAAGAAGGGGGTAAAAGAAAGAGCAAAAGTGTTTTAGTTCCTCACAGTAGACTTGAAGAATCTGCTAGAGAGAGAGAGAGAGAGAGAGAGAGAGAGAGGAGGTGGGGGGAGATGAAACGGAAAGCCAATTAACAATAAAACAAACAGTGGTCGAACGCAGGAGAAAGACAGACGGGAGACAGACAAACGATAATCTCTTGGAAACGATCAAGTTATACTGCAATCAGAGACAGACAGACAGATAGATAGACAAGCAGATAGGCGGTGATAGAGAAAGACAGGAGAAAGAAGGAGAGGGCGAAAAAGAACGCCGAGTTAAAATAGCATACCTCCCATGGTGATGCTTTGTTTTGGCACTCTTTAGATCATCTTTTGAGAGAGAGAGAGAGAGAGAGAGAGAGAGAGAGAGAGAGAGAGAGAGAGAGAGAGGGGGGGGGGGAGGGTAACGGCAAAGTAAAAACTGGGGTGACATAACAGAAGCCTAAATGAATGGAAAAAATAGGATGTATTAAAAAGGAACACTAATCACTCCAAAATAACTAAACGACTGATAGAGGTCGGGAAAAAAGGAGTAAAAAATAATAATCAGAATAAATCGAAATGACTACAAATAAAAATAGGAACTTAGGAACACTTACATATAATCAAACCATTAAGTACACTGACTTCCTAAATATAATCTTTCGACCATCAATAGCCAATTTAATATTTAGTCTTTCGAACTTGACTGATAAGACGCAATATAGTAATGTAGCCTTCTATTCTGTGTGTTCCCTTGCCTCTCTGCTCTCTTGTCTCTGCCACTGTTCTCTCTCTGACTTTTTGTATTTTTTATTCTCATCTCCTATTCTTCCCTCTTTTGAGTGCGAGAAGGCGTAGTTCAAGAATAGGTTCGTCCAAAGGTTTAAAAAGAAGTATGTGTGATTTTTCAGTAGTACTAAAAAACATGCTGAGTTAGTTACTGGAAAAAATATTGAACACTTCGAAACAGATAATAATCTGAAAACAGAAAAAAAAAAAACACTAACACAAATACTAATAATCAAGAGAAAAATATACAAAAAAATATTGAAAGGATTGGCAGAAAAAGAAAAAGATTTAAAAAAAAAGAGCGACGGGGGAAAAAAAATATACCTCTAAAGAAACACTACTCCTAAAAATAATCTTATAATGAAATGCATACGACCCAGAATCCTCCAACAAAAGAATTATCATCGACCCGTGACTTTTCTCAACAAGGGGAACACCAAAGGAGAATTTTAGCATAATCAACAGAGAGGATGCAAATGATCTCTAATTGTTATTCTGCTCCACAAGTATTAACCAGGCTCCGTGAAATGCTGAGAGAGAGAGAGAGAGAGAGAGAGAGAGAGAGAGAGAGAGAGAGAGAGAGAGGAAGGTGGAAGAGGGGGAGGTGCTGGGAGGGATAAAAGAAAAAGCATAGGAGAGAGAGAACGATGGAGGGTGGGGAAGGATAGCAATGGTAATACTGAGACTAAGACTTATCTGAATAATAATAGTTCGTGGCAAATGCATTCATCCACTTTACAATGCGGAATACATAAATATTTCATTCGTGATAAATGCTAGGGGTTTCATTTCACGGTTGCAATTGCCATGGTTACTTATGAGACTTATCAATTTAGCTAAGTAGGGCGTCGTGTTGAGCCCTAACCTAACCTACCCTACCCTAACCTAGGCCTGAAATGTGTACTCAGTTACTGTCAATAAATTTCTGGCATTTTCCTTATCAACTATTCCTTGGTTTTCCTAGACAGAATTAAGATAGGTTAAAATGAAGAAGAAATAATGAGAGTAAAGAGGAATGAATGGCAACGTATCTGTTGTTCCTTTCACTTTGCTTTATCAGTTAAACAGTTAATGGCTACCTCATTAAGGACTGTAAGCTGGCTAAGAGATTCTATTTTCCCGGTAGAGTGACTAGCTCTCCCACGTGTAGCTCGACTGATGTGTGTCCGTTTTTTTTTTTTTTTTTTTTTTCTGTGCTTTAGGGAGTGTGAAGAGAACAGGTATTTGAAGAGATAATTCAAGAGTTTTGAGGTGTGAAGCGCAGGCCCATAATTTTCAACAGATTTTGGGAAGGGGGGGGTAGACCAAATGTATATACAGTACCTCCATACTACAAAACTTGAAAATTAACCGAAACGCTTAAGTCTGCAGACCATCCGATATTTTTCAATTTGATTCTACCTAAAAATTGAGCCATGTATGTTTTGTTATGGAGCTGTGGGTTTAAATAAAAAGCTTCACTTTCTGACAATCTGAACTTATTAGCCATTTTACATTTTTGTTGCAGTATGCTGCACCCTTATCAAGAATGTTCCTACATGTCTACATTAGGATTCAGGTAGAAATGTACCGCCCTGCCTTTATTCTTTTGGAGATTGTAAAATTGCCGGGTTAGTCGGTTGTGGGTCATTGTGCTCCTCAAGTAGGCTATGTCTCTCATACTGTACGTAGAGTTACGATAACTAAAAACGGAAACATAATTATAAACACATTAGGGTAGGAAATAAACTCGCAGGCCAAAAGGCAACAGAGAGTTTCCGACAATGCTTGGTGAATGACAAAAAAAAGCATTGCCACACAACGAACATTGAAAAAGATCGTAACACTACAACGGTGCGTCTCAAATAGTGGGGCTAACAAAATTTATGATAATATTCGACATATAGCACCATAATTTCCTAACAAGCTTGACAAATTCCGTGAGTTTTTACTGAACCCTCAAAATTAGTTGAAGTTTTGACAAATATACAGGACACACTGGGGGGGGGGATATAGTCCCGCTAGCCCCCCAGAAATTACGGCCCTGCAGTGGATGTGAGGGTGACATCCAAGACACGATGTAGTAAAGTTAGTAACGGAAGGATAAACACCATGATGATGTTACCACTTTGATATTAAAGGTAGGTACGTAGTTATGGAAGGAATTTTGAGTTATACTGTCCTTGTAGATGGTTAGGGAGTAAAATCTCAGGCAATATCCCCACTACAGGAGGGTATAAGTTTGGCTAAGTCAGGTTAGGTAAGTAATATTAGGCGTAATTTAAATAAGCACGCCTATCCTTCAAAAAAAAAAAAAAAAAAGCCCGCTCATTTAAAATGGCCTTACAACACGAAAATCTCTGGCCATTCTGTAAACACTAGATATAACTTGTTGACTGTTTTACCTATCCCACCCAGAGTCCACATTATTTGGTTAGCAGTGTGACTAGGTAAATTGTGCAAAAATTTTAAAGTACAAGGGGAATTATCATGCTTTGCTGGAGAGAGAGAGAGAGAGAGAGAGAGAGAGAGAGAGAGAGGTGGGAGGGGGAGGACAGACTGATAGATACTGAATGGAGCAGAAAAAAAGACATACAGATGGACGAAATCAGAAAGTCAAATAGAATCAGAGAGAAAAATAGAGACACAGAGACAGATGAAATAAGGAGAAAGCGACAGAAAACATGTTAAATACACAAATACACTGAAATAATGACAAACATACGAGAAAAAGAATTCAGATAAGGGGAGAGAGAGAGAGAGAGAGAGAGAGAGAGAGAGAGAGAGAGAGAGAACTAAGGATTCTGAAGTACAAACACAAACCAACGAAATTAGACAATCAAGCTAAAAGGGTCAGAAACAGATACACTCTTACAGATTTAACATAAGTACAGAAAAAGACACATGCATATGAAATAAGTTGAGAGAGAGAGACTTTCAAATGGAGCCATACAGACAGAAAACAGAGAGATGAAGGCAAATAAAAGAAATAACCACATGCAGGGAGAAATATATAGAAATACAGAAACAGACACCCCCAGACGAAATAAGGAATAAAAACAAAAATAGCAGAGACAAACAAACGAGTAAAAAGCTTTCGAAAAACAGAGATGAAGTGAAAAGCCAGACAGTGGGACAGAAAATTGATGCCGTCAATGAAACAGAAGCACAGAGACACAGCCAGAGAAAAAAGAGAGTGAGAACGCGATACAAATGCAGACAGAAAAACGTGAAAAAACACAGTCGCAACTGAAATTCAATTAAATGACACAGAAATACATACAGAGAGAGACAGAGTGGGAAAATTCTAATTTGTGAAAGAGGAGAGACAGATCTTGCATGCAGAAATTGACAATTTTACACTAATCTGACAGAATACTGAAGCACTGTTATTGTGATGATGACAGCGATTTTAAAGGCAGCTGGGTTATTTTGGATGTTTATGTGCGGTGTACATGTGTGTGGGGGGGGAGGGGGAGGGGGGGAGTTTCTGTGTGTGTCAGTTAGTGAGTTTGTGTGCGTGTGGATGGGTGGGTAAGTTTGTGCGTGTCTGTGTGAGTGGGTGAGTTTGTGTGTGTCTGTGTGAGTGGGTGAGTTTGTGTGTGTCTGTGTGAGTGGGTGAGTTTGTGTGTGTCTGTGTGAGTGGGTGAGTTTGTGTGTGTGTGTGTGTGTGTGTGAGAGAGAGAGAGTGTGTGTGTGTGTGTGTGTGAGAGAGAGTGTGTGTGTGTGTGTGTGTGTGTGAGAAAGTGTGTGTGTGTGTGTGTGTGTGTGTGTGTGTGTGTGTGTGTGTGTGTGTGTGTGTGTGTGTGTGTGTGTGTGTGTGTGTGTGTGTGTGTGTGTGTGTGTGTGTGTGTGTGTGTGTGTGTGTGTGTGTGTGTGTGTGTGTGTGTGTGTGTGTGTGTGTGTGTGTGTGTCTGTCTGTCTGTCTGTCTGTGAGCAAGAGAAAGAAATGAGAGAGAGAGAGAGAGAGAGAGAGAGAGAGAGAGAGAGAGAGAGAGAGAGAGAGAGAGAGAGAGAGAGTTTTCACTTTCAGCTATACATAAATAATTCTGAATAATAAGAATGAATCAGAGTGAGGAAATATCAGTCCATCAAAAACCTGTAAATAATCACGGTGACATTTAAAGGAAAATAATAGGGTTTTGAAATATAGCAAAATTATGAACGTTGATTATATGCTTCACAATAAAAAAAAAAATCATGTATCTGTTAATGAATTTAGTGAATACTGTAAGAGAAAACCTGCTGTATACGAAATAGACTTACAGATATAAACTGTCAACTATAAAGCAATGATCAGAGGGATATTTCTCTCTCTCTCTCCCTCTTTCTCTCTCTCTCTCTCTCTCTCTCTTAAACATCCTAATAACTTCCTAGCGTCTCCCATCTAGCAACCCTGTTTCTATTTCTCAATCCCTCTCCTCTCATCTTCTCCACGACCTCTTCTTATCGCTTTACCTTCCTCCTCTTTCTTCCCAATTTTTCCCTTCCTTAATCCCATTCCTTCTGCTTTCCACCCACTCCATGAAACGAATACTCCTCTTTCCCATGGCTGTGATTTATCTTTAACCACTTTTTACCTCTATTCGCCCCTCCCACTATAACGCATTTTATTCTTGTATCGTCCCGCCTTCTCATCTCCCACACCACATTCCATTCCACTACTTCTCTCCTTTCTGTTTTCCCCTCCTCTTTGACTCCTCTCATAGTCTCCCTTTTTCTACTCCTCCATTCCCCGCCCTTTCACCCCTTCCCCATCATCTCCTTTACTCCATCACCATTGCGACCTTTGTAAAAATGCTGTCCTTCCCTTCCAAATACAGTAATTTCTTTATTAACATCCTTCTGCATTTCTTCCGTCCTTCCCAGCTCTCCTCCTTCTCTTCCCCACCACAACTTCTTCCTTCCCTTCCATTCCCTTTTTCTTTCCCACCACTTCACCTCACAGTTTCTAATACTACCCAATTTTCTTACATTACTACCCTCTCTCTCCTCATCATTCATTACTTTCTATCACATTATTCCTTCCCATCCCAGTTCCTTCCCTTCCATCCCCACTCCCTTTCCAAGTACTTCCATCCCACCATATCTAATACCACCCACCTTACTTTCCTACCCTCCCCTTTCCAATCCCTCTTTACTTTGCATCTCTCCATCATTCCTTTCCATCCCAGTTCCTTCCTTCACTTTCAATACCACTCCCTTCTCAAATACTTCCATCCCACATTTCTTATTCCAACCCACCTTCTTACCCCCTAGCTTCCTTAACTTCCTACCCTCTCCTCCCCCACTTCTCCTTCCCTCCCATCTCTCCTCCGCTCTTCCCCACCCACCCCTTCCCCAGACTGACGTAGGTGAAATGGACGGATGCCTACCTGCCCCAAGTGTCCGTCAAGCTGATTAATGTCCCCCGCTCGACCCCTTGCAGATTTTACGGCCAGCGAAAAGGAATTTGATAATTACTCTTCATTTTGGCAGGGGAAGTGGCATGGGGGGGCGGCAGGGGATTTAGTGGGAGAGAGAGAGAGAGAGAGAGAGAGAGAGAGAGAGAGAGAGAGAGAGAGAGAGAGAGAGAGAGAGAGAGAGAGAGATTCATAGACAGGTGACAGGCGAACTTTATGGTACAGTACAGGTGTACTGTTAGTCAAAAGCTTTTCTAATTGCAGAAAGTTTGGAGATAGACAGACAAACAGACAGACAGGCAGTATTGCCAATCTAGACATATAAAATCACATCGAGTTTCAGTGTTTTTAGATTCACAGAGGCTCACTTCAGGCAACTTCACGCCGAATAACATCAGATGAGATACCGACATTTTTTTTTTTTTAATCACATCCGTTAATTACTACGAGTCATGTTCAAGGGCAGTCGGGTTTGTTCAGATTAGGTCAGGTTCAGTTTGGTTAGTTCAGGTTCAATTTGTTTAGTTCTGGTTCGGTTTGTTTAGTTCAGGTTCAGTTTGGTTAGTTTGGATTGTTTGAGTTCAGTTTGGTTAGTTCAGGTTCAGTTTAGTTAGTTCAGGTTCAGTTTGGTCAGTTCAGGTCCGGTTTAGTTAGTTCAGGTCCAATTTGGTTAGTTCAGGTTCAGTTTAGTTAGTTCAGGTCCAGTTTGGTTAGTTCAGATTCAGTTTAGTTAGTTCAGATTCAGTTTAGTTAGTTCAGGTTCAGTTTGTTTGGTTCAGGTTCAGTTTGGTTAGTTCAGGTTCAGTTTGGTTAGTTCAGGTTCAGTTTAGTTAGTTCAGGTTCAGTTTGGTTAGTTCAGGTTCAGTTTAGTTAGTTTTGGTTCATGCCGGTCAGGTCTGGTCAGTCTAGGTTCTGTTTGGTTAATTCATATTCATTTACATTCAGCTGGGTTAGTTCTTGCTTACTGAGGTTCAGTTTGGCTAACTTTGATTTCTTTCAGGTTGTTTGGTTAGATCAGGTTGCTTCGATAGTCTTGTTAGCACTGGTTCAGTTTGGTTAGTTCTTGTTCAAGTTGTTAGTTAGTTCAGGTTCAGTTTGATTAGTTTTGGTTCATTTAGTTTAGTTTCGGTCCATTTGGGTCTAGCTCTATTAGTTCTGGTTCATTAAGGCTCAGTTTTGCTAGTTTTATTTATTTTAGTTAGTTCTGATTCATTTAGGTTTACTTTGGTGTCCACCTAAGTTCAGTTTCTCTAGTTCTCGTTGGTTTAAGTTCGATTCGGTTAAGTGAGTTCCATTTAGGTTCAATCTGGCTGGTTCAGATGCATTTAGGTTCAGTTCAGGTCCATTTCGGTCACCATAGGTCCGTCAAAGTTCACCCCGATTAGGTTAGGTTTGTATATTTTCAGTTAGGTCTTCCAGGCATATTTTGATCCATCCCATACTCTTTCGCCCCGGTCTGGTAAATTTAGAGTTTAAGTTTGTCAGCTCACTCATTTAAGATCGTTGAGGAACTGCAGTCTGTTATTGTCATCTTAAGTCTGTTTAAGTCCATTAAAACAACTGGGTGACCCACACATAGCGCTCCACTTCCACACCGTCGAGTGTGTTGTGCGGATGGATGTGTCAGTGTTAGCGGTGTTTACCCTGCATCATTTATTCATTTCCTTCTGCCGCTGACCCACCCACGCCCACACAAGGCGACTGAGCCCTTTCCGCAACACAGTAGGCATTATTTACGGCACACACTGTATTTTAGTTCACGCTTATTGGAGTTCAGAGATATCACTTCGGGTTCTATTTTTCCACTACTTAATTTCTGAATGGTCTTTAATAGCAGGTATTTACCCAAGTTAAAAGCAAAATTCTGGAAATAAAAAGAACACAAAAACAACAGCATCTGCATTAAGAAGTCAATTTTCGTAACCTTTCATACTGTTTCCTGTCCATTTAGGTCATGTTTTCATGTATTCATGTTTGGGTAAGTCAAAGTAGGTACACCTGAAGACATGTGTAAGGTTTCACTTCCTTATGATAAATAACGGGAGGGTGGGCAATGACATCTGAAACCCAGTGATGTAGTCGTCGGAGCTCAGCAAACTTTTCACGGTATTATGGAAATGTTCCGTAAATGCTGAAATAAAAAGTGGTAGGCCTACAATATTACAGGCAACAACTGTACATTTAAGCCATTTAGAAGCCCTTTAGGTACTAATATATCTACCTTTTTTAAGCCCCTTCGGTACTAATATGTCTACCCTTTTTAACGTTCATTCACAGCCATCATCCAGGCCTTTTTCTTCTTTTTTTGAGTACAGACCAGAGACAAGGCTAATCAGTCATGAAATTTAAGGCGTGATCGAAAACTTACTTGGAACCAAACAGAAAGAGCCGTCATAATTGTCACTCACAGCACAAGAGAGAGAGAGAGAGAGAGAGAGAGAGAGAGAGAGAGAGAGAGAGAGAGAGAGAGAGAGAGAGAGAGAGAGAGAGAGAGAGAGAGAGAGAGAGAGAGAGAGAGAGATTGCGAATATGTGAAACAGAATAAAGGAGGAAGATGGAAAAACATGCACACACACAGAAGACAGAGAAACTAAAGCAGAAACAATGGCACACATACACACAGAACAATAGACAGAAGTAAACACACACACACACACACACACACACACACACACACACACACACACACACACACACACACACACACACACACACACAAATGGACAGATCAAGAGTCACTCAATCATGCAGGATTGTTCGAAAATTAAAAGCTAGGGAAAGACATTTTTTCTTACCAAGCGAAAGGTCAACTCGTGATGGTGTCGACAAAGAACCAATAGTTTATTCCGTGTTTAGCCTTGGGAGAGTGAAAAGGGACAGAGAAAATATTTAGAAGTTTTAGGAGGGGAATGTATATATGTATTCGAGGGTATGTGTGCATAAATGTTTGGAAAGTATGTGTATCTTTGTATAGCTATGTATGTATGTATGTTTGTATGCATATTTATGTATTTATGTTTGTATATATGTACCGTACATTTATGTATATATGTACATTTATGTATGGTTGTATGTATGCTATGTGTAGTAGGAAGGTGGTTACTGAGTAGGGGCAAAAACATATGGTATTAGTTTGAATATGTGTGTGTATATACTTAGGCATACACTGTACGTATATATATGTATGTATGTATGTATAAATGTATGTATGTATTAGGAAGGGTCCTTATGAATAAATGCAGCTGGATGACTACAGTCTATTTGATTGACCTGTGCACCTGAGATGTATGGGGCAAGTAGGGTGTGTTTGATTCGCTGTTGCTGATCGGCTGCCGATGATGTCACTGAAGTGAATGCAAGGGTGTATTGTAGTGCAACATGCGGACGTAGGTGTACACCGTGGGTGGATGCAGTGCAACATGCGGACGTGGGCGTACACCGTGGGTGGACTATTTACTTCCAACTTCACTCATCGTTTTCTAAAACATTATAATCAACTTTAATTTTGTACCACTAAACTTTTGGAGCTAATTTTGACCTCTTTAGCTTCGGAAATTATTACATATTTAAAGTGGCTGCTTATATTGCAGGTAATTAAAAAATATAAGTATGCATGTGGTAAAATAAGAAGAGCTGTAGATTTACATCACCTGCGCCCAATCAGCAGCCGCGAATCAAACACAACCTACTCGCCCCATACATCTCAGCTGCACAGGTCAGTCATATAGGATATAGTTGGAAGGGTCGTTCAGGAGTAGGGACAAAAAATGTGGAAGAGGTACTGAATGGCGACAGAGATAATAAGTAAGAAAAGGGAACTGGGCTGGACAGGAATGAAAAAAAATAGTTAAAAGGGGTCGCTGTTGAGTAGGGAGGGGGAAAAAAATAAATTGGGGAAGTCGCTGATAGGAAGAGAGAATAAAGGCTAAAGAAGTTAAGCAAGTACTTGATTATTCCAATAACTGATAAGCTAGAAACTAATTATCTGTAAGACTAATAGAGGTATTTATCTATTAGGCTGTTTGTATCTACATAATACAGTCTATTTCTCTTTTTTGTGTTTCCTGTGTATCTGTCTATTTACGAGTATACCCATCTATTTGTCTATATATCAATCTATATCTCTCCATTTACCTATGTCTATCTCTATCTCTATATTTCCATTTTGTCTTTTTCCTGTCTATCCATCTTTACATATCTATCGGTCAACGCCTATTCCCACGGCTCATTCTTGGCGGCAAACTAAATAAACAAGGTAAACCAAAAAAGGGAGGAGGGAAGGGTTTTCCAAAAGCTCACCTCCACACCTTCGTACTGCTTATTTTCTCACTTTTTTTTTTTTTTACTTTTTTGTCCTCAGAATGTTTTTTTCCTCTCTCCTTTTTTTTTCCTTGATATCTCTTCTTGTCTTCCATTTCACATCTTTCCACCCTCATCTTTCTTCTCGTTTTACCATTCCTATTATTTCCCACCCTTTCCTGTCCCAATCTTTCCTTTTTCTTCTTTAATCTCTTCCTGCTACCTCTTTTTCTTCCTTCATACCTCTCTTCCTACTTTACCTTCCACCGTCCCTTACTTTTCTATCCCTGCCTTTCCATCTGTCTCTTTCTAGCATCTTCTTGTTACTTTTTTTACCTTCTAGCTTTACCGTTACTACTTGGCAGCTAATTTTCCCTTCCTTGTTTCCTGCCTTCCTCGCTGTCTCTCCCTCCCCTTTCCAATCCTTTCTCGCTCCCTATCATCTCTCCAAATTATTCTCCCCTCCGCACCTCTACTTCCTGACTTTCCCTCTCACGTTCCCCCAAATCTTCGTTCCTCTATCTCCTAACTCCCTGATTCCCTTTTCGCCCCCTCCCAGGCTCTCTTTCCTCCTCATCGTTTCCACCTCCTCGATTCTATTCTGTCCTAATCTTCAGTTTTCCTACATTCTCTCTCTCTCTCTCTCTCTCTCTCTCTCTCTCTCTTTTCCTTCTCTCCTTCCTACCTACCTTCCCATTTACTGTCTTTACATCCCTTTTCGTGCTCTTTCCTGTCCCTCTCCGTATTAGCCATACGTTAATCTCCTTGTTATATCTCTCTTCTTTCATTTCTCTCCATCTCTTCCTTCTTACATCCCTCTCACCTCCTTCACCTCCTTAGTTTCATCCATCCTGTTTCTTTCTCTCCCTCTCAGTAGCCTACTTCTATTTTTCCTTTCTACCTCTCTACCTTTCCTCTCTCTCTCTCTCTCTCTCTCTCTCTCTCTCTTTTCCCTCTCTCTCCCGTTCCTTCTCCTTCCCCATTTTTCTCCTCAGTATCCTCCCTCTTTAGTGTCCGTTTCCTTCACACCTCCCTCCTTCCTTCCCTCTCCCGCTCTGTTCTCTTTGCGTTCCAACCTTTCTTCCTAAACATTATCAGTCTCCTATGTATCTTTCTTCACGCACGCATGCACTCACGCACGCTCCTCCTCCTCCTCCTCTATCAAGTCCTCTCTCCTTCCTTCTCTCCCATTCTTCCTCCTTACTTACCTACCCTCCCACAACCCCCTTCCTACCTATTTTCCATCCCTTTCCTCTTTCTCACCTTCCTCTACATGTCCTCAATCATTCTATATATTTTTCTCCTTTCATCTCCTTCCCACTGTCTCTCCCTCTTCATTTCCTCTCTCCTATCCTCTTTCTTCCCTCTCTTCTTCTGTCTTTATTACCTTCCATCTTTTTTCCTCCTCACCCCCGCCATTCATTTCCATCTCCCTTTTCTCCCTCCTTCCCTTCACTACATTCATTCTTTTCCACTCCCACTCTCCCTTCCTCTCTCTTTCTTTCCCTTCTCTTTCTCTCACTTCCTATCCATTCTGCCCCTCTCTCCCTTCCTATATGTTCTTCCCATCTCTTTCCCTCACCTTCAGTCCCGTCTTTCCCTCTCTCCCTTCTTTCTTCCCTCCTCGATTTCCCACTTTCCTTCCCTTCTGTCCTTCTCTCCTCTCTTCTCCTCTCCTCATTCTCTTTCTCCCCCCCCCTCTCTCTCTCGTTTCCTTTTCTTTTCACTGTCATTCCTTTCCTTCTCCTCCTCCTTTCAGTCTTCTCATTTCTCAGCTAACGTCCATCCCTTCCTTCTCCCTTCTCTTCTGTCTTCTTCCACACCTCTCGCACCTCCTCTCCTATGCTATCTCCCTCCCTTCCTCCTTCCCTCCCTCTCTCCCTTCCTTTCTTCATAATGCCATCCCTCCCTTCCCATCTCTCACTCAACATCCATCCCTTCTCTCTCCTCCCTTATTCAGTCATCTTCCACACCTCTCTCATCGCTCATCTCTCCCTCCCTCCCTTCCCCCCTCTCTCTCCCTTCCCTCCCTCATAATACCTCCCTCCCTCCCTCCCTCCCACCCTCCCAGCCCCCACTCTATATTGAAGCAAAGCCCTTGAAGAGAGGAGGCGGCCTTAGCGCCTTAACGACGGTAAATATTTTGTACACCTTAACACATCTTTATACCAGAGTCTTTGTGCCCTGGAGACCCATTTAAGTAGTACGGCCACTGACGGAAGAATAGGGAAAGGGAGGGAAGAAGAATGGGGAGAGGGGGAGGAGAGGGGGGAGGAGAGGGGAGAGGGAGAGGAGAGGGGGAGGGAGGGAGGGCAGAGAGAGGGGGGGTGAAATAGAAAGGAAGGGAGGAGGTAAGAAAGAATGAAGGTATGGAAGGAGGAGAGAGGGGGGGCACTAATGGAGAAAAGGGATGGGCAGAGGGGAGAAGATGGGGAGGGGGAGAGGGGGGAGGGGGAGAGAGAGGGAGAGGAAGGAAGGAGGCGGTAAGGAAGAATGAAGGTATGGAGGGAAGAGAGCGAGAGGCAGTGACGGAGAATGGGGAGAAGAAGGGAAAAGAATGGAGGGAGGGAGGGAGGGAGGGGGAGAAGGAACGACAATGAACGGGGAATAGAAGAAGGGAAGAGGAGGGGGGAGTGGAGAGGAAAATGAAGGGAGGGAGAGGGAGGGGAAAGAGAGGAGAAAGAAACAAATGAAGAATGGATGGAGGGAGGGAATGGGGGGGGGGAAACGGAAGGGGAGAGAAAAGAAATAATGGGAAGAGAGAAAGAAAGAAAGAAGCGATGAGTGGAGAGAGAGAGAGAGAGAGAGAGAGAGAGAGAGAGAGAGAGAGAGAAGAATGAAAGGGGCATGAGGAGGGGAGAGTGGGAGAGGTGGTGACGGGGAAAGAATGGAAGGGGGGGAGGAGGGGAGGGGTTGGGGACCTCTTGAGAATGGGGGAGGTGAAGGAAAATATGGGAGGGAAGAGAGGGAAGGGGAGGGGGAGAGGGAGGGGGAGGGGAATGAAAAGGGAGAGGGGGGGGACAGAGGGGAGAAAGACGAATAGAATTGGGAGGTGAGAGGAAATATGGGAAATAAGAGTGGTGGAATAGGAAGAAAAGGAAAGACTAAGTATGGGAGAAAGCTAAATTACAAGGAGAGAGGATGGTGTGAGGAGGAGGACAAGAGGAGACTGCAATGAAGGGGAAGAAGGAAGAGGTAACTGGAAGGGAGACCAAAGGGAGAGAGGGAGGGAGAGATGGGAAAGGTAGACTGGAAGAGAAAGCAAGAATGGTGGGAAGGAGGAAAGAGATTAATTGAAAGAAGGAAAGTTAAGAGAGCGAAAAATAAGACTGAAGGATATGGAGAGTAACGAAATAGGGGGAAGAGAAAGAGGGGCGAGGGATGAAGAAAGGAATGGGATATGGATAGGAAGGAGTAAAGAGGAGAATTTAAGCTAGGGGTGGAGAATATGGGAGATGAAAAGAAAACGAAGTAAAAGATACACACAAAAGGAGAAGAGAAAACTATGAAGAAAGAGGGAAATGTGACGAGAAAAAGAAAAAAAAAAAGAAAAAATATAAGGAAACAGCGAGAGAGATAGAACGATAAAAGTATTCAGAAAAAAAAACGAAGAGAGAAAAACTGAAAACTGAAAAAGAGAACAAAATGAGAGGCAAAACTCTGGTAATTATAGGACGTTACACCAAAGGAAAGAGACGAGGCAGAGATGTAAATAAAGAGGACCTGGGAAGTAGGTTATTGTGGGGAAAGAAAGAAAAAAAAAAAGAGGAAAAGAGGGGAGAGGAAGGAAGGAAGGAAGGAAGGAAGGAAGGAAGGAGGTAGGTAGGTAGGTAAGAAGGGACGAGGATGAAAGAAAAAGGAATGAGCGTGGTAGTGGCACTGAGAGATGAGAATGGGATGGAGGAAAAGATAAGAGGAGGTAGGAAAGAAGAGAAGGTGCAGAGGAGAGAAGGAAGGTAGGGGAGAGGAAAGGGAGGTTAAAAATGATGGTATGAAAGAATGGCTGAAAGGAGAGAGGAGGCGGAAAAAATGGGGATAGAGAAGAGAGGAGAGGTGGAGGAGGAAGAGAGAGGATGAGGAGGAGAGATAAGAGAAGAGAGAGGAAGGGGAGATAAAGAATAGGAGGTAAGATTATGATAAGTATGTGGATTTACATAAGAGGAAAAACAGCAGGCAGAGTTGTAAATAGGATGGACCTGGAGAGTAAGCGATTGTAGGTAGGAAGGGAGTGAGAGAAGAGGAAGAGAAGAGTGGAGGAGAAAAAGTGGAATGTAGGGGAAGGAAAAGAAATCATAGAAAAGGAAAGGGAAAAGAGACCATCCATCCATTCATCACCCAGTCCTACATTGCCCCATGAGGAGCGTAGAAGCCCGGGGTTAGGTAGTTGGTCCCGACATTTATAAGATGAGAGTGACCAGCCTCACTCATCCTTGAGTGGCATTACATGAGCAATCAACCCCAACCACCCCTTGAATATAAACCTTCACAGGCTCAATCCGATTGGAGTGCTATAATTACCCACTTAACCACTAGGCTCCAAAATTTGGTTATATGGCTACCACCCACCGTAGTAAATAGTTTCCTGGTGTACAGAAAACCATTTGGCTTGTCACTCAGTGTAGAGTCACCCACAGGCAGAAGGAAGACGGAAGAATGAAGGAAAGAAAGGGAAGGGAGTGTATAGTCACCCGTAGGCAGAAGGACAAGGAATGAATGAAGGAAATAAAGACAAATGAGGATGGAAGGAAAGAAGGATGGAGGAGAGGAAAGGGCAGACACCCGACAGCATCAAAAGAGTTTGGGAAAGGAAGAAGAGATAAGGGAGAGGAAAATAAAAATTTGGGTATGGAGGGAAGGAAGAAAGGATGGAACTGGAAAATGATAGGTGAGGCAAAAAGAGAGAGAGAGAGAGAGAGAGAGAGAGAGAGAGAGAGAGAGAACAACGGGGGCAGGATAAGAAAGGATCGTGAAAAAAAGAGGGGATGAGATAAGGAAAATAAGCATAAAAAGTAAAGCTTTAGTAAGAAAGACGAAGGGTATGAGAAGAAAAAATAAATGTAGATTTCAAAGGAGTGGGTTAAAAAGGAAGGGAAAATAAAGGCTGCAGAAGAAAGAAGGAGCAAAGTAAGGGGAAAGGGAAGAGGAGGAGGGGAGAAAAAAAGAAAGAAAGTGGATAAAGAATGTGAAGAAAATGTGTGAAAATAAGAAAGGTTGTGGGGAGGGAAGGAGCTGAGGAAGGAAGAGAGAAATATATGTAAATTTCGTGACTTCAGGATAAAAAGGAGGGGAGCAAGAACGTGGATAAAGGTTAAGAAAATGCGTGAGGAAAGGGAAGAAAGAAGGAACGACATAGAACATGTATCTTTCGTAGATCTAAGGATGGAGGAGGGAAGGAAAAGAGGAAGAAAGAAAGGATGGAAGGAGGGAAGAATGAAGGCAGGGAGGAAGGGAAGAAGGGAGGAAGAAAGGAAGGCAAGAAGTAAGGAAGGCAAGAAGTAAGGAAGGAAAGAAGAAATGAAGACAATGCGAAGGTGTATGAAGGTAGTGTAGGGAAGGAAGCAGCAATAAACACAAAAGGATGAACTAATGACACTGAGGGAAAGAGGCAGATAAAAACGAAAGGAAGAAAATAATAAGGGAGACTAAAGCAGGTAGAGATGTGTGAAGAAGGCAATGGAAAGGAAGAAGGAAGAAATTAATGTGGATGAGAAAAATGGATGGGAAAGGAAGTGAATTGAAGAAGCTGGTTTTGAAAGAAATGAAGGGAGGTCAAGATGAAAAAGAAAATGTTAAGATACAAAGATATGACACGGTGAAAGAGGAAAGAGATAGGAAGTCAGCAAATTAAGAGAGAGAGGGAGAGGGAGAGGGAGAGAGAGAGAGAGAGAGAGAGAGAGAGAGAGAGAGAGAGAGAGAGAGGCTTGTAAGGAGAAAGCAAGGAATTTCTTTTTTCCATCCTTTTTTTTTTTTCTACTTTTTGTGCCAGTGAAAGCGAGAGGTGTGGGGGAAAAAAAAAAAGCTGGATCACTCTTTTATGGGAGGGAGGTGAAAAGGTGAGAGAATAGAGGAGGAGGGAGAGGTAGATGGGAGACTGGAGAGAAAAACATGTAGGGGAGGGAAGACGCCCTTGTAGGTGAGAGGAAAAGTAGGGAGGATGAAGACATTAATACCACTTGAGAAGGAGAGGGAGAGATTGGAGAGAATATGGGGGGAAGGGAGGGAGGGGGAAGGGGGAGGAGGGGGAAGGGGGAGGAGGGAGATGAGGAGAGGGAGAGAGGAGATTGAGATGGAAGCAGGGGGAGACAAACGATGAGAGAGAGAGAGAGAGAGAGAGAGAGAGAGAGAGAGAGAGAGAGAGAGAGAGAGAGAGAGAGACAGACAGACAGACAGACAGACAGACAGAGACAGACAGACAGACAGACAGACAGACACAGACAGACACAGACAGACAGACAGACAGACAGACAGACAGACAGACAGAGTGGGGAAGGATGAGGGTAGCGGAGCAGGGAGAGGAAAGGAAGCTTGGAGCAGGGATTAGGCAGGATGGGGAGGGAAGGTGGAGTGGGGGCAGGTACAAGGGCAGGTAAAGCAGATTCTGAGAAGAGGAAGAGTAGCAGATAATAAGGGTGAGAAAATGGAGACCTCGTGTGAAAGTGAGGAAAAAAAAGAAAAAAAAGAAACAGGACTACAAAGGAAGACTGAAGGAAAAGAGAAGACTGAGGAAAGACTGAAGAGAACAGGAAGAAAAAAAAAAGTCATGACTAGGGGGAAAGGCAGTTGCTAATACCATTATAATATGATAACTTCTCTGAAAGGAGGGCAGGAAAGTGAAAATCGAGTGCAATAATAAAGGTGGATTGAAGAGAAGAAAGAGTGGATGGGGAAGGAGGGGAGAAAAGAAGGTCGGATGGAAAGAAGGTTAAAAATTAAATAATGGACAAGACACTGGGAAATAAGACTGAAGTGGACGAAACTGTATGACTGTAGGAAGTTGGAGTGAGGATAAGATATTTGGTGAGAAGGGATGGAAAAGGAATGTGTGAGTACAGAGGGGGTAAAAGAAATTAGAAATATAACGAAAGAAAGCATATATTTAAGTTATGAGAAGATGTCAGGGAGGAGATGATGGAAATGAAGATTGCAAGAATACTGAGCAGGTGAACAAGGATGGAAATGTTGGAGGGGAAGTGAGGGACAGAAACATAAAGTGGAAAAAAGAAAGAAAAGGCAGGATACTGGTTCATTTTAAATGCTGATGAAGAAGAAGGAATAGAAAGAAGAATGAAAGAAAACTGGAGAGAGAAGAAAGGATAAGAAAAGAAAGGAGGGGAGAAAGGAATTAAGAGCAAAGAGAACATAAGAAAGTTAGGGATAAAGGAAAATTGTAATATGGTTAAAAAAATAAAACATCGCATGTGAGAGATAATAGAGAAAGAAATGAAAGGAAGAATAAAGGAAAGTTGAATAAAGATCAAAAGAATGAAGGATAAGGGAGGGAGAGAAAGTTAAGACGAGAAGAGAAAGTTAAGACGAGGAGAGAGTTCAAGTTGAAGAATGGGATAGTAAAAAATGTAAAAGATTAAGAAGTAGGTTGAGAATAAGAATCGAGGAAGGTTTAAGAAAAATGAAAAGGTTTGAGGGAAAGAAAAGGAAGGCGGGAGGAAGGAGGAAGTGAAAAAGGCTAGAAACAGAAGGAAAAATAACAAATATGAAGGTACAAGGTGAAGGGAGAGTTGGGAATGAAGATAAGAAACCTGGGAAAAGAGGGGAGGACAGAAAATACATTTGTAAAGAAAATACCTTGTGTGAATGGGAGTTGAAAATAAAGGACGGGGAGGAGGAGGACATCAGAAAGGGATGGAAAAAGACTGAGTGGGAGGAGGGAAGGAGGGATGAGGGAGAACAGGAAGACCAGAGAAAAGAGTCAGAAGCTGGAAGTACTGCTGAAGGTATGACTGTCTATGAGATAGTTGCAAAAGAGAATTTAAGAATAAGTGACAGTTGGAGAGAGAAAAATGTTAGAAAGGTACAGTCGGGAGGAAAATAAAGAGAAAGTGGGGGTCAGGGAGGAAGAAACACCGGGAAGGGTAATATGCAAGAAGGCAAAAATGAGGAATCTTTAGAAAATCGACAAAGAGACTTAAGATTAAAGTATGAATAAGAAACGAAAAGGTTTGGGGGGAAGGGATGGGATGAAATGTAGACAGGGTATAACTAGAAAAAAAAAAAAAAAAGGGTCGTTGAGAAAAAAGGGGGAATGGAAGATCAAAGGAGATAGAGGAAAAGGGTGAAAGGGGAGGAGACGACCCAAAAGAGGAAAGAGGAGATAAAGAGGTTCAGAATAGGTGGGAGGATATGAGACAATGTTGCAAGTAGAACGCGTGTATAGGGGAGAAAAATATCAGATATGATTATTATAGAAAACTAAGGAAAGACAGGGTAATAAGTTTAAGAATTGAGAAAACGGGAGTAAATAATGTAGCTGAAAAAATGAGAACTGGTGTGAAAAAAACAAAAAACAATGGGATGGCAAGATGAAGGACGGTTAGCGTGAGAAGGAAAGGTAGAGAAAAAAGGATGGAAAGAGATGGAAAAAGAATGGTGTGAGTACAAAGAAGAGAGGGAAGGAAAAGAAAGAAAGGAGAATAGTGTGAGTATGAAGAAGAGAGGGAGGGAAAAGGGAAAGAAGTGAGTGTGTAAGAAGAGAGGGAAAGAAACGGAAGAAGAATAGCATGAGTATGAAGAAGAGAGGGGAGGAGAGAGAGAAAGAAGTGTGTATGAAGAAGATTAAAAAAAAAAGAAGAAGGACAATGAGTAGTGTGTGTAGGAGAAAAGAAAAAGGAAGGAGAAAGGAGTACTGGAGGGGAAGTTGCATAATGAAGTTTTAAATAAAGCAGACTTCATAAGAAAGCGAAACTCCATGAAAAAAAAAAAACAGAAATTAGGAATAAAGGAGAGATAAAGAGAAAAGAAAGGAGATGGGTAGAAAAGGAAGGTAAGAAGAAAAGATGAAGAGAAAGTAGAAAATTTAGTTTATAATTAGGCTAGGAATATGAGATCCTGTGAAAAGAAAGAAAAGAATGAAAGACCAAAAGAGGGATAAACAGAGAGAAGAAAGAATGAGAAGAGTGGGTGAGAGAAGGAAGAAGATGGGATACAGAAAATTAATACGAGTAAAGATCATACATCATCATCATCATCATTATTATCCGGTGTCGCAAGCACCAACTTCCTGATGCACAAAGTACCCCATGCACAAAGTTCCTATGCCTTAGTATGGAGTACATACACCAAGTTATTGCATGCACTAAGTACTTAATGCTCAAAGTAATCTATAACACATCCCTATCTTTGGGCTTATACTATTAAACTCGTTACTTCCTTTGATTGACAGGGAGAGTTTGTGTGTAGAAATCAGATTGCCTCCCTGGCTATCACAGAGATTCACCAAGTTAGGATTATATGCCAAAAGATCTGGGGTGAGGCATAGGGTTCTTTTCGTGCATAGGGTATTTTGCTCATGAACGAACTTGGTGGCACAGGTCCCTAATTTCCATCTAAACATTTGGTGATGACTGCATACAACAAGACGCACCAGGTGAATGAGACACCAGCGCCCTACATTTCACTTTAACTGTAATCTTAATCCTCAACCTCTTGATCTCAGAATCAAATTACAGTACCGTACTTCAGTTTTGTCTGAACATCAGTCATTAACCATATTTTGTTCCATTTAGTTCTGAGTTGAACTTGCTCTTTGACTCTGACCACTGACCAATTTCCTTCAGAACTGAAGCTCTTCATCATTAGCTGACCCACATCAAGTCTGGTCCAGTTCCCATCATATCTTTTTCAGTAATAGCGTCGAACATTTGACCTTGTCCTGTGTCCTCCACCTTTGACCTCTTGGGGGCAAAGGCAATAGATCAGCTTTTGGCTGAACCTTAACCCTTCTGGTAAGTATGGTACAAATCAGATCACAACTGCTTACTGTAAGTTAAATTTCTCACACAAGGGAAGAGCTACGACCTTGCCCTGTGGCCCTGATCTTTGACCGATCGTTATCAACTTCAAATTGCTTCGCTCGCTCCTTACTCTCAACCCTTCCGTCAAGCTTAGTCTACAGTAACTCCCGTCAAAACAGTTTAAACTTACCTTGCCATGTGACCTTGACCTTTGACTTACTCTTCTAAAAAAAAAGGTCAGACCTGTGACAGACCCACTGTACTTAAACCAATCATTAATCAAATAGGATGACAGCTATGTGACTTCTACTGTTAAAGTGCACTCACACGCACGCACGCGCACACGCACGCACTCACGCACATGCACACTCGTGCGAGCACACACACACACACACACACACACACACACACACACACACACACACACACACACACACACACACACACACACACACACAATGAGCACAACACTATACCTTCAGCACCACGTCGGCATGTGAGTAAGAAGGTTGGAAAAAGAAACGTGATGAAGATGAAAAAAAAATATAAAGATAACGAAATAATGAGGAAAATACAAATAAAATGGAGTGAGAAAAGCAAGATGAGAAGAAAGAGAATGTAAAAATGCTAGATGATGGGAGGAGTGCATTAAATATGGTGGAGAAAATGATAACTTGTCAAAAAGAGATTAAAACAATGACTGAAGAGATGAAGAGAAAAACAGGTCGAAGAGAAGAGAAGAAAGAAACAAATGAACAGGAGAGAGAGAGAGAGAGAGAGAGAGAGAGAGAGAGAGAGAGAGAGAGAGAGAAATGCTTTATATATTGCAGTAAAGGAAGAGTAAAGGAGAGACGAAAAGGAAGGAGGGGAAAGGAGGAGCACGAGAAGACAGACACACATACAGAACGAGTAAAAAAAAAAAGTTACGAAAAGAAGGAAGGGAAAGGAGGAGAGGGTCTGGGGTTAATAGAATGAGAGAGGGAGGAGAGGATGTTTTGAGAGAAAATAAAGAAGGAGGGGAGAGATGGGACAGAAAGTGAGAGTGGAGAAGATAGGAGGGAGAAAGAAAACTCTCTCTCTCTCTCTCTCTCTCTCTCTCTCTCTCTCTCTCTCTCTCTCTCTGTGTGTGTGTGTGTGTGTGTGTGTGTGTGTGTGTGTGTGTGTGTGTGTGTGTGTGTGTGTGTGTGTGTGTGTGTGTGTGTGTTTATCCTTCACCCTATCTATCTATTTATCAATCTCATCAATTTGTCCAATTACCTAGCTATCCACTTTTGACTACCTTCTTTCTCCTTCCTTACCAGTTTCTTCTCTATGTAATTTCTGTTGTTCCTCCATTCATCCTTTCACAACTTAACTTTCATTTTAAATTTCATCATCTACCTGCCCATCTCCTCCCCCTTCTTCTCTCTTTCATTTCCCCTTCTTTCCTCCCTCTCTCCCCTTCCCCCCCTTCTTCAGTATCTCCATCATAATCATCATCATCATCATCATCAAGATCATCGTCATTATCATCATCATTGTCATCGTCCTTCTCATTCTCATCTTCTCTGTCTACTCACCTCCATTCACTCCTCCTATTTTCAGTATTTTATTCTTTCCCACCCTTCAAACATCAATCCTCTCCTCTGTCTTTCCTCCTCCCTCTTCTCTTCCTCCCGAATCCTTCTCTTCCTCCTTTTCCCACTATCATTCCTCTCCTCCCCTCTCATCTTTTCTCTCCATTACCCATCTTCCCCTCCTCACCATTCCTCTCTTTACACCTGCTTTTAATTCCCTTGCTTCATCCCTCCCGCCTGCCATCCATACCTCCTATTTTAACTCTCTCTCTGATACCCTCATCATTTTCCCTTTGTTTCCCTTCATTCATTTCCTCACTTCCTTCTCCCCTTCTTCTTTACTTTCCTCCCTCTCTTCTTCTGTTTCTCCTCTTCTCTCTTCCATATCCTTCCCCTACCTCCTCTCTCTCTCTCTCTCTCTCTCTCTCTCTCTCTCTTTCTCTCCTTTCTTTCCTCCTTCCCTTCTCCCTCTCTCCATTTGTCCCCTCTCTCTCCCTTCTACCCCTCTAATATTCATCCCTCCTTCCCTTTCTTCTCCCTCTCTCCATTACTTTCTCACTGTTTTCTCCATCTCTTTATTCCTCCTTCCCTTTCTTCCACCTCTTTTCATCCCTCCTTCCCTTTCTTCTCCCACTCTTCATTCCTCCCTCCCTCCCTCCTTCCCTTCTTCTCCCCCCTCCCTTTCTCCCTCCCTCCCTCTTCCCTATCCCCTTCCTCTGCTACCTGGATCTGAAACTCCAGGGGTTCCTTTTGTCCTTTTCAGGTAGCTAGTGAGAGAGAGAGAGAGAGAGAGAGAGAGAGAGAGAGAGAGAGAGAGAGAGAGAGAATTTGAAAGTGTGTAAGAGAAAGTACTTGCGTCTGAGGAACATACAAACATGCATACATATATACATACATACACACACATGTGGTTATACAAGATTTACATGGTACACAGAAGATAACTGGAAAAACAGAAGGATAAGCAGAGTGACTGATTGAATATTAACAGATAAACTGGTGAACACGCAGACAGACTGACAAGTAGTTGGACTGAAAGATGGAAAGAAACCTAAGGGACATAATGACATCTAAATAAATGTAACTGAAGCAATACCAGCAATCCAGGTGAATATACATTTATCACTGAACATCTAGTATTAAGGGACTTTTCGTATGTCTCAAACGTTTTTACGGATTTTGACCTGTAACCATGAGATCAAGGTCAAGGTCATTCATACTCAGCAAATCATGTTCACTCATGATCCACTACTTTTCAACTGGGTTTGGTCAAAATCGGCCAAATACTCTTCTATTTAGCACTTTCAGGCGTGAGATGGCAATTTTGATTTTCCTCAGCATCACAAGGGGTACTAGTTGAACCTCAGTATCAATATGCAGTGCACTATACTCATTTTTTTTTTTTTTTTTTTTACCGAGGCGAAGATGCACTAGACAGATTGGTGATAACTGGCTGAATGCAACATTACTTCATAATCTAGTATTATTAACTGACAACAAATATCTGAGGGGGAAATTTGGGTTAGTAAATATTTTTTGGACATGTTGCATTCAGCCAGTCATCATCAACCCGTCAAGTGCATCTTCGCCTCAATAAAAAAAATATGGAGTATAGCATATGCTGACAACCACATCCTGGAGCATTTGCAAAGTAATCTCAGGAGGGTAAAAACTGAAAAAAAATAACAGAGGGCGCTGGTGCGGCGCTAATGCTAGGGAAACAAATATTTTGCCAAAGGAAGCCTCAACCAAGATACATCACTCCTGAAAGTTTCAAGTCTCTATCTCCAGCGGTCTTTTAATCACAGCCTTCTAGATATTTCCTCCCCCCCCAAAAAAAAGGACACATATAATACCGACAAAGTCAATAAGAACCCCAGAGAATGAGTTCCTAGCAAAATAAACTCATTAGTATGTGTGTGTGTGTGTAAATTAGTCGAAGAAAAAAATGTACGGCATGTGCTTTTTTGTACAATGGAAACAGGGAGACTGTGTATGTACTGTACGAGAGAGAGAGAGAGAGAGAGAGAGAGAGAGAGAGAGAGAGAGAGAGAGAGAGAGAGAGAGAGAGAGAGAGAGAGAGAGAGATTGTGTTTGCTTGAGAGGGGCTGAGGAAGAAAAAAGACAGTATTTGTTTTGCTGAGAGAGAGAGAGAGAGAGAGAGAGAGAGAGAGAGAGAGAGAGAGAGAGAGAGAGAGAAAGAGAGGGAGGAGGCATACACTAATCCGCAATGCATCTAAAATGTATTAAAGACCAAAGAAAATTGAAGCCTAAAGAAAGTCCCACGAAATATGAAAAGGTGGATGAGAGTTGGGGAAGAACGAGGGGAAAGAGAGAGAGAGAGAGAGAGAGAGAGAGAGAGAGAGAGACAGACAGACAGACAGACAGACAGAGACAGAGACAGAGAGACATACAGACAGAGACAGAGACAGAGAGACAGACAGACAGACAGAGGGGGGAACGAATGAATTGAACGAGAGAGAGAGAGAGAGAGAGAGAGAGAGAGAGGACGAACTGGAGGATGAATATTTACTGAAAATGGAAGAAGGGACTAGAGGGATACTTGATTAATTTGGAAAAGCGGAAGAAATATAGGTGAGAGAGAGAGAGAGAGAGAGAGAGAGAGAGAGAGAGATAAAGATGGCAAAGAGGAAAGGACGTGGGGCAGAGGGAGCCTTGATTAATGTTGTAGGGAACTGTTGTGTGTGTCAGGGTGGCAGGGACAGAGTGGTTAGCAGTGGGGAGGAGAGGTGAAGATAGGGTAGATAGGGAGTATATAGGGAGCAAAGGGAAGGAGAAGGCGTGAATAGATGAAGAAGGAAGGGAGGAGATAGCGGGGGAGTTAGTGGCTAGTACTTGAGAGAAGAGGAGTAGACAGAATAGACAAGGAGTAAAGAGGCAGCAGAGAGAGGGACAGAGGGTGCTAATAGATCAGGGAGAAGATAGGGAGAGTGGAGATAACGATGAGGTTGCAGGGATAAAGTGGTTAGTAATGGGAAGGAGACGTGTAGATAGGATGGACAGGGAGGAGATAGGCAGCAATTGGAGGCAGAAGAGGGAGAAGACAGAGTGGGAGGGAGAGATGAAGGAATGGGAGACGTTTGTAAATGGGAGATGAAAAGGAAATGCAGACCTCAAAAGCGGGGAGGAGAGACATGAAAAGGATATATATGGAGCAGATGAAGTGTAAGTAAATGAGGGAGAGGAGTGAAGAAAGGGGGGAGAGGTGAGGAAAGATGGATCGTCTTGAATGGGGGGTCATGTGGGTGGAGAAAATGGATTAGCAGAGTTAATAGAAGGTAGAATGACAAAGAATGGAATGGTGAGTGGACAAGAGGAAAGAAGAAGCGCAGATAGGTTAGACAGGGAGCAGAGGGAGTGTGAATCGAAGAAGAGAGGGAAGACTGGAAGACGACTGGTAAGGATCAAGATGAAGAAGAAGAAGGATGAGATGGAGAAGAGGCGAGTGACTGAATAAATAGATGGAAGGAAAGCTGGACAAAAAATAAAAAATAAATAAATAGCAAGGGATAGAAGTCGAGAGAGGAAGTAGATAAAAGGAAGAGAGGAAGAAGACCGAGGGAGAGAGGGAGGCTTGAATAATGTTGTAGGGGACTGCTGTGCGTGTCGGAGGTGGCAGGGGGTGGAATGGTCAGTAGAGCTGGGGAGAGACGAGGATGGGGAGTAGATAGGGAGTAAAAGGAGTGTGAACAGAGGAGGGAGACGATAAAGAGGGTTGGGAGAACGTGCAAACGTAAAATGAGAAGATTATTGTTGATTAGCGAAGAAGAGTGGGTGAACAGATGACAAGAAAGACAGGGAAGAAAAATAAGTAAACAGGGAGAGAGAGAGAGAGAGAGAGAGAGAGAGAGAGAGAGAGAGAGAGAGAGAGAGAGAGAGAGAGAGAACTGGACAGAACGAAGCGGGGGAGAAGACAGGACAAGAGCGAATACTAAATAATATTTTAGGGGACCTCTGTGTGTACTGGAGGTGGCAGGAGATAGACTGGTCAGTGGAGGGGAGAAGACGTGTAAATGGGGGGTAGAGAGGGAGTAAAGAGAGAATGAACAGACAAGGGAGAATGAAGGTGGAATGAGGACATATTACAGAATAGGCAGATGGAGATGAAAGACAGGAGGGTTGGTGGAAGGGAGAGTGGAAAGGGATGGGGAGATCAGTGGAGGTGATGAGGGGAGCAGATCGGGTGGATAGGCAGTTCTGGGAAATCTGAATCGACGAGGGAATATGCGGGAAGAAGAGAAAGTAGTAGCAATATGAAATAAATGTTACTCTAGGTAATGGAAGATGATGATTGAATGATGATATGAAAGATACGGACTAAAACGTAAGCAGGAAGAGAGAGAGAGAGAGAGAGAGAGAGAGAGAGAGAGAGAGAGAGAGAGAGAGAGAGAGAGAGAGAGAGAGAAAGAGAGGAGTTAATGTTTCATGGGAATGCTGTGTGTCGCGAGGTGGTGGGATATTGAGTGGTCAACAGAAAGAATGGGAGGGGGAGAGGGTAAAAATCTAAAAGAGAAAGAATAGGTAGAAAATATGAATTTAGCAGCAGGAAGGAGAGGCGTAGATTGGGCAGATAGGAAGTGGCGGGAGTGTTAATAGATGAAGGGAAAGAAAGGAAAGGCAGGAAGTACTTACGCTGGGGGGAAAGGCCGAAGGGAGGTGGATCGAAGTTGACAGGAGTGACAGGAGGAGTGATAATTTAATGGGAGAGAATAGGGAGGGAAGGAAATGGATAAATAAGATAGGGAGTTCGTAGAGGGGAGAAGGATTTAGGTAGTAGGAGTGGATGAAGTGTTATTGGCTGCGAAGATAGTGAGGTCAAAATAGACTAGGAAGTGGATACAGGACAACGGAAAAGACAGGTAGCAATATGAGTGTGGATAGACTAGAAAACATACGGAGGATAGAGAGCCAGTACAAGAAACGTAGGGAGAAAATAGGGAGGGAAAGAAAAAAACAAGGAATAGGTTGAAGGATAATTGATAGGGGAATGAAGTTGTCAGTAGTGGAAGAGTCGCAAATAGGAAGGATGGTGGTGGTTAAAGGGAGGAAAACAGGGAGCAGGTGGAGGAAACAGAGAAAGTGGGAGGCGAGATAATAAGAAAATAAGTAGGACTGTATAGAAGGAAAGATAAGGAGAGAAGGTAGAAGGGAGAATGATAAAGGTGACATGAATAAGAAATAGGAGAGATGAAGATGGGGAGGATGGGGCGACAAAGGGAAACAGATGGGCAGCAAAAGAGGGACTGGGAGAAGATAGAGAAAGAGAAAGGCAGGGAGAAGACAATTAAAAAAAGGGGTGTGAATGGATAACAGAAGGAAAGGAAAATGGTAGACAGTAAAATTAGGAAAGAATGAAGTGGCAGCTGGAAAGAGAGACGTAGCCAAGGGGGATGGGTGGGAGAGGGAAGCGGATAGGAGTAGAGTACGTGTGAATAGATGAGGGGGAAAGTAGGGAAGAGAAGAGATTGGATAGGGAAGGCAGAGCTTTGGTAGAGGGAAATTACTATGGAAAGAAGAGGCGGTGAGAATGGATGAGATGAACGATAGGAAATATAGGAAATAATTAAGAGAGCAGGCATACAGAGAGGAGAGAAGGTTAAGAAAGGAAGAAAGGAAGTGTGTTTAAGTAGCTAGATAGGGAGAGGAAGGAGCACATAGAGGAAAGTAGGATTTAGGGAGGAGACGGAGTGTGAATGGATGACAAACGGCAGGGGAGAGTGAAGGAGAAAAGGAAGGAGAGGGAGTATGTAGGAAGGAGAAAAGGAAGGAAAGGAGTATGTAGGAGGGAGGAGAGGAGGGAAAGGGAGTATGAAGTAGGGAGAGCCAGGAGATAGGGAGCAGAGAAACATTGCTAGATTTGGAAGAAGATAGGGAGAACAAGAAGAAATACGGAGTTACACAGATACACATTATCTTACTTTATTCTCCGAGTACAGTAATATGGGAAAAGGTTAGGACAGTATGTGGTTACTAAATGGACAATGAAAGGAAAGGGAGTACAAATAATTGGAAGTAGACAGGGAGGAAAGGGAGTAGATAGAGAAGAAAGGTGGAAAATAGGTGGGATAAAAAGGTAAATAATATGAAAATGTATGGGGAAAATGGGAAAAGAGAGTATGAATGAAAGGACGGAGAGAGAGAGAGAGAGAGAGAGAGAGAGAGAGAGAGAGAGAGAGAGAGAGAGAGAGAGAGAGAGAGAGAGAGACTTGATTAACGTTTTAGGGGACTGCTGAGTGCGTAGGAGGTGGCAGGGGACGAAGAATGTACAGCAGAGAGAGAAGGAGAGGACGAGGGGAGTAGGGAAGAGTGAATGAAGAGAGGGAGAAAAGATGAGGAAGAAGAAATTAGAAGGTAAGTGGCAGGAGATAGATGAAAGAGAGGAATAGATGGGGAGTAAATAAGGAGTAAGGGGGAGTGTGAATACATTAGGGGAAAGATAGGGAGATTAACTGGTAAACTGGGAGGGAGTAGATAAAGGGAGAGATGACGGAAAGTGAAAGGAGGGGAGGGCATGTGTATTGATGGGTTTATAGGAAGGATGGACACTAGGAAAGTCAGAAAGTAGATAGGAGAGGGCATAGACAGGGTAGATGGTGAGAAGGCAGGGCGTTAATAGACTGTGAATAGGTTAAAAGGAACAATTAGGGAAGGATGTGGATATGGAAGGTAACGAAACGGTAAAAGGAAAAGGGATGCAGTCGGAAGAAGGGAGGCATGAGAATGGATAGGAGTTGGTAAGGAGAGAAAATAGCTAGACAAAAGAGGGGGCAGACAGGGAGCAGGAGGAGGATAAATAGATGAGGGCAAATGAAGAGAGGGGACAAGAAAACACACGAGGGGGAAGAGAAGGAGGTGAAAAAGTCGCCAGGGATGGAATGGTCAACAGAAGCGAGGTGAGTAGTGGGTAGGACTGACAGGTTAAAGGAAGTGAAAATAGATGTGGGAGAAGATGGTGGTGATGAGAAAAAGATAGGTATGAAATGAGTGTTGAAGGAATATAAGAATGCTAAGCTGGGAGTTGGGAGAAAGGAAGTTAAATGGGGATGAAATAATTGGAAAGGAGAGGAGCTAGGACGAACGAAGAAGAGGGGGACGTGAACAGATAAAGGGAAAGAATGCAGGAAAAGAAAGCTGATAGGGCAAGAGGAAGGAGAGGAAAGATTAGGTAGAAGAGAGAATAATCAAATAATGAAGCTGTCATTAATGGTACGGCGTAGATTACCTTGTGTAGGTGGCAAAGAGAGGCCGATAGGAAACAGAGGGAGTGAAAATAGATATATTAATTGGGAGTCATGCAGGCAAAGGGAAAAAAGACAAAGAAATAGTGACAGGAAGGAAGAAAAGCTGTGTATAAATGATAAATAATGTGAACACAGATGTAAGAGAATATAGAGAGAGCAAGAATACAGGGCGCAGAGGACGTGTGAACAGAGGAGGGAGAAGATGGGGTGAGCAGGAAATAGATCAAGAGAGGGAAGGAGAAGGAACAAAGAAAGGTAAAGGATATGTAATTAGGAAGTAGAGGAAGAGTAGGTATGAATAAGGACAGAAATAATTAATAGCGAACGAGGTAAGATGAGGTGGGTACCAGATAAATAAAGAGGAAAGAGTGGGAAGATGGATGACGGTGGAAGGGAATGAAAACAAAGAACAATAGGCAAAATGGGGAGGACATGTAGCAAAGGGAAGCAAAAAGAAAGCAGAAACAGGTTGAATGAGAGAGAATGAAGAGAGGAGAAGGAATTTATGTAAAGTTAAAGTATGTGTAGCAGACGGAAAGGAGGAGAGTGAATGAAACGAATGAGAAAAAACAAATGAGTAGACTTGTGGAAACAGGATACAGACAGAAAGCAGCGAAGACAGTGAGTCGATAAAGAGTAAAACGTAGACTGAAAATTAAAAATTTGAGGAAAACTTAAATATCTACCGGAGATAGGAGATGAGAGAATGGAAGAGAAAAAAACAATTAAGAGATAAGTGGCACAGGAAAGTAAATAGGAAGCACAAGTGTAAACAGATGAACAGGAAGATGGAGAGAAAAGCAGGAAGTAAATAAAAGAAAAAAGAAAAAAGAAAAGAGGAAAGGAAATGAAGGCCTATGCTGGAATGGGGAGAGAGGTTGTGGCTGGACAAGTGATGAAACAGAGAAAGGAGCAGAAAGAGAGGAACTGTGAAAAAATGACAGGATAGATAGGGGACAAAGTATACAGGAGGGGAAGTAAATACAGGGAGAAAGAGGAGTGAGAATGAATGAGGAAGAGTATGGAGGGTAGCGAGAAAGTAAAGGGGAAAATGGTGCGTAAATAGGAAGTAGAGGAAGGTCAAGGGCAGGCGACTGGGAGCAGAGGAAGTGTGAAAAGATGAGAGATAAGATAAAGATTAGGATGAACATACAACAGATACACAAAGCACACAGACGTCACATGGGGATCCGGCCTTAAAGGCAGCAGTGGGATCCATTCTCTGATCGCAGAAATGAGAAAATAGTATGACGGTAAATGGTGAATGGATGAATAATTAGGATGGTGAGTGTAAATGAATGAACGTGAAGATACGGAAACGAGGGAGTATAAGTAAATGGAGGGATACTGGAAGGAAAGAGAGCAGACATCGAGAAGTGAACATAGGTGATGGAAAGATGAAGTGTGCAAGGCAGAGTGTACAGTATGTAAGGAAGAGGGGGGAAAGGGAGTGTGAATGTAGGAAGAGGTGGAAATATACAAACAAAAAGGTGCGTGGGATGAAAGGATACCGAGTGAAGGGGAATGCATAAATGGAAAAAAAGTGAACCAGATACATTAAGACAGGTACAGTCATAAGAAAAACTATCGTTACCCTTCAGAGCTATGCACTATGACACAGAGTCGAAGTGTTGTGTAACGACGGGACAGGAAAGTTTGTATCTCAAACCCGTCAATGTCGATTATGTGAGACAGGTATTAGAATTTGTGCTAGAGGTAATAAAAGCTAATTAGATCGTTTGGCCTCCGTGCATACAGACAATACGCTTTATTATCCGGCACCGAATATCTATCTATCTATCTATATACCTAGGCTGCTTCCCCCAAGGAAAGGGAGGTAGCCGAGACAGGACGACTCACTCTCCATTTACTCATCCATTCAAACACATTCATTCGCATCTTAGCCCCAAAGGGGAGAACGGACAGATCCTCACCGCACCACACCGCACAAGGGTCAACTGGGCAATGCAATCAGTGACATCCGCAGCAGGGCCCGACAGCAGAACTGGTTTACCCCTGCCACATCATAACAGACCCATCCCCTTACCCGCACCTGACCTGACTAGCTGCTCAGACCAAATGCGGGAGAATATCCCCTCAGGGCTGCGTCATCACTTATTCATTCACAATTTCTCTCCATTTGTTTCTGTCACGCACAGCCACTCTTCCTTGCTCAACAGACATCCCTCTCGCATCCAGCGCTCTCTTCACACTGTCCATCCATCCTATTCGTGGTCTTCCTCTCAGCCTTACACCTCTCACATCAGATCTAGTTATCTTTTTCACCAATCGCTCATTATCCATTCTCTCCATATGCCCAAACCATTGCAACACCCTCTGCTCAACTCTACCAGCCATCTCCCGAACAACTCCAGTTCTCCTTCGCACTTCATCATTTCGGACCCGATCCATACGCGTCACTCCACACATACTCCTCAGACATCTCATCTCCATTACATTCAAACTTTTCCTCTCTGCTACACCCATATTCCATGTTTCAGACCCATATAATGCAGTCGGTACCACAACACCCTCATACAGCCTTCTCTTTACATCCATTCTAAGCGAACGACATTTAAACACTTTTTTCATTCCTCCCAGCACCTTTCCTACTTCATTTATTCTAAACTTCACTTCTGCATCTATTCTTCCATCCACAGCAACATGTGACCCTAGATATTTAAAACAATCTACCTCCTCAAGCAACTCACCATTCAAAACTATATTCATCCCCCTACCATCTATCAACCTCGTACACTTCATCACTTTACTCTTATTCTCATTTACTTTCAATTTCCTCCTTTCACACACCCGAATAGATTAAATAAAAATATAACCGAATGATCTGAAGTCGGCAACACACATGCAAACGGGCAAAGGGTATGTGCACCCATGCCAGGCGTATGATAGTACTTCAGCCGATATAAGCCAAGTTAGTAAATTTCAGAGTAATAATATGTATTATTTTCTACATATTATAAACTCTTCCAAAACAGCCTCTAGATGTCTGAAGCATCCATCTGAAGCATTTAACCACCCATCTAAAGCAAACATATGAACTCGTGCACCCCTGCTAGACTATAATAATAATAATAATAATAATAATAAATAAAAATAATAATAAAACAGTCCATGCCTATAGATTTAATACCCTTCAAAATAATTTATATGTTGTATTCTATAAATAATAAGTGTTGAATAGTAGGAAAATAATAAACCTGCTGAGTTGCATTATTAACCCCCGGCGGGGCGCTCAGGGTAATGCAAACACGTCCTATATATTTCCCCGCCATATGGCTCATTCTTGCTCATTATTCCAACTCTTGTAATGGGATTGTGATATGGCAACACTAGATAGGGGCGTGGCGAACAGCAAGTACCAACCCACATAGCCCAGCTAACATTCATTTTGCATCGAACATTCCTGGGGTAACGATACTTCTTATGACTACACAGATGCATGTATTGTACATAAATATAAGAGTAAACATATGCATATACATACTTGTATATACATAAAAAGACAAAGACAGATACACATAGAAAGATAGATATATGTCAGATAGATAGATGGATGAAAAGAAATCAGTATATCCGTCTGTCTATCAATGCGTCTGAGAAAAATAAGCTGATAGAAAAAAAAGATTAACAGTAGGAAAGGATGACAGGCAATGATAATGAACAGAACACAGATAAGGCGGAAGAAACAGGAAGTCTACGTCAATGGAGAGGGAGTGTGCTGCCTATTAAGATAAAGGTAGATACATGGGAATAGATAGTGGGTGGCGTGTTAATTGGCTGGGAGGAGTGGGAGGATAAGGAATGTATGTATGTATGTCTGTATGTCTATCTGTCTTTCTGTTATATATTAACTATCAATCTGTCTGTCTGTCTATGAGTCTATTCGTGTATGAAAAATAACTGTGTTTATGTGTCGATAACTACTTAGCTGTCTGCCTGCCCGTCTGTCTGTCTTTCTTGTTTTCATCCATCTCTATGTTTCTTTGAATCAGTATCTACCTGTCTATCTATCCATCTATCTAATATATATATCTGCATCTCTGTCTGCCTGTCTCGCCCTATCGGTCTGTCTACCTCTATCTATCTATCACCCTGCCTGTTTGTCTACCTTTCTATCAGTGTCACCATCCATATATCTATCTATACCAACTATCTGTACCTTGCTATCTATCTATCCATCTATTTGTCTGACGTCCAATCCCAGAGTTTATTAAGGGTGAGCGCAACTAATACACCTTCAAGGCTCTGTATCCCAACACTACTTCCCTCCCGTCCAAGCTGTTTACCTCCATACCTGTATACACCCTTGATACACCCACGCTGTTATATTTATACCCTCTCAGCGCAAACATGTCATATCCTGTTATCACCTGAAGCCTTTTTTTTTTTTTTTTTTTTTTTTTTTTTTTTTGAGAGAGAGAGAGAGAGAGAGAGAGAGAGAGAGAGAGAGAGAGGAAAAGATGGAGGGCAGAGAGAGCCTTGATTAATGAGGACTATATCTAACCTCTCCAGTTAGAAAGAAAGCGTCTCCTGAGTTAGTACGTAGATCTGGGTGTAGCAAAAACATAAATCGTCGTTCTGAATGGATAACTTTGATTTCGGTCTCCCTCTCCTCATTCTCCCACCACCTTCACTTTACTCCAATCGTTTCCTAGGGTCGAATGCTTAAGCCTGAAATCAAGAAGTGGGATGCAGACTCCAAAAGTTTGACGATGATTTTTTAAGTACTTGTCAATGATGGAACGTATCTGGGCTTCCTATATGACTGCTGACTGCATTTAGTGGTATGGGATGCATGCTGAACCAACCTAAAATTCACAGTCGTTCCATAAATGATCGTCAGTAATTAGGACTATCCACTTCACTGTGTAATGTTTAAACACAAGACCTGTTTTATCTCCACTCCGTTTTCAGAAGTATTTTGCAGTATACTGATGGACTAGGTGATGAAAGAATTGGTGGGAGCCATTTCACTAGGTAATTTTATATCTTCTCTTATTTCTCTTTCTCGTATTACTGTTTTTGGGTCTTATAAACGACATGTATATTAGTAGGTACCGTACTGAACTGAGGTGGTGATGACGATGTGTGGTCCTGTAGTTAAGATAAGGATTTTCTTTTTGTATAACAATTCACTTACAAAATAACAGCCCCTACCGAGAAGAAGAAAACAAATGCTTTGGAATTAGTAGCAACATAATGTAAACGGGATGATGATGATGATGATGATGATGATGATGATGATGAAGGAGTGTGGTCTTGTAATTATTTTTTTTTTTAACAGTTCAGCCACTTACAAAGTAACTCCCAATAGAAAAAAAAAATTGATATTAATATTGAATGTAATTGAGATGAGGTGTCTGAGGAGTATGTGTGGTGACGCGTATGGATCGAGTGCGAAATGATGAAGAGCAAAGGAGAACTAGAGTTGTTCGGGAGATGGCTGGTAGAGTTGAGCAGAGGGTGTTGCGATGGTTTGGGCATATGGAGAGAATGGATAATGAGAGATTGGCGAAAAAGATAACTAGATCTGATGTGAGAGGTGTAAGGCTGAGAGGGAGACGACGAATAGGATGGATGGACAGTGTGAAGAGAGCGCTGGATGCGAGAGGGATGTCTGTTGAGCAAGGAAGAGTGGCTGTGCGTGACAGAAATCAATGGAGAGAAATTGTGAATGAATGAATGATGACGCAGCCCTAAGGGGATATTCTCCCGCATTTGGTCTGAGCAGCTAGTCAGGTCAGGTGCGGGTATGGGGGTGGGTCTATTATGATGGGGCAGGGGTAAATCAGCTCTGCTGTCGGGCCCTGCTGCGGATGTCACTGATTGCACTGCGCAGTTGACCTTTGTGCGGTGTGGTGCGGTGAGGTGCGGTGTGGTGCGGTGAGGTGCTGTTCCTTCTCCCCTTTGGGGTTAAGATGCAAATGAATGTGTTTGAACGGATGAGTAAATGGGGAGTGTGTCGTCCTGTCTCGGCTACCTCCCTCTCCTTGGGGCAAGCAGCCTAGACATATAGATAGATAGATAGATAGGTATTAGCATAAACGACATTATGAAAACATAATGATGATGATGATGATGATGATGATGATTAGGCAGGAGAAGGAAAAACAAATAAGGCAGAACGGAAGGAAGGCGGACGTCGATAGAAATGAAGGGAACAAAGCAGGAGTATAAAATGTGTAAGAAGAGGAGGGAAAGAGGATTAAGGAAAAAAATAGCGACAATGAGAAGGTTTGATATGATCTATCTATCTATATACCTAGGCTGCTTCCCCCAAGGAAAGGGAGGTAGCAGAGACAGGACGACTCACTCTCCATTTACTCATCCATTCAAACACATTCATCGCTGGACTGAGAGATATGATACAAGATAAAAAAAAGAGGATACTGGAGAGAGAGAGAGAGAGAGAGAGAGAGAGAGAGAGAGAGAGAGAGAGAAGGATTTCATGACAAAAGTGGAAAGTAATATAAAGGGAAGGAGAATGGGAAAAATATGGTGAAAACGCAAAAAAGAAGGAAGAGAATGGCAAAGGAAAACAAACCCCGAAGGAAAGGAAAAGATGGGGAGAGAGAAAAGGGGAAAAATGTTCGGGACGAACAGAAGAGCAGAGAAGAAGGGGGAAGGTCACAAAGTAATGTAAAGAATCTAAGGTAAAGATGAAAATTACAGATGAAGAAAGAGAATACTGAAAATGGCAAGATAAGGACACACCACGCCCACACCACACCACACCCACACCACACCCGCACCCACACCCACACCATCACCCACCCACACGCACACAAAGAGAGAGCGAGAATTCTGCTAGTGAAACAGGATGGTGTTATGAAAATGAACAGGGGAAAAGATGCTCTGTTGTCGTTTTTCCTGTGCTGGTATTTCACTCTTCCAGTTCCTGAATCCTTCTTTCTTTATCTATTTGTATGATGTAGGAAGAGAATGATTAAATGATTGATGAACAGATAGTTGCACAGAAAACTGCTTAGGTGTGGGAGAAGCAAAAGAAATAGAGATAACAGAAGAACAGATAGAAGAGAAAATGACAGCAAAGGTGACCAAGTAGAGCAAAAGAAAGAAAACTAGAAAAGGATGTGGTCACGCAGGAAATGGGAAACGATAGATACAGAGGATAAGGAAAAGAAAGGGGAGGAGGTGAAATATTAAAGAGAATTATTAAAAACAATAAAAGAATATAAAGATACAAAAATAATAGTTTTCCTTTGTTGTCTCGGCCCAAGAATATTTTTAAACTCTTGATGCAAAGCCATATTTAGCTTATATCATACAACAGATCACCGAGGAGGAGAAACCCAATACATATAAGGCAGAAATATATATATATTGCCAAAACTGAACAAACAGAGAAGAGGAGAATTAGAAATGTAGGAAGAAAAGTTGGAAAGAATAAGGTGTTTCGGAGAAGTGAGAAATAAAGGGAACAGAAGCAAAGAGGGGAGAAATGAGAGAAGTAAAAAAAAACAAACATTAGAAATGAGAGTGGAGAAAAAAAAAAGAAAAAGAAAAGAAAAAGAAAAAGCGGTCAGTGGCATGTAAGAGGAAGAACGGTAGGCAGGCAGGGACGGGAGGGAGGGCCATGGGGAAGGGAAGGCGGAACAGAGGAATGGGAGGGAGGAACGGAGGGAAGAACAGAGAGAACAGAAGTAGAGGTGAAAAGGGAGAGGCAAATGCAAATGAGATTAGAATGGAGCACGGAAAGAAAAGCGAGAAAAATGTAGAAGCAGATAACTGACACGGTTGTGGAGAGAAGTTCGGGACGAAGGGAGGGAGGGAGAGACTGAGGGAAAGAAGGGTGGGAGGGATGGAGAGAAGGAAAAGACGGAGAAAGCAGAAAGAGACAGGGACGACGGAAAAGGAAAGGGGGTGTTGGAAGGGCTGGAAAAACAGAGTGGCAAGAGGAAGAGATGCAGAGGGAGGGAGAGACGGTGAGAAGGTACGGGAGAAGAAAGAAAAAGGAAGGAGGAAAGGAAGAAAGGAAAGAAAGAACGAAGGTAGCAGAGGAGAGACAGACTGGGAGAGAGGGCATTGGACTGAGAGAAGAGAAGGACAGAATAACGGAGGGACGGAGAGAAAGGGAGGGGCAGAGAGAGGTAGTGAGAGAGTGGAACGGCCCACAATAAGCCGAGTCACATCTGGTTGACGGCGAGGAGTGAGAGGTGAATGGGAGCCGGGGAGGGGGTGGGGCGGGGCGGTGTGTGTGAAGCCAGGGGGATGAAAAGACCACGTCCAGTTGGAATGTTTTACCCGCGCGGCTGCTAAATGTACACAGACGTGGAGCCTGAACACGGTTACGGCCACCCTCCCTCCTATCCGACTTGGACGAATCTGTGGGGCTTTCATAGGCTCCTGAACTCGTTTAGGGAGCCTTTGGTACCGGTATTTTGGCGTGGATGAGATATTGCAGTCTTTCATAAATCCTCCACACGATAAGAGGTCCTGCTCCATCTGAACTGAATAAAACTTTGGTCTATTCATATTCACCCATTAACTTTTGGGTCTCTTCCATATATAACTTATTTTACCAGCACTTTAAAGCTGCGGTATTTTCCTCGCTGGGTTCCCAAATAAAGACGTCCACAGATCCTGGATACGGTTAGGGTTTGTTCTTCCGTATCCAACTTTGGTAAATCTCTTGCTCTTTCATAAACATCTGGACAAGTTCAGGGATCATTCTTTATCTAGTCGACATGACACTTTGGTCCCTTTAATAGACAGTTAATGACGCTTATGGCCTCTACCTTTTTGCCTTGGATGAAACTAAGAATCTATACACAAATTCTTGAATACGGTGAAAGTAAGTCAAGCATATACGTGGGCCTTTTATGAACTTTGTGTTTTTTAGGGTTCATTTAGCAACGAAATAATACACTAGAAGGCATTCATAGACTACTGAACTAAAATAGGATCCGCTCTTCTATACTTAACTCATGATAACAATAATAAAATATAATAGGTCATCGGCCTAGAGGGTTTATATATACTCTCCTTCCGTATTTGCCTGGAAGAAACTTGGTGCCTTTAATAAACACCTGAATATTATTAGGAACCTCTGTGTATATGACGGCCATAATTTAGGGCCATTTTATAGGCCCTTTAAACATTTAGGGCCTCTGCCGTACCCGACTTGAACGATTTTGTGGGTGTCTCAAGATGTGGAGAAATTCAGGTACATTTCTACATCCCACTTGTCTCCTGTGAGTCTTTCTGGATTCAAACAGAGCTTAATAAGTAACGTTCGTAATTAATGCTACAGGACAGTTTGTGGGTGTCTCAAGATCTGGAAAAATTCACACACATTTCCCTATCCCACTTGCATCCTTCTGTGAATCTTTTTGTATTCAAAGTAGCTTTGATGTTTAAGGCTACACATCTTCCCTCGTTGTTTACAATAGTGTTCATTGCTAGTTGGATGTGAAACAATTGAACTTATTGCCTGGTTCCGTATGAATCTGCCGTGTACAGCTATAGATTCTTCCATATTCCCCGTGTACATTCGAGATCCATCCGTGTCCGACGTGTACAACTATAGATCCTTCCGTATCTCTATGTACAACTATAGATCCTTCCATATTCATCGTGGACTATTCCTTCATGTATCCTACGCGCACAGCTATCGTTTCGTCCTTCTATACCCTACACGTTTGACCACGATTCCTTTTGTAACCGATGTGTACGACTGAAACCTCTTCCAAATTAGACGTATGGGGCTACATATGTACATATACTGTATACATACAACAGCGCTACTCTGTATCCGACGTCTAGGTCATTCATACATTCACGTATATATACATGCATACATACATATACATATACGCATACGTGCAGATGTACATAAATACGACAATGTACAATTCTGCATCCGACTTTTATGCATATTATAATTCATACGCACATGCATATACAGTACCAACAGAGGACTAAGTTCCATTCTGCATTTCACGTGTAGTCCATTCATCCATTCATTCATTCATCCATCCATCCATAGGTACATACACAAATGCATACAGGAAAAAACTAAGCATCATTTTGTATCGAGGCTGCATGACTATAACTCCTATGGTATTCGACTATACTGTCAATTTTAGTCATTCTGTAGCTTTTTTCACGTAGTTCAGTGTCAGAAAAAGACAGTACTGCGACTCCATACCTTATCCTCATCACTTCTTCGTGACTGGCATCATATTCTAGCGTTAATCTATTGTTACAACTCACATTCAACACAGAGGGATAACAATTTTAGGCCAAGTCAGAGCAAAATGGGGATAGTGCAAAACTGTAGTCCTCTCACAAACCCTTGACTGCTCTCACGACCCTCTCTCCACTCCCACCCACCAAGACAAACTCCCTTTCTTATTAGGTTTCGACACTAATAAGGGACGACGTGAAAGCCTTTAGTTACTCCTTACTAGATATGGCACAGGGACTATTCCATTCCTCAGTTTACCTCTCATCGTGGGGACAGCTCTAGGATATTATTCCAAATAAAACATGATTATACCATTTAGCTGAGAGCAATCCTTGCTTGTGTTGATACAATTACCATTTCACTATCACCATAAGTTTTTCGTAGTTAACGTCAGATTTCGTATTTCTGAGAGAGAGAGAGAGAGAGAGAGAGAGAGAGAGAGAGAGAGAGAGAGAGAGAGACCTCAGTGTTAATTCTGTATTTGTTACTTAGCCTCTGTAAGGCCAATGACGTGATACTCAGTTTATTATTGTTATCCAGGAGACTTCAATCACCTCAGAGTAGATTTTTCAAAGATATGGGGTTAGAGTCAGCCCTTAGTATTTTGCTTGGTAACCTATTGTATTTCTACTTCCCATGCATTACAAATTCCTTCCTGATCTATTTTTCGATCTATTGCCAGACGCTTGAATCCCGTTTGGGGTGGCCACAAACAAATCGCCTCCTTGTCGTCCTATCCCACGTCATTTCACTGCCCTGCTTCCAGCTCACATCCCTCTCTCATTCACCTCTCCACTCCATCCCTCCACCTCATCCTTGGCCTCCCCCTCCCTCTAATCCCTCCACCTCACTCACTTCTTGATCTTCTGGGATATTATTTAACAAAATACTGGGGTCTTATAATGACATGTCCATCATCATCATCTTTTTTTGTCATCATCAACATTACTAATATCATCATCAATATCATCAACATTTTTACCAATATTATCATCATCATCATCATCATCATCTTGCCTCTTTTCATAATCCACAGAGAGGTGAAATAAGCCAAAAAGAAAGGAAAAAGAAAATATAACAGAGGAATAACGAACCAACAGCACGGCCAATTACATGGGCCACATATACCTTCACTATTCAAGCTTCCGGAATCCTGGTACCTCACAAGCATAACTATCAATGGATACGCACATATAAAGGAATATAAAGGACTAATTCCAGTCTTAACTAATCTCTCTCTCTCTCTCTCTCTCTCTCTCCCGTATAACTATGGCCCGTAATCTCGTCAGAAGATGCCTAGCTCTTGTTCCTTCGCGATTTATTTTTAGATACAGCTGGTTAATATCCATTTGACAAGTATGGACTCCTATTTTCGACGGTTTTCTCATTTTTTTCATCAGCTTGTTTTTGTCCTGTGTGGATCAATTTGATGTTGAAGGTTATCAGAAATGCGTCATTAGATATTAAACTAAACCCATCTGTCCCTGGATATGATATGTCATGAAGGGAATGAGGTGTTTTGATGACGGACGGGTGCCAATTGTTGCTGTACATGGTGACGTAGCGAGTCTGAATTCGCTATAGTCCTTTCTGCCTTGGTTTGATGAGGCTAGTTAAATGCCAGATACTGTAGCATGTTCCCGACCTCCTGCAACATCAAATCAATCCAATAAAGACAAAAACAAGCCAGTGAAAAAGAGAAAACCACCAGAAAAGGGGAACCCGTAATGTATGTATTGAGCATCCTTTTTTGCATTATGTATGGAGAGCACAGCGACGTTAGAATAATTTAATTAACTGAGAAGAGGATAGGAAGATATAAGCAAAATAAATCGCTAAGGAAAAAGTGTTAGATAACCTCCTTAACCGACGAGAATACGATCCTAGGAGAGGAGAGGCTTTCCAACTCTCTTGTTCTTCGCGGAAAAAAACACACACACACAAAAAACAAAACAAAAAAAAACAAAGAGAAATCAAGAGAATGCTTTCTTGTGAATCTGGGTACAAGAACCTGATTTAAATCTTTTCTACAGCTTAAGTTGCGTGAAGAACCGTTTCTCCATACATTAATCTTGACTCAAACAGTAACAATTAATCCTGACTCATACAGCAAACCAACCACTTCACAGGCAAACTAGACCGTATACTATTGTTAAAAATGTAGGACAAAGTGATTCATGACAATATTTAACGGCCATGGTGTCCTGTGTATCGTAAGAATTCGTCAGCCTCTTCAATTTGGTGATTTTTTTTTTTTTTTTTTTTAGTTTTTTTGCGACTTACAGATGATCTATTAAACTTGAAGATCTTTTATATTGAAGGGGATTACTGAAGACTCTATCTAATCCATGGAGTCGATTCTGAAGGCTAAAAGTCCGTATTTAAGGCTATATTTAAACACAAGGGTTCGTACATAAGACTACACATAACCTTCAGACCTTAAAAAGTCTCCCTTGAGCTGCATAATGTTGTCTCGTGGTAGTAATGATTTAGTGCAGTGAAAGGGATAAGTTTTGTAGTAAATGCGTCCCTGGGCTTAATGGATTGTGGTTTGTTGTTGAATCGGTTTGGTTTCCCGTGTAGTATAATATAGGTTGTTTGCATTATCCCCTCTCTCTCTCTCTCTCTCTCTCTCTCTCTCTCTTTGCTTGTCGGTGTGTGTGTGTGTGTGTGTGTGTGTGTGTGTGTGTGTGTGTGTGTGTGTGTGTGTGTGTGTGTGTGTGTGGCAGTAGTAGTAGTAGTAGTAGTAGTAGCAGTAGCAGTAGTAGTAGTAGTAGCTGCAGCAGTAGTAGCAGCAGTAGTAGCAGCAGTAGTAGCAGCAGTAGTAGCAGTAGTAGCCTGAATAAAATACCAATGCGTCCACATGAAGGTAAAAGGATTCTTGTACAGAACACATACAACCATAAAATTCTTGCTCCGCATCATCTCTAGGAGGATCCGCGCTTCTGTATTATCCATGATTAAAAATACAATTAGCTATATATAATTTGGATATCCGTGCATGATTTGTTTGGTCCAGTGCCAAATGTATTCACAAGTGCAGCATATTCTAAATCAGTTTGCTTTTAATATAGTCCGTCTTTCCACCAGCGATTTTATTTTGATCTACCTATCAGTCTAGGTGTCCTTCCAATCTGTTTGTCCATCACTTTACATACATCTTTCTATGTGTATTTCTTCATACCTGTAGGCCTATCTATCTATGCCTGTCTACTATCTGCCTCTCTGTATCTATTGTCTCTGTCTGTCAGTATGTCTACCTATTCATTATCGACCAAGCAGCACGTCAGAGGAGGCTTCGTACTAAAGATTTTCAAGTATTTCTGTCTCAGTTCACTTCCGACTCCCCCTCCCACGACACACAACCTTCTTATGAGTTAACTTTCCTTCTACCCTCACCAGTAAAAAAAAAAAAAAAAAAACTTCCAGTGTTCGACCATGCAATATTAAATAACGTAAACAAGTATTTTAATATGTTTTGATGTCTCCAAAATTTCTATAACGCATGAGTATTCTTATATACAGTACAAGAGGAAATGTAAAACATGAAATATATCTGATTGGTTAACTTGTCTGAAAAATGGGCCATACGCGAAGAAATATTCACGCAAAAATAAAAGTAATTCCACTCCAATCATTCCAGACTTGGGCCATGGACTGAAAGAAGAATAAAATTGTTTTCATACGTGTAAAATATTAACCACGAAAGTGGGAAAAATATTTACTCTAGTGTATGTGAATTTTGGTCATGCACCAAGATAAAAATTGTCTAGTAGAATACAATCCAGGTTGCTTTAATGTATAAAAATTTCGGACATACTGGAGAAAAATTCAACATAGTAAAGTGATACGTTTAAATTCTCGAGAATTCGGTCACACACACAAAAAATTAAAACAAACGATATATAAGTCGATTATGTATCACACCTCCAACATTCAGCCATGCATTGGGAAAATATACATAAAAAATCCAATTCGCTTTGATACCTCCAAAAATTTGTCATGCACCCTGTGGGGGAAAAAATAATATCAAAGCAGACAACCTAACGCATTTTTGTTAATGGAGCTAATGAATCAAATTGATGAAATTGCTCTGAATCTCATTTTCGTGGGGCCTGGCCGTCATCAACACAGGAATGCTGGTGTCATGTTGTGTGTGTAGATATTTATGCAATGTTTTAATTGTCAATACGGGGCCCATAATAAAGGAATTAGCTAGTGATGTGGACTGGTTTAATGGGCTGGAGTGGGTGTGGGAGTCCGATTGAGGGTGGTTGTGCAAGTGGGAGGGTGTGGGAGTGGGAGGGTGTGGGAGTGGGAGATAGGAGTGGCAGAGGGAGCAGGGTTGGAGTGGGAGTTGGAATTGGAGTTGAAGTGGGAGCTAGAATAAAAGTTGGAATAGAAACTGCAGTGGAGATGGGAGTGTACTGCGAGTGGGAGTTGGCATGAGAGTGGGAATGGGAGTGTGATTCGGCATGGAAGTGGGAATGGGAGTAAGAGTAGGAGTTGGAGAAGAAGTAGGAACTGGGGTAGATATAGGATAAGATAAGGATGGAGGAAAGAGGGGATAGAAGAGTAATTGTATGGTACAGTCGTCAGCACAAATTCGCTGCAAGCCTGCTCGTGTGATGTGGGTCGTTTTGTCTGGCAACGGTGTATGGGAACTAGTTGCCACACAGGCTTTTATACGCTTTAAAGACGTGTTTGTAAGAATTAGTACTATAAATCACCCAGAATGCAATATTCTTTATATCTGATAAGCGTAAAAATGTGCAAAAGACGACAGATGAATGTTTTCGCGTGATGAAACTTCTCTCCCTCGTATCCATTCCTTGTCCCTCCCCACCCTCCCCTCCTCCTTCCCTCTCCCGCTATCCTTCATCTCCACTCCTCTCTCTCTCTCTCCGCTCTGTCTACGTTATATCACCCACAACGCTAATATACGTAATAAACCGCACTCTTCTCTATTTCTTGTCTATTCCTGTAACCTTTTGCTCCTCAACATTAGAGTGTTTCATGCCATGCAACAGTCTCTTTCTCCCACTCGTTACTCCACACATGATGCAGCAGTTCGAAACTTTAGTGTTTCTGATACTGCTTCGTGATTCAGTGAACAGTATGAGGAGAATGGGAACATTTTCCTAGGGAAGAGAGAGGGCGAGAAGTAGGAGGAATGGGCACAAATGTTTGTTTAATTTCGCCTACTGATATAATAAGCACAGACTGCCAGGCTTACTCAAACAAATACTAGCAAAGAATACATAACAAGAACGAGACCTCAATGTTCCTGTATCTCCCGGCTGTTGGTAGTGACAAAGGGTGAAGAACAGAAATACAACTGGAAAGGAGAGGGAAGAAGACGAGGAGGGTTTGAATGGAACTAGAACAGGAAGGAATATTGATAATAAACCTTGAATATAGTTGTTGATACTGCAAGCAACTCGGAATAAGGCAGACTGGGTTTTGAAAACAGTCAAGAGAGAATTGCGATGCGCCAATCGGGTTAGTGCCGTGGATAAATGAATGAAGGTAGAGAGGGTGGGGAGAGGAGACAGTGGAGAGGCATGAAAGTGAGTGGGGGGTAGGAGGGAGAGGGAGGGGTGGGGGGGACATCAGGAGGAGTAAGGGGGAGAGACGGGAAGGGAGCTTACACACTGTTATAATGAAGAATACCAGAGTATTATGCTCATACGTCGTTCCATAACATTGTCAACTCTTGCACTTTGTTACGCTAATCAATTACGGTATACAGAGGATTGTATTCTAGGCAGTCTCTGGTACCACTTTTGAAAAACACATCGTTAAAGTGTATAAAAGTGTATGTGGCAACTCATCCCTTTACATTGTTGCCAGACAAAAGGACTCGCATCACACTAGTAGACTTGCAGCGAATTTATGCTGACGACTGTACGTGGATTGGTGTAAATATATGTGGTGAATGAAGTGTAGTGAATAAAAACTAGATTGTGGGATTTTATGTGGGCTAATTCTAATGATTAAAAAACCTTTGAGAGAGAATGCATGGTGAGTAATGTAATCTTGAATGAGAGTAAGGGCATGTATGTGTGTGATTTCTGTGAATGGAATGCAGTAAACGAGAGTGATAATCTCTGAGTGGGGACGCATGATAAATTTAGTGTGGTGAGAGTTTCTGTAAGGACTTCTGACGTGTAGTCTATGTGAGTGGGGTGTCTTGGTGAGTGGGAAGGGGATGTTTTGGTGAGTAGCACTTGAGGAGTTGAATAAAGTGAGCTGGAGCAGGAATCTATATTTGCGTGGGAATGCACGATAATTTCGATGTGGTGACTTTATATGCATCTTTATGAGGGTGAAATTATACTAACTTTTTGTAAGTGGGAGCGGGATTGTACAGTGAGCTGAGGTTATGTGGAATGACTGTGTTAAGTGAAAATGTACTAGTATTTCGGAGGCAGTGCAGTTAAAGTGGAAATCTATTTTAGTAGGAATGCGTGGTGGTGAGTGAGAGAGTGGATGGATGGTGAGTGAGAGAGGAGGATTATGTGTTGGTGTGGGCCTTACTGAAATTGTCAGACTAGAAAACATAAAACATTTCCAAGCTGATGGGGATATTAAAGTGACCAGTTAAATAGTGAATGGGGATTTTATTAGATGAAAAAAAAAAAAATAATAATGTTGTGCTACCTTGAGGTGACTGTATACTGAAAAACAAAATGGTTTCGTGGGACCCAGAAAAATGCTTATAATACTGGATAATCTATATGTAATCAAATGGACGCCTAGTGATCTAGCGGGTTAAGTCGTTCTAACCTAACGTGACCTGTAAAGATTTACGTCGGAGGTATGGCAGGAGTATATTGCTCTCATAACTCCAATCATGAACAAGCAACTGTTAACGATGGTGGTAAAAACAAAGTAAAAAAATCATAGGTTGAATGAGTTAACTTAGTAGGTTGTTTTGGTAAGAAGTTGGACTGAATTGTTGTAAAGGATTTATATCCTGAAAATCTTGCTCCGCATCTTCCCTACGAGGATCCGCGCTTCTGTATGGTCCATACATAATAATACAATCCGCTATATACATTTGTTTATCCGTTTAATATTTGTTTGTACCACTGCCAAAGTATTCACGCCTGCAGCATATTCTAAATCAGTTTGCTCTCAATGTAGCCAAATTTTCATATGCTCACATATTTCCCTTAAAAAAAAAAAAAAAATCGTTTACTTTAATCATACTTCCAATTTTCGGTCATGCATAACTAGAAAACATAGTATTTATATTTGCCTAGATACCTCCAGGTTTTGGGATACGCACGAAAGAAAAAAAATCCAACTGACTTTGATATCATCAGTGGGACTTTCGTGAGATCATGTGGTGGTCAGTGGTGCATGAATGAATATGGTGAGAGTTTATAGCCTGTGAGTGGGGTGCTGTTTTCAAGGGAATGTTTTTGAGAGGGGTGTATTTGGTGCGTGAGAGTGAGGCTGTATAATGAAAGGACAGAACAAGCTAGACATACCTACTGAAGAAAAATCATGGTCTGAAGAAAGAGGCATACTGAACACCATGAAAAGAAAACCACGTAATAAGAAGCGAGTGAAAGCCTTAAGAGAGACAATGAAATAACAGGCCCCCAGCTCCGGGTCCTCCCAAGAGACGGAGACATAGAGAGAAAAGACAGAGGCAGGGATAAAGATTGAGACACGATAGGGACAAGGATAGAAACAGAGACACAAGACAGGGACAGGGATAGAGATAGAGAGACACAAGACAGGGGCAGGGATAGAGATTGAGACAAGACAGGGACATGAATAGAGACAGAGAAACAAGAGGGACAGGGACAGAGACAGAGACACAAGACGGACAGGGATAAAGACAGAGACAATAGAGAAGGCCTGGGATAGAGACAGACACAAAACAGGGACAGGGATAGAGGCAGACAAAAGAAAGAGACTGAGACATACAGGAAGGAACATGATCAGGGACGGGGAGGAAATATCCAGACAGAGACAGGATGAAACCGATCAGACACACATTCTGAAACAAAGTACGAGAAGAGAGAGAGAGAGAGAGAGAGAGAGAGAGATAAAGGACGGTACTGAGACACATAACACTGCCAACCCCTCCCAAGCACACACACACACTAGCATATTCCATCATCGCCGAAATAGCATAGCCCAATTAAAGGTGACCCACTAGCGCCGGAAAGAGGCTGTGTAAAGAGTTAAAATGAGATTGAGCTGGGCTTTGAATGAGAGTGCGTCTGTTAGAATGAGGCTGAATTAACCGGTTAGAGCCTGAGAGAGGTTGTGTTAGAAAGAGGTTGAACTGGGCTTAGAATTAAACAGAAAGAAGTTGAATTAGGACTAGAAATTATTAGTTGTGATTAGAATGATGCTGAACTGGTATTAGAATGAGATTAATGAAGGCAGAATGAGGCTGAGCTGTGCTGAGAATGAAGCTGATTTGGTTTTAAAAATTAGGTTGAAATAAAGTAAGATTCAAGCTTTTAATGGTGCTATATCAAATTTAGAATGTGACTCAATTTGGTTTAAAAATGAATGAATTAAGCTGAGAATGAGGCAGAGTTTGACTTAGAATGAGGCTCAAGTGAGCTCAAACAACTTTCTTTTGAGCCTGAACTGGACTGACTATAAGACTGTTGACAAAATGAGGTTCAGGTTTAGACAGAATTAAACTGAACTTAGGATGACACTATAATAGGCTTAAAATGAGATTCAGTTAGAAAACGATGATATTTGCTTAGAATGTGGCTGAAATGGATTAGAATGAACTTGAATTGTTCTTGGAATGATGCCAAACTACAACTGAAAATGACGTTATAAAGAAGCAAGAATGATGGTAAATAAGGATTAGACTAAGATTAAATTATCCTTGTAATATTATTGGACATGGCGGAGAATGAGATTTAAAAAAAAAAAAAAAAAAAAAAAAAAAGACTTGATTGAGCATTGAATCAGGTGAAACTAAACTAGAAATAAGGTTCAGTTACAGAATGAAGCGAAGATGGCCTTAGCATGTGGACAAATTGGCTTAGCATGTTAAACTGGGCTTAGGATCAGTTGGATTGTGCTTAAAATGTGACTGAATTGGACCTAGAAAGAGGATGAAACAGAATGAGATTTAGTTGTGAGTGAGAATGAGCTGAGCATAGAACTAGGGTCAATTGGGTTGAGAAAGAGTCTGAACTGGGCTTGGAATATGGTGAACTAGGATCAGCATGAGGAGGAATTGAGCTTTTAATGAAGAACTGTGAATAGAATGGGGACGAAATGGACCACTTGGAAAGACTGGGGTAAGAAAGACAATCAATTACACTTAGAGTGTTTTAGACATGGAATGAGATAGAACTGATCCCTAAGCTTATCGCAAAGATCTGAAATGAAAAAATTAAAAAAGAAAAAGAGCAAGATGTTGGAAAATCAGGACTCTACGGTTTATGCCCCTGATGTGGTATGGTTTGGGAAGTTGATTGTATATGGTGTGGTCAGAGATGATGGTGTGTGTGTGTGTGTGTGTGTGTGTGTGTGTGTGTGTGTGTGTGTGTGTGTGTGTGTGTGTGTGTGTGTGTGTGTGTGTGTGTGTGTGTGTGTGTGTGTGTGTGTGTGTGTGTGTGTGTGTGTGTGTGTGTGTGTGTGTGTGTGTGTGTGTGTGTGTGTGTGTGTGTGTGTGTGTGTGTGTGTGTGTGTGTGTGTGTGTGTGTGTGTGTGTGTGTGTGTGTGTGTGTGTGTGTGTGTGTGTGTGTGTGTGTGTGTGTGTGTGTGTGTGTGTGTGTGTGTGTGTGTGTGTGTGTGTGTGTGTGTGTGTGTGTGTGTGTGTGTGTGTGTGTGTGTGTGTGTGTGTGTGTGTGTGTGTGTGTGTGTGTGTGTGTGTGTGTGTGTGTGTGTGTGTAGAGAGAGAGAGTAATGGTCTTAGTGTGTTCCAACTTTGATACTAGTCTGCACTCATAAATAATTAGACACTGTGAATAGCCATTGGGTGAAGCAAAAGAGTGAGCAGCCATCAGAGTGGGGAGAAGATGAGGATTGGGTAGAAGGTGGGGAGAAGAGGAGGTCAGTGTGAGGGAAGAACTGTGATGAAAAGGAGTTGGTGGGGGAAACTATGGCAGTGAATGGGGAGAAAGGAGGGAAGGTGGGAGAGGATGGGGAGAAAAAGGAGGAATGGCGGGGAGATGATGGGGAGAAATTGAGGGAAGGTGGGGAGAGGATGGGGAGAACATGTGAAAGTTGTTAAAGGCAGGGAGAATATTAGGTGTGGGTCCGGAAAAAGTGGAGAGTTGGAGAAGGTGGATAGAAGTTTGGAACGGAGTGGAAGAAGATGGAGGTGGGAGAGTGTGAGGAGTGGATGTGGAGAGGATAGGAAGAATAAGTGCTGAAAGTGGGTGAAGAGTGAAGATAAAGAGAGGTGGAGGAGAGGATGGAGAGAGAGGGGGATAAAGGGAAAATGGCGGTGAGATAGTGAGAAGGGGGTGGGAAGAATTTGGGGAGAAGGTTGGGTTAAGGTAGGACTAGGCTGAGAGGGAAACTGGATGGGGAGAATGTAGCGAGAGACTGGGGATACGATGGGGAAAGAAGTAGATAGTGTAGGTAGTGGGCAGGGAGAGACTGAAGAGAGGGTAAGGTTAGTTTGGAGAAGGTGTCTCCTAATGACTAAAGAAAAAAAAATTACAATCCCAGAAATGAAGGGGTCAAGAGCAGTATCAAATAATCGCTGCAGCCTATTGGTGGATTATGTATTTCGTTCTTGCTGCTTCCAGATCATTATATCAGTTTGAGAGATCTGTCAAAGTGAAAAGCTTAGTGGGAATAATTAAGGTCCACTACGAGAGGCCTTCTTAACAGCAAATAAAACGGTGTGGTGTTAGCAAGAGCGGAGAGGGTTTTGCTTCTTCACCAGGAAAACTACTTTTTATACTTATTTCTAGGTGCTGCAAGACAGATTTAATCACTTTTAGATGACACTTCTGCTCAAAAGGTTAACTGGATATGTCTAAGCTAATTAAGTTTTCCCAACTAATACCAATACAAGATATATTTTTATTATGTGTCTTTCACAGTGAAACCTAACTTTACATTCAGCGGTTCTCAGATATTTGTTTTTGGCACATTTAACATGTTATCGTGTCTGAAATATCTGTTACGCATAGATCTATTGGGCCTCAAAGAAGACACAACTGTACCTAGAAGTTTATTTATCTCCATCTATCTGTCGCTGCTGTTTCCATTCATTAATCAGTTGGGTAAAACAAATCTACTTTTTTTTTTTTGTTTATAGACTGATTTTGTTGCTCGAGAGAATAAGAAGCCTTGTCATCTTTTCTCTATTTTCATATAATTTAGTTTGTATTCCTTGTGTTTCCTTCTGCTTTTCTTCCTTACTCTGCTACGCTTCCTTTCTCTTCTCATTTATTTTCCATTTCTTTGGCTTATTTCTTTTCCTTCCTTGTAATTTCTTCTTCTTCTCTCTCTCTCTCTCTCTCTCTCTCTCTCTCTCTCTCTCTCTCTCTCTCTCTCTCTCTCGTTTCTTCGGTTAACTTATCTTCATCTTCGGTTACTTTATCTTCATTTATGACATTTTTCATTATAAAATGCTTTACATCTTCAGATCCTTTACAGTATCACATTTTTCAATTTTTCTTCCATCGTCAGTATTTCCATCTGTTTTTAAAAATGCTGTCCTACTTTACTATTTATTTTTACCTGCGTCTGTTGGATGTGAATGCGTTAGGAGAAGTACATTGAGGTGGTTTGGCAATGTGGAGAGAATGGAGAGAGAGACGAACGAGAGGAATGTTAGTGAGGTGGAAAGGGGGAGACCCAAGGATGAAATGGAGGGGTGGAGTTGACAAGCTAATGAGAGAGGGGGTGTACGCTGGGGATAGGGCAGCGAAATGGCAGAGGACAGGGCGACAAGGAGGCGATTTGTCTGGGGCCACTTCTTGCGGGATAAAGTAGTCTAGGTATAGATAGATAAATAGATTCTATTCTCTTTTTGGTACATTTTTTTCTTATCTGATTTTCTCTCGTTATTCTCAACTGTTATCTCTCACTGTTTTTCTTCTGGCTCCATAACCTTTACTGATTCTTAGATATTCTTCATCTGGTCTATTTTTTCTATTTTACTTTCATTACCTTTACTGTCTCTTCACATTAGTGCTCCTTTCCGCGATTTTCCACTCCATATTATTTCTCATTTTGCATGTTTTATTTACTTTACTTCTTTATAAAGGTAACTTTTTACCTTTGCCTTTGGCCTTTATTGTTTCTTAACTACTTTCTTAATTATTCAGCCGATTCATGCTTTACTGATTTTCGCCCTTGTTTCTTATACGGTACATTTTTCATTTCCTAGAGTAATTTTGTTCAACTTACTTTTACGTTACTGCTTTATTTTTTTCATTTCCTTCACCTATTTCGCGTTCATTTTTTCTTTCTTTTCACTTCCACTGTTCTTCTTTTTCTTCCAGTATTTCTTACGCTTTCTTCTGCGCTATTGGGACTGGACCTTTTACTGCCAGCAATAATTCAACCACGCCTTTCCCACATCTTGAAAACGTCTAGGAACTTCTATGCATATTCAATCAAACACTAAATGTCGATTACAGTATAGCTCTTCGATTGTGTGTGTGTGTGTGTGTGTGTGTGTGTGTGTGTGTGTGTGTGTGTGTGTGTGTGTGTGTGTGTGTGTGTGTGTGTGTGTGTGTGTGTGTGTGTGTGTGTGTGTGTGTGTGTGTGTGTGTGTGTGTGTGTGTGGAGAGAGAGAGAGAGAGAGAGAGAGAGAGTAATGGTCTTAGTGTGTTCCAACTTTGATACTAGTCTGCACTCATAAATAATTAGACATTGTGAATAGCCACTGGGTGAAACAAAAGAGTGAGCAACCATCAGAGTGGGGAGAAGATGGGGATTGGGTAGAAGGTGGGGAGAAGAGGAGGTCAGTGTGAGGGAAGAACTGTGATGAAAAGGAGTTGGTGGGGGAAACTATGGCAGTGAATGGGGAGAAAGGAGGGAAGGGGGAGAGGTTGGGGAGAAAAAGGAGGAATGGTGGGGAGAGGATGGGGAGAACATGTGAAAGTTGTTAGAGGCAGGGAGAATATTAGGTGTGGGTCCGGAAAAAGTGGAGAGTTGGAGAAGGTGGATAGAAGTTTGAAACAGAGTGGAAGAAGATGAGGAGGTGAGAAAGTGTGAGGAGTGTGAGGAGTGGATGTGGAGAGGATAGGGAGAATAAGTGCTGAAAGTGGGTGAAGAGTGAAGATAAAGGGAGGTGGAGGAGAGCATGGAGAGAGAGGGGGATAAAGAGAAAACGGCGGTGAGATAGTGAGAAGGGGGTGGGAAAAATTTGGGGAGAAGGTTGGGTTAAGGTAGGACTAGGCTGAGAGGGAAACTGGATGGGGAGAATGTAGGGAGAGACTGGGGATACGATGGGGAAAGAAGTAGATAGTGTAGGTAGTGGGCAGGGAGAGACTGAAGAGTGGGTGAGGTTAGTTTGGAGAAGGTGTCTCTTAATGAGTAAAGAAAAAAAAATTACAATCCCAGAAATGAAGGGGTCAAGAGCAGTATCAAATAATCGCTGCAGCCTATTGGTAGATTATGTATTTCGTTCTTGCTGCTTCCAGATCATTATATCAGTTTGAGAGATCTGTCAAAGTGAAAAGCTTAGTGGGAATAATTACAGGTCCACTTCGAGAGGCCTTCTTAACAGCAAATAAAACGGTGTGGTGTTAGCAAGAGCGGAGAGGGTTTTGCTTCTTCACCAGGAAAACTACTTTTTATACTTATTTCTAGGTGCTGCAAGACAGATTTATTCACTTTTAGATGACACTTCTGCTCAAAAGGTTAACTGGATATGTCTAAGCTAATTAAGTTTTTCCAATTAATACCAATACAAGATATATTTTTATTATGTGTCTTTCACAGTGAAACCTACCTTTACATTCAGCGGTTCTCAGATATTTCTTTTTGGCACATTTAACATGTTATCGTGTCCGAGATATCTGTTACGCATAGATCTATTGGGCCTCAAAGAAGACACATCTGTACCTAGAAGTTTATTTATATCCATCTATCTGTCGCTGCTATTTCCATTCATTAATCAGTTGGGTAAAACAAATCTACTTTTTTTGTTTTTTGTTTACAGACTGATTTTGTTGCTCGAGAGAATAAGAAGCCTTGTCATCTTTTCTCTATATTCATATAATTTAGTTTGTATTCCTTGTGTTTCCTTCTGCTTTTCTTCCTTACTCTGCTATGCTTCCTTTCTCTTCTCTTTTATTTTCCATTTCTTTGGCTTATTTCTTTTCCTTCCTTGTAATTTCTTCTCTCTCTCTCTCTCTCTCTCTCTCTCTCTCTCTCGTTTCTTCGGTTAACTTATCTTCATCTTCGGTTACTTTATCTTCATTTATGACATTTTTCATTATAAAATGCTTTACATCTTCAGATCCTTGACAGTATCTCATTTTTCAATTTTTCTTCCATCGTCAGCATTTCCATCTGTTTTTAAAAATGCTGTCCTACTTTACTATTTATTTTTACCTGCGTCTGTTGGATGTGAAAGCGTTAGGAGAAGTACATTTAGGTGGTTTGGCAATGTGGAGAGGATGGAGAGAGAGACGGACGAGAGGAATGTTAGTGAGGTGGAAGACGGGAGACCCAAGGATGAAATGGAGGGGTGGAGTTGAGAAGCTAACGAGAGAGGGGGTTTAAGCTGGGGAGAGGGCAACGAAATGGCAGAGGACAGGGCGACAAGGAGGCGATTTGTCTGGGGCCACTTCTTGCGGGATAAAGTAGTCTAGGTATAGATAGATAAATAGATTCTATTCTCTTTTTGGTACATTTTTTTCTTATCTGATTTTCTCTCGTTATTCTCAACTGTTATCTCTCACTGTTTTTCTTCTGGCTCCATAACCTTTACTGATTCTTAGATATTCTTCATCTGGTCTATTTTTCTATTTTACTTTCATTACCTTTACTGTCTCTTCACATTAGTGTTCCTTTCCGCGATTTTCCACTCCATATTATTTCTCATTTTGCATGTTTTATTTACTTTACTTCTTTATAAAGGTAACTTTTTACCTTTGCCTTTGGCCTTTATTGTTTCTTAACTATTATCCTAATTATTCAGCCGATTCATGCTTTACTGATTTTCGCCCTTGTTTCTTATACGGTATATTTTTCATTTCCTAGAGTAATTTTGTTCAACTTACTTTTACGTTACTGCTTTATTTTTTTCATTTCCTTCACCTATTTCGCGTTCATTTTTTCTTTCTTTTCACTTCCACTGTTCTTCTTTTTCTTCCAGTATTTCTTACACTTTCTTCTGCGCTATTGGGACTGGACCTTTTACTGCCAGCAATAATTCAACCACGCCTTTCCCACATCTTGAAAACGTCTAGGAACTTCTGTGCATATTCAATCAAACACTAAATGTCGATTACAGTATAGCTCTTCGATTGCTTGTGTGTGTGTGTGTGTGTGTGTGTGTGTGTGTGTGTGTGTGTGTGTGTGTGTGTGTGTGTGTGTGTGTGTGTGTGTGTGTGTGTGTGTGTGTGTGTGTGTGTGTGTGTGTGTGTGTGTGTGTGTGTGTGTGTGTGTGTGTGTGTGTGTGTGTGTGTGTGTGTGTGTGTGTGTGTGTGTGTGTGTGTGTGTGTGTGTGTGTGTGTGTGTGTGTGTGTGTGTGTGTGTGTGTGTGTGTGTGTGTGTGTGTGTGTGTGTGTGTGTGTGTGTGTGTGTGTGTGTGTGTGTGTGTGTGTGTGTGTGTGTGTGTACTCATTGTCACACTCCCTTTTCACTGTAAAATTACTAACAGCGCCTTTTTTTTTCGCCTCCCTCTGTTCACTGACAGCAGAATCCCATTCACCATTTATATTTTCTTAATAACCACACACTCTTCCATCACTCACCATATTCCCTCATCCTCTGCATTCCCCCTCATTACTCGCTATACCTCTTACTCCCTGTGCACTCCGTCTCACGGTTCACTAATCTTCCTTTCCCTCTCCTACATTCCATCTCATTAATGGCCACACTTGGTAAATTTTTACTGCTGGGCAAACACGAGTTTTGTGGATTATGTGATGTTGTTCTTAGTGATTAGTTTGATTTCGATACACTTGATAAATTTTTACTTCTGGTCAAACATGAGTTTTGTGGATAACATGAGGTTGTTCTTTGTTTTTTGTGTGATTAATTTGATTTTGATCTTAATTTCTTTCGATAATATCTTGTTTCCAAAATCGAAAAATTGACACTAATAACAACGATAAAACAAAATTAAAAAATAAACAGATCTTCCCCAGTCCATGATAAAAAGCATTTAGAACCCCAGTAAATTTAACTTTGAAATGCTGCTTACCTTATGGAAAGGGGAGTGCTGGTGCGGACTCGTCATTTAAGAGAGGAGTTAACATCTCCCGTCCTGCTTGACACATATGCATGTTTCTGGTGTAAATTTTTCAACACCTGCATTTCTGGTATTATTAATCCGCGAGGGAAATGATATTGAAAATGTTGTTGCTATTTCAGAGAGGAACAGAAAAAAGAAACTGCGTTCACAATGCTTGTACGTACGTGCAAGCACTACATTTCTCCCTTTACGGTTGTAGTCCTTCTCATTACTCACCACACTTCCTTTTCCTCCCTCTCATTACGCACTACACGTCCTTTCTACTGATACAGTCCTCTCTTACAGCGTTTTCTTTTCTTCCAAATTTCCCCTCACAAACGCAACACTCCATATTCCAAATTACTAATCCTATTTCAAAGCCAAATACCGGGTAGAAAGAAGGGTGAAAAAGTGTGTGCTGATCATCCAGGAAAGGTAAACCCGTGACGGCACTGTGCAAGCGAGACTGCGAGAGAAAGCTGGTCCTCTTGGAACACCGGTGGCTGGCTCATCTGGTCACCACAGATCATGTTTCGACCCGTCACACTCAGAAGTTTCGAAGCAAGGTGGTGAAGTCGGTGAGACAGGGAATAAACACTTTCAATAACACCCTCACCGCGATACTTCATTCTCTAATATGTTCATGTTACCTCCATGTGAAATTTTTATTTGCATAGGTTAAAATCATTAGAGAAAGCGTTCATTAACCTTTAAATTATAAGAGGTCTTTGCTAAATGAAATAAAAGCATCTAGATGATGAATTCGCTAATGGAGCGTTAACAGCTGCTATTTACTCCTTCACTGCGATGATGTCGAGTATTTTGAGGGGTCGTCTACAGTCTGATAAGTGTCTGGCGAAGTGTGATTTCGAGGCAAAAATTGTGCTGTACAGTGGCGATCCAAAGAAGGTACCCAGGATTTGCCGATGCCTGGTCCAGGGAATTAAAAGTGATCTTGTGTTCGGACACGGCACCATACCCGTCCCATCTCCTCCTGCTCCTCCTCCTCCACCTCCTCCCTTCCCAACTACCACCACCTCCTTTGATGAAGAGAGAGCTCACCCCTTTGCTAGCGGTTCGAAGCGCACGCTCACGCACGCGCGCACACACACACACACACACACACACACACACACACACACACAAAGAGTGGGTATAATTAGTGTACTTCAGTACGTAAAAGTATCAGTGTTATGGGTGAGGCGCATTCTAACCAAAGTTGAATGAAACTGTTAGCCAGTAGCAAGAATACAGTAACTGTTTGATTGATGAAAAAATTATTGAGAGTTTCTGTCTGTACGTATGTATGTCTTCATATGTTTTACGTCTTCATCTCCGGGCAAGTCGTATTTTCACTTTCGGTAATTATAATAATATGGCAGTGACAAAAATACAATACCATTTAATATGAACTGATCTTTTGCAAATTGTCAGCCACGCTTTCGTCTGTTTATTCTACCTGTTCCTCTGTTCTTTACGTCTTCCTCAACGGAAAGAGATTATTCCCACTCCAACTGAATAAAATCGTTTGCCTTTAGCAGTAGTGAAATAGCAATTATATGAACTAACAATTAGGAGAGTGTCTCTCCACCTGTCCGTCTGTCTTATTCCCTTTCCCGATTTCCTCTACAAGAAGATTCTCATCTGTTTTTGCATCACGTTCTTTTATTATGTTACAATGAAATCAGAACTTCTTCATATGTATTTGCTTAGCACTGACTCTACAACATGTCTTGAGGATCGCGAGCTCCTTCAAACTGCGAAGCAAATGAGTAAGGGTAGCTGGGGAGGGACCGAGGGAAGCAAGGGGGGAGGAGCAGTAGGGAAGGGGTTTTGGAGCCGCGTCCGAACGCCTGACCATTCTTGCTTTCCTGTCCCCGTCATCGGCAAGGACTGGATGCGTTCTTTGGATCGCAACTCTACGTACCCCCAACGAACATTTTGATATCGCTGAGGGCGAAGTAATATGAATAAAGGAGGCATCGGACAAAAGAAGCTAAATTCAATAACTGCTAAGAAATAAGTTTAGTGAGACAGTCTACCGTGAGAAATGGGGATATTACCTTAAACGCATAAAGGGGAAGTCTATTCAGGCAGTAACCATTATTAGGGCGAAGCCAACTGTCCTCAGCGCCTTCACTGCGATGATGTCCTTACATTTTACATCTGCTTCTGGTACTGGGGATGGACATCTTCATGTGGTGATATACCGTTATGACGTAGCTGCTCTGCTGCCCGGGTTGGCAAACGTCCCTAACACACACACACACACACACACACACACACACACACACACACACACACTCTCTCTCTCTCTCTCTCTCTCTCTCTCTCCCCCAAATGAGAACGGTGGACTGCAGGAGATCATCTTCAGCCTGCAGTCCACCGGGTTTATGTTCAATTGAGCCAGGGGTTTCAGCCAGTACTACTACTGCTCCCTCTAATTGCAGACGATCCCCCGACGAAATTTTTAGTGTATTACTGTTACCTTCACACCATTTTATTTATTTAGGGAGAGACCTTCCGAAAGTGATTTGTTAGATGCAGCTGCCTTTAAATTCTTGATTACAAGAAACCCTTTTTAAGCTGAAAGATGTAGTCTGGGGTTAGCAATAATAAGCAGTTATAGTGTCATCGGGCTGAAATGGTAAAACTTCGGAGACTTCAGACCTAAAGTGTTTGGTATTGTCTTCATTAACCTCTTTTACAGTATCTGAGGATATAGTTCAATATACATTGTTATTCGCAGGCGGTTTCAATAAGCTTAAGGGAGCAGTCATTACTCAAGGGATTAATGAATGCTATATCTTGAGTGGAGTTACACTTGGCGAACGAACGTACACAAACACTACAGAACGCTAAGTCTACTTATACCAAGTCGGATCACTCTCCACCAGGGCGCAGGAAGGCGTGACTTGTGTGTGACGTCAGTTGGCTTAAGTATCAGAAAATGTATAAAAGGGCAGACTCAAATTAAACATTTATAATAAGGGAAAACGAAGAAGGGGGAGAAGTGCAGACTCGTTTAACCCAATAATACAGCAGTAGGTTCCCTCACACCCCTGCACCATCCATCACACCCCCACACCTTCCCTCATACCCCACACCTTCCCTCATCCCCACATATCCTCCCTCACATCCTCACACCTTCCCTCACACCCACATACTCCCTCACATCCTCACACCTTTCCTCACACATTTCAGCCCCTTCCCTCACACCCCCAACCTTCCTTCACACCCTCATATCCTCCCTCACACCCCCACACTTTCATATCCTCCCTCACACCCCCACACCTTCCTTCACACATTTCAGTCCCTTCCCTCACACCCACACACCTTCCTTCACACCCTCATATCCTCCCTCACACCCTCATACCTTCCTTCACACCTTCATATCCTCCCCCACACCCCCACACCTTCCCTCGCACATTTCAGTCCCTTCCCTCACTTCTAAATGAAAATGTCATGATCTGATGAGTGTGGCAAGCATCAACTTACCACCAGAGGCCAGCAAGAAACGATAAGGAGTCAACTGAGCTACTGGGGTTTCGTGCCAGACGACGTCACACCGATGCTCCGCCCCCTGCGCCAGCTTGGAGCCGTTTTAGAAGGAAGTGATCCGACTTGGTATTAGTAGACTTAGGCAGAACGTACGCGTATTTTATCTCATGTGTCGGAAGCATTTGTTCATATCCGGGGACATCCATGGTGGAGGTAGGTTTCAGTATCTACATTTCAGTCACCCACATACCAAGTGTCAAAGGAAGAAAAGCCAGTTCAGTGTGTTCGTAATATTAGCAACCATGGATGTTGAACGAAAAGATGATGTAAAAACTCCCACTCGAACATCTATATTTAACTCTTCAGGTTTGATTATGCTCGCTAGATTTGGCGCCCATGCCCATCGTATACGTTCGCTAGTGATTGTTCATGCTTGTTCGCCAAGTGCTCCTCCATCCTAAACTCTCCAGTGCAAGGTGCTGTGAAGTATCCAGTGACACTGAAGCCTGTATTCTCGTCGAATTAAGAGCGTTAGTGACACCTTTTTCTTAGCGATTTATTTTGTAAATTGCCTATTGCTGTTCTGTGCTTTGTAAAGTATGTAACTTAAGCATCAAAATAAATTGCTAAAATAACAGCAGAATATTAATTACTCACATGTAAAACTAAACTGTTCTCTTCTTACATTAACTTGGCCTAAAATTGCCATCTTTCCCCCTTGAATGCATTGTCTTTCTTTGTCAATGAGGTACGAGAAATAACATGCAAAATGACGAAAATCTAGGTCAGACTTGAGCAAAAACTGTGCAGGAAGGAAACAGAGAAGGTAAGTCCCCTGAGCTGACAACAATACGACTCTCGGAAAATGAAACTTGTTCTTCCTTTTTTCGTCATCCCTTCTAGTGTCATGTCCATAGCTTCCTTTATCTTTTTTTTTTTTTTTTTTTTTTTTTTTTTTTTTTTTTTTTGTAGGCTGAAGTTGCAACACGTCCCATTCAAGCCATTTCCACCTGTTTCTCATCAGTTGCACATAAAAATAGGGATTACTCGACATTTCTCTCATGTCTCTTCAGTGTCTCTATTCTGCCATTTTATTCCCAGAATAATTCTTCTTTGGATTTTCTTTTCAGAGGTTCGTGATCGTCGGGATATAATTTCCTCGGTATTTCACGTTTTTCTACCATACACTAAAACAAACCCGACCACAGAACCACATATATACATACATTCATCCATACAATATATATATATATATATATATATATATATATATATATATATATATATATATATATATATATATATATATATATATATATATATATATACTGGGTGTTTCAAGAGTCCCTCACTAATTTGATTGTCAATTTTCTTTGCAGGTAATCGACTAACGACCTTCATCTTGTGGTAAACTCATACTCAGTGGATGAGAACTTTTCTGAGTCTACTTTTTAAGTTTTGCACCTTATTCCTCTGCTACCATGCTGACTCTAGAGCAGAGGTATAAAATCGCTGCATGGAAGGAGGTTTTCCACTCTGTGGTTGAAGTGCAGCGAAGATTCCGTGCAGTCTACGGGCAGCATTATTTATTTATTTATTTATTTTATGCGAGGAAGAATGAACCAAAGGCCATGAGCCCTCAGTAATGCAGTTCCCTCCAAGAGAAAAACAAAATACAATAGAGAGCCAAATTCAAGATCCGATGATTTCGAGACGCCTGGACACACTGCGTTTCAAAGACTGGAGAACATAGGCAGCTGGAAATACAGACAGGGGGAGACAGTTCCACTGTTGCATAAATGAAGGACTGGGAGTAACAGTTAACTCTTGCTTTAGAGAGCTGGACAGAAAAGGGATGAGAGTTTGCTGCTAGACTGGTGTTACGCGCCCGTCATAGAAATGGAGGAATGCATGCAGACAGTTCAGAGAAGCAGTGACCATTAAAGTAGCGATAGAAAATAGATAAAGATGCAACAGTGCGGTGAAGAGACAGAGGTTGAAGGGAGTCAGTAAGAGGAGGAGAGTTAATGAGACGAAAAGCCATTGACTTCACCCTATTGAGAAGAGCTGTATGTGGGGAGCCTCCCCACAGGCGAGAGTTGTACTCCACACAGGGGTGGATAAAACCCCTGTATAGAGTCAACAATTGTGCAGGGGTAAAGAAAGAATGGAGTCGGCTTATCACACCTAATCTCTTGGAAGTAGATTTTACAAGAGATGTAATATGAACTTTCCAAGATAAATCCCGAGTATATGAAATCCCAAGCATGTTCAAGAATGATGCAGGATTAAGCTGAATATTATTAAACATTAGTGGGTATACCTGTGGAAGTTTTTGTTGGGTTGATAGGTGTAAGAACTGAGTCTTTGATGCATTAAAAACCACCAGATTATTTTTACCCCAGTCAGAGATACGAGCCAAGTCATACATTAGGTGTGCCCTAGCATTATACACCAGATAGGAACACCATCATTGTCACCCACCAGAAGTTTATGGAGACCGGATCCGTTAAGGACAAACCCTGATCACGAAGACCTCGAAGTGGGCGGAGTGGGAATGTCGAAACAGTCAGTGAAGCTTTTGCTCAGAGTCAAGAAAAGTCCATTAGGTGAGCAGCTGCGGAACTGAACATCAGCGTGACATCTATCCAACGGATTTTGCTGCTTGATCTCAAGCTGTATCTGTAGAAGATCCAGGTGGTTCAGAAGCTGGAATCTCAAGACTACGATTGCTGGAGGGAGATGTGTGAGACACTGCTGCTTCACTACGAAACAGACCCATCGATCCTCGAGCACATGTGGTTCAGTGACGAAGCTCTCTTCAACCTTTCTGGTCACGTCAATCGGCACAACACCCGCAACTGGGGAACTCAGAACCGTATGGAAATCCATACACATGAAAGGGACACTCCGAAATTGGTCTTCCGGTTTGCCATCTCCCCAGCTGAGTTGATTGGTCAGTTCTTCTTCCGGGATAAAGATGGAAATTCCGTGAACATCAACGGAGACAATGACCTTCTTATGTTTCAGGAGTTCTGCATCCCCCAGCTGTCAGCTGTAGCCGACATGGAAGAAGTCATTTGCCTGCAAGAAAGTGCCCCTGCTTATTGCTTGAGTGAGGTTCGCTCATTTCTGAATGAGCAATTCCCAGATCGGTGGATTAGTCGCCGTGATCCCATCGAATGGACTGCTTGCTCGCTGCAGCTTATAAAGTACGACTTCTTTTTGTGGGGCTACATTAAGAGCAAAGTGTACGCCACCAAGCCGCAAGAACTCCCCACACTAGAAGTACGGATCAGGAATGTGTGTGCCTCTGTTATTCCTGAAATGTTGTCCAACGTCGGCTAAGAATGCGAAAAACGGTGGCTCACTTGTTTAGAAAATGGCGGTGCTCAGGTACCAGTGACTTTCCAGCAGACTTATGAAGTCAAGTTTGATGCCATCAAAAATCTCGTGAATCATAGACTCAGCAACCAAACTGTCATTTGGTTCCTCTTGTACGAGCAATTTTAATGAATTTTAAAAAATAATGAGAGACTTTTGAAACACCCCGTATGTATGTATGTATGTATATATATATATATATATATATATATATATATATATATATATATATATATATATATATATATATATATAGTATATAAATGAGGTCTGTCGAATATGCAAAATTTACTCAACTTACCTTACTAACGTCCTTTATTCTCGTGATAAATTCTTAGTTAAGTGACGTATCATTATTGATGACTGTAAATAGCTAAAAGAATTCAGAGATTTTATTAACATTTTTACAATCAACATGGATATTCCCTTTTACTATATGATTTGTTTCAATACTCTGTCATTAGTGCACTGATGTCAGTCTAACTCTCATGCTCTTCGACAAAGAGAGAATGTTTTAACCCTTGTTTGTTTGTTTGTTAGCAAGAACACTCAAAAACTAAAAGAGAAATTTGGACCAAATTTTGTGGGTAGATAGCCCCATGTCCCAGGGAACAATCGATTAACTTTTGGGACTAATCTAATTCGTATTACATATTCTGGATGCGGAAAACACTTTTTGCTAAACCCTAATGACTGAGAAAACCTAACCCACTGTGAAAAGTGGTTTGGGAATTGCGTTGCCCTTGTCGGAGAGATGCGCTCCACTGAGTACCCCTCTAGTTCCTTTCTCCTGAAGCTTGTTTACAATAGCTGCAGATGTTGTGTATCTATGCTCATCAACAACATAATGTCTACATAATCCAAACTAGAGGGGCACTCATTGGTGGGCATCTCTTCGACAAGGGCAACATACATGTACTTTTCAAACTACTCTTCGTAATGAGTTAGGGTTTCTCATCATTGATTAGGGTTTCCTAAAAAAGAGTTTTCCTGACCCAGAATCTGTAAATTGATCTAGATCGGTCCCTAAAGTTAATTTATTGTTCCCTGGGACATGGGTTATATACCCACCAAATTTGGTACAAATCTCTTTAAACTTTTGAGTAATCCTGCTAGCAGACAAACAAACAAACAAATAGTGGTGGAAACGTACAAATAGTGGTGGACAATGAGCAATGAGCATTTTGTTTACACATTGAGTTCTTCTGTTTTATTGCCATCTGTACCCATCGCGAAATCAGAAAGTTTAGCAAATAGAGGTGAGAAAATATTGCATTGAAATACACTAATGTCGTGCTCAATTTAAGGAGACAGCTGTCCATCTAAAGGCGCACGGCATCTGCTTTCCCAGTGTAATATCATTATCAGGCTGACATTTATGCTTGACAGCCTAAAATTTAGTAGAATTTCCAGCTGTTTGTCGATGCGCGCTAGCAAAGGTCTTCTCGAAAACAAGACATGCTATAATAATCAATTGTATTCGGCGAGGAGGGTACAGAAAAAAAAAAAAATCAACAAAGCTTGTTGATCTTATAAAATCTGTTAAATTTTCCATTCAAGACACTTTTAATTCGGTTCACTAACCCCAGGCTATAATTTTTCCACAACAATTTCAGTTCATTTTCTTTTCATTAATTTTCCATAGTCCCTCAGATCACCTACATTCATAATGACCTCACCCTTCCATGCGCCAAAGAGGATATCGATATTCTATACTGTCCTAAGTAATTTCAAGAGTACTTGGAACGTAATATTTATATATATTCTCCCCCTTGTATATTTCCAGTTCATCCAAGCGATTCACTTTTCAACTGCTTTACTGCTCCTTCAGCTCCATTCTCTGTTGATGTAGCTCCAGGTTATCTAAAACTTGAACTCAGTGGACAGCAAGCTTGAAGTTGCCCTTCTCCGTCAGTCCACCAACCCCCTTTCGGGAGACAGGCAGAGCTGAAGATCGTTTATATAACAGGAGAACAGAGCTGCCAGGCTATATCGGTGCCACGATATGATGTCTCTCCCTAGTACCTCATTTTGTATAATATTACCTATATGACACGGAGGTAACAAGAATAAATCTGACCTTGCCCTGTGACTTTGCTTTAACGCAGGTAAGAAAAAAAAAAGTACTGTCCATGAAAACACCAAAAAGACAAAGAACAGTGCTTATTGCAGTCAGCATTATTATACGGAAAAGGTGCCCCTAAAAAGAAAAAAAAAAAATACGAAAAAGAAATTCGATTCAATTTTTTCATTGCATCCTGTAATTCTCCGCCAAAACCTGTAATATTCTTGGCAATCCAACTGATGTGGAATAATCTCAAACTTTTTTTTTCAAAATGTTACTCGTAATTTGCCCACGTTGGTAAGTGACAAAAGTGATGTCTCCTGTAATTTGAGGGTGAACTGAAAAACGAAAAGTCTGTGAGTTAAAAAGGATTGACTTCAGAGAGATAGAAAAATAGATAGATAGATAGATAGATAGATAGAGAGAGAGAGAGAGAGAGAGAGAGAGAGAGAGAGAGAGAGAGAGAGAGAGAGAGAGAGAGAGAGAGAGAGAGAGAGAGTTTCGGACTAGAGACTAAATTGTAATGATTCTCTCTCTCTCTCTCTCTCTCTCTCTCTCTCTCACACACACACACACACACACACACACACACACACACACACACACACACACACACACACACACACACACACACACACACACACACACACACACACACACACATTCAAAATTTGCGTTTAATAGGTCTCTTTTGGGAGTTTGCGTCTTTGTATAACTCTTTGTAAAATGGTATGTTTTCTTGTCAGTTAAAGGTAGAAAAAGGGAATATTAAACGTCTATTCAGTGCCTGTGGCAATAAATATGACACAATAAATAAACCTTTAATGTTCTTCAGCCTTAGAAAATTTAGTGTCTGTGTGAGCAGACTTTGTCACTTCTGTCAGATTTTTTTTTTTTCTTTATCTCCCATTCCTTCTTGACTCTGCCTCATCCCATCCTGAAATTAGATAGGTCTGGATGATGATGACGAAGACAATAATGATGATGGGGATGGGGATGACAGTGGTGATGGCTATGATGATGATAGTGATATAAGATGATGAATGTTCTCAGGGAAGGAATATTTATCGTTACCAACCTCTCCTTATTACTTCCTTGGTATGCTATCCATGGTGTCAAACCACTGTCCAAAGTTTGTTAGTTTGAGCCAGTAAAATAATTTGAACTCAGCTCCACTGGGAGAGAGAGAGAGAGAGAGAGAGAGAGAGAGAGAGAGAGAGAGAGAGAGAGAGAGAGAGAGAGAGAGAGAGAGAGAGAGAGAGAGAGAGAGAGAGAGAGAGAGAGAGAGAGAGAGAGAGAGAGAGAGAGAGAGATCGTAGCTATATTAGGTCTTTGAGACTCATTGATAGATGAGCAAATTCGTCTTGCGTCCGCTGGAAAACAGTACGATACTAGAAATGTCCTAACCATGAGCAAGGGTAGTAGTAGTAGTAGTCTTTTCACTCACAGAATCCTTTAAAAATGTATTGATTCTTTAGTTAAAATAATCCTTTTGGTGTGAGCTGGAACATAACACTAGAGTTGTTCTAAAAGTTAGAGGGTTAAAATTTGCCAATATTTTATCAAGGTAGCTCATCCTTCTTGAAGCTGTGGGGTTCTTCAATTCCATTTCACTTGACAATAGCTGAAAATTATACATAAAAAAAAAAAAAACTTGCAGTGGTTGTGACAAAGTTAATGACTGTCTAAAATCTTTCAAAATCTACCCCTAGTTGTGTCAATATCACTGAGGGTAATGATAATTCTAGATGAATGTACGTATTGTTTCTCGGTATTTTTTTTTTTTTTTAAGATTATAAGTCCCTCTACGTAGATCTTGATGACAGTAACTTTGCCGCAAAATAATTCCTAATGATTATAGCGTATTTCCTGTCTGCCTTTCTGTCTGTCTGTCTGCCTGTCTCTCTCTCTCTCTCTCTCTCTCTCTCTCTCTCACAAGTGGACGCTGGACTGCAGGAGGAGAGGATCTTCAGCCTGCAGTCCACCGGGTTTACGTTCAGTTGAACCAGAAGTTTCAGCCAGTAGCCTACTACTGCTGCTCCTCCTAAATGCAGACGATCCCCCGACGAAATTTTTAGTTTAGTCCTGCAAACTTCACATGATTTTGTTAATCTCGGGAGAGACCTTCCGAACGTGACGGGTTAGGTGCCACTGCCTTTAACTCTTTCATAACAAATAAACTTTTTTTTAGCTGACAATAATCATCTGGGGTTAACAAAAATAAGCAATAAAATGCCATCGCACTGAAATAGTTAACCATCGGAGACTACAGATTTGAAGTGTTACTTGTAGCCTTCATTAACCCCTTTAATCAAAGGATAAACTTCATCATATAATAACTGCTACTACCAGCTGGTTTTAGTAAGTTTAAGGGAGCCCGTTATATTTCAAGGGGTTAATGAAGGCTATACCTAGGGTCGAGTTACACTTGGCGAACGAACGTATACAAACACTGCCGAACGAACAAGTATACAGTACTGTCGTATATGCCGAAAAAATTCGTTCATATCCTGGGACATCGATCGTGGAGGTAGGCTTCAGTATCCACATTGCAATCACACACATGCCAAGGTGTCAAAGGAAGAAAAGTCAGTCCAGTGTGCTGGTATTATCAGCATGCATGGGTTCTTGAACGACAAGATGATGTACAGACTCCCACCCGAACATTCATATTTAACTCATTCAGGTTTGACTATGGTCGACAGATCGGCCGCTCACGCCCACTGCCTACGTTCACCAGTCTTTATTCATGTTTGTTTGTCAAGTCTTCCTCCATCCTAAACTCTCCAGTGCAAGGTGCTGTGAAGTATCCAGTGACACTTAAGCCTGTACTCTCGTTGGATTAAGAGCGTTAGTGACACCTTTTCCTTAGCGATTTCTTTGGTAAATTGCCAATTGATGGTCTATGCTTTGTACACCATGTCACTTCAGCATCAACAAAAACTGCTAAAATAACAGCATAATAATAACGACTCAAGTGTAAACATAAACCATTTTCTGCTTACACTAACTTGGCCTAAAACTGCTCTCTCTTCCCCATGAATGCATTGTCTTTCTCTGCCAATGAGATATGTGAAATAATCTGCAAAAGAACGAAAATCTATGTCAAGTTAGGGTAAAAGCTGTACAGTATGGAAGCAGAGAAAGTAAAGTCCCCTTAGCCGACAACAATACGACTCTCAGAATATGAAATTTGTGCTTCATTTTTTTCGCAAACTCGTCTGGAGCCCTGTCCGAAGCTTCCTGTAATTTTCTTTTAGGCTGAAAGTGCAATACATGTCCCATTCAAGTCATTTCCACCTGTTTTCTCATCAGTCACGCATCAAAGTAGGGAACACTCGATATTCCGCATATTTCTCATCAGTGAATCGATTCTGCCATGTAATTCCCAGAATAATTCTTGTTAGAGTTTTCTTTTCAGAGGTTCTTGATCGTTAGGGTATGAAAATTTTATATATATATATATATATATATATATATATATATATATATATATATATATATATATATATATATATATATACCTTAAAAATATCTACCGTATAGATAGATATAGAAATATATATAAATATATTATATATATATATATATATATATATATATATATATATATATACAGATATCTATCTATCTATCTACCTATTTATATCTATCTATCTATCTATATTAGGTTTGTCGTATACGCAAAAATTTAGTCAACTTTCCTTGTTAACTTCCTTTATTCTCGTAGTAAGGTCTTGGTCAAGTGACATACCATTACTGATGACTGTAAAAAGGTAAAATAATTCAGAGATTTTATTAACATATTTACAGTAAACATGGTTATTCCATTTTATTGTATGATTTGTTTCAATAATCTCTGTCATTGGTACACTGATGTCAGACTAACTCTATTTCTCTCCGGCAAGGAGAGTATGTTTTCACCCCTGTTTGTTTTTGTTTGTTTGTTCGTCTGTTTGCAAGATTGCTGAAAAAAAAAGAAATTATTTTTGTTTGTTTGCTATCATTATTACTCAAAAAATAAAAGAGAAATTTGGACCGAATTTGGTGGGTAGATAGCTCCGTGTTCCAGGAGGCAATCAATTTACTTTTGAGACTAATATAGATCGTATTACAGATTCTGGATCCAGAAAATACATTTTGCCAAACCCTAATGAATGAGAAAACCTAGCCCAGTATGAAGAGTGGTTTGGAAATTACGTTGCCCTTGTAGGTGAGATGCGCTCCATTGAGTGCCCCTCTAGTTCCTTTCCCCTGAAGCCCGTTTACTATAGCGAGGATTTTGTGTATCTATGCTCAACACCATAATGTCTACATTATTTATACTAGAGGGGCACTCAGTGGAGAGCATCTCTTGGACAAGGCGAACATAATTTCCGAACCACTCTTCATAATGAGTCAGGGTTTCTCACCATTGATTAGGGTTTCGCAAAAAGTGTCTTTTTGATCAAGAATCTGTAATACGATCCAGATCATTCCCAAAATGGGACATGGGCTATTTTCCCACCAAATCTGGGGCAAATCTCCCTTTTAGTTTTTGAGTAATCCTGCTGGCAGACAAACAATCAAAGAAACAAAAAGGGTGGAAACATACTCTCCTTTTCGGACAGAATGAGCAATGGTTATTTTGTTTACACATTCAATTCTTTCTGTTTTATTGCCATTTGTACCCATCGCGAAATCAGTACGTTCAACAAGAAGAGGTGAGAAAAAATTACCTAGAAATACACTAATGTCACGTTCAATTTAGGAGACAGCCGTCCATCTACAGGTACACGGCATCTGCTTTCCCTACTTAACACCGCTTTCAGGCTGACATTTATGCTTGACAGCCTAAAATTTAGTAGAATTTCCAGCTGTTAGTCGATGCGCGCTAGCAGAGATCTTCTCGAAAACAAGACATGCTATAATCAGTGGTATTCGGCGAGGAGTGTAAAAACAAAAACTCAACAGAGCTTATTGTTATTATATATTCTGCATAATGTTCCATCCATGGCACTTTTAATTCTGTTCCCTAACCCCAGGCTAATATTAGCCCATATAATTTCAGTTCATTTAATTTTAAAAAATTTTCCATAGTCCCTCAGATCATCTTATACCTTCATAATGACCTCAACTTTCCACGCACCAGGCAGGACATCAGTATTCTGTATTGTCATAAGTAATCTCAACAGTACTTGGAACGTAACAACTATATCCTCCCCTAGTATCTTTCCAGTTCATTCAAGCGATTCACTTTTCAAATGCTTTACTGCTCTTTCAGTTCCATTCTCTGTAGCTGGAGCTCCGGGTTATCTGAAACTTGAACTCAATGGACTGAAGGCTTGAAGGTGCCTTCTCCGCCAGTCTACCAACCCCCTCTCGGGAGATAGGCAGGGAGCTGAAGATCGTTTACATAGCAGGAAAACAAAGCTCCCAGGCTATAGCGGTGCCACGATATGAAGATTTCTCTCCCTATCACATCACGTCGTGGAATATTACGTATAGAGCACGGAGGCTACAAGAATAAACCAAAGAAAAACGTCGTTGCTATAAAGCAGATAAGAATAAAGAAATACTGTCCATGAAAACAGCAAAAGCGCTGTGCTTATTGCAGTCAGTATTAAAAGGAAAAGTTGTCACTATAATTAAAAAACACACACACGAAAAATCAATTAAATTCAATCCATTCATTGTATCTTGTAATTTTCCTCCAAAGCCTGTAATATCCTTGGCCATCCAACTGATGTAGAATAACCTCAAAGATTTTTTCAAAATGTTACTCGTAATTTGCCCACGCTGCTAAGTGACAAAACTGATGTCCCCAGTAATTTAAGAAACTAAAAAACGAAAGGTCTGTGAGTTAAATACGACTTTCCTCAGAGAGAGAGAGAGAGAGAGAGAGAGAGAGAGAGAGAGTGTGTGTGTGTGTGTGTGTGTGTGTGTGTGTGTGTGTGTGCGCGCGCGCGCGCTGAAGTTTTGGCCTGGAGACCAGACTATAAAGATAACACACACACACACACACACACACACACACACACACACACACACACACACACACGTTTATACTTTGCGTTTCATAGAACTCTTTTTGGAGTTTTGCGTATTTGTGTCGCTCCTCCTTGTAATATGTTATGTTTTCTTGTTAGTCAAAGGTTAACAACGTAATACTGAAAGCCTATTGAAAGCCTGATATAATATACAGTATCTGACGTAATAAACATACCTTTAATGTTCTTTAGCCTTAGAAAATTAAGTATCTATGTGGGTAGACTTTTTACTCCTCTCAGATTTTTTTTTTTACCCTCTTTCTGCCGTGACTCTGCCTCATCCCATCCTGGAATTGGAAAATTAGATGATGATGACGACTATGATGATGATGATGGGGGTGGTGATGACAATGGTGATGGCTATGATAATGATAGTGATGATGAGGATGTTGGATATACTGATGGAAGGAATATTTATCGTTACAAACCTTTCTTTATTGTTTCTTTGGTAATGCTATCCATGGTATCAAACCATTGTCCAATGATTGTCAGTCTGAGACAATAAAATAATTTGAACTCTACTCCACTAAAAAGAAAAAAAAAAGATCGTAGCTGTGTTAGGTAACTGCGACTCATTGATAGAAGAGTAAAATCTTCTGGCGTCAGCTGGAAAACGATACTAGAAATTTCCAAACCATGAACAAGTAGTAGTAGTAGTTGTTGTATAGTAGTAGTAGTATAGTGGTAGTAGTCTTATCGTTCGGACACTCCTTTAAAAGTTTACTCATTCTTTAGTTAATACAATCCTTTGGTGTCACCTGGAACATAATACTAGAGTTGTTCTGAAATTTAGAGGGTTTAAAAATTAGCTAATACGTTATCGAGGTAACTCATACTTCTTGAAACAATAGGGTTCTTCGAGTTCCATAAATACGCTTGAAAATAGCCGAAAATTATTAAAAAAGAGCAAAAAACTTACAGAGGCTGTCACAAGGTTAATGACTAATATTTATAAGTCTACCCGGAGTTGTGTCAATTCCACTCAGGGTAATGATAATTTTGGATGAATTTACCAATAATTTCTGGATATTTCTTAGATTATTACCCCCTCCTCGAAGATCTTGGTGACAGTAACTTTGCCGCAAAATAATTCTAAATAATTCTTAGTGATTATAGCATATTTCTCCTCTCTCTCTCTCTCTCTCTCTCTCTCTCTCTCACACACACACACACTCACACGCACTCACTCTCTCACTCAGTCACTCACTCTCACTCTCATACACTCTCACTCTCACACACTCTCTCATTCTCACACAAACTCACTCTCATATACTCTCACTCACTCTCTCATTCTCACTCATACTCTCTCACTCTCACTCACTCACTCTCTCACTCTCACTCATTCACTCTCACTCTCATTAACTCACTTACTCACTCACTTTCTCATTCTCACTCACTGACTCTCTCACTCCCACTCACTCACTCTCGCTCTCACTCATTCTCACTCTCGCTCACTCTCACTCATACGCACTCCCTCACTCTCACTCTCTCACTCTCACTCATTCACTCTCTCATTCTCACTCTCTCACTCTCACTCATTCACTCTCTCACTCTCACTCACTCACTCACTCACTCGCTCACTCTCACACACCCATTCACTCTATCACTCTCACTAACTCACTCTCACTCACTCACTCACTCACACTCATTCACTCTCGCTCTCACTCATTCTCACTCTCGCTCACTCTCACTCATACGCACTCCCTCACTCTCACTCTCTCACTCTCACTCATTCACTCTCTCATTCTCACTCTCTCACTCTCACTCATTCACTCTCTCACTCTCACTCACTCACTCACTCACTCGCTCACTCTCACACACCCATTCACTCTATCACTCTCACTAACTCACTCTCACTCACTCACTCACTCACACTCATTCACTCACTCTCACTCACTCACTCTCACTCACTCACTGTCTCACTCTCACTCATTCATTCTCAATCACTCACTCTCTCACTCACTCACTCACTCACTCACTCGCTCTCACTCATTCTCATTCTTACTCTCTCTCACTCCCATTCACTCACTCACTCATTCTCTCTCTCTCTCTCTCTCTCTCTCTCTCTCTCTCCTCCCCCAAATTAGGACGGTGGACTGCAGGAGATCATCTTCAGCCTGCAGTCCACCGGGTTTAGGTTCAATTGAGCCAGGGGTTTCAGCCAGTACTACTACTGCTCCCTCTAATTGCAGGCGATCCCCCGACGAAATTTTTAGTTTATTACTGTTACCTTCACACCATTTTATTTATTTCGGGAGAGACCTTCCGAACGTGATTTTTTAGATGCAGCTGCCTTTAAATTCTTGATTACAAGAAACCCTTTTTAAGCTGAAAGATATAGTCTGGGGCTAGCAAAAATAAACAATAAAGTGTCATCGGACTGAAATAGTTAACCTTCGGAGACTACAGACTTGAAGTGTTAGCTGTAGCCTTCATTAACCCCTTTAATCAAAGGATAAACTTCATCATATACTAATTGCTACTACCAGCTGGTTTTAGTAAGTTTAAGGGAGCCCGTTATAATTCAAGGGGTTAATGAAGGCTATATCTTGGGTCGAGTTACACTTGGCGAACGAACGTATACAAACACTGCCGAACGAACAAGTATACCGTCACATATGCCGAGAAAATTCGTTCTTATCGAGAGGCATCCATGGTGGAGGTAGGCTTCAGTATCCAAATTGCAGTTATACACATACCAAGTGTCAAAGGAAGAAAAGGCAGTTCAGTGTGCTGGTATTGTCAGCATCCATGGGGTCTTGAAGAAAAGATGATGTACAGACTCTCACTCGAACACTCATATTTAACTCATTCAAGTTTGATTACGCTCGCCAGATCGGCCACTCATGCCCACTGCCTACGTTCACCAGTCTTTATTTATGTTCGTTTGCCAGGTCTTCCTCTATCCTAAACTCTTCAGTACAAGGTGCTGTGAAGTATCCAGTGACACCTAAGCCTGTATTCTCGTCGGATTAAGAGAATTAGTAGTGCCATTTCCTTGGAGATTTTTTTGGTCAATTGCCTACTGATGTTCTGTGCTTTGTAAAGCATGTCACTTCAGCATCAACATAAACCGCTAAAATACCAGCAGAATTTTAACGACCGACATGTAGAAATAAACTATTCTCTTCTCACACTAACTTGAACTAAAATAGCCATCTCTTCCATTTGAATGCATTGTCTCTCTCTGCCAATGAGGTACTTGAAATACACTGCAAAAGGACGAAAATCTCGGTTAAGTTAGAGCAAAAACTGTACAGAAGGAAGTAGAGGAAGTAAAGTCTCGTGAGCCGAAAACAGTACGACTCTCAGAATATGAAACTCGTTCCTCCTTTTTTCCTCATCCCTTTTGGTGCCCTGTCCGAAGCTTCCTATAAAATTTCTTTTACGCTGAAGTTGCGATACATGTCCCATTCAAACCATTTCCTTCTGTTTTCTCATCAGTCACGCATCAAAATAGGGAACACTCGATATTTCTCCTATGTCTCATCAGTGACTCGATTCTGCTATTTTATTCCCAGAATAATTCTTCTTAGAGTTTCTTTTCAGACGTTCGTGATCGTTGGGGTATAATTTCATTGCTATTTCTCGTTTTACTACCATACACCAAAAGAAACCCGACCATTGATCCATATCTATCTACCTATACGGTATATATATATATATATATATATATATATATATATATATATATATAAGTTGTGGAAGCAATGAAGAAAGTTAAATCGGGGAAAGCCCCAGGAATTGATGGAGTGTGTGGTGAAATGCTGAAGCATGGGGGAGAGATAGTAGTGGAATGGATGTGGAAGATGTGCAGATTGGCCTGGGAGGAAGGTAGAGTCCCGGAGGATTGGAAGTCAGGTATAATTATTCCCTTGTACAAAGGAAAAGGGGAAAAAGAAGTGTGTGGTAATCATAGGGGCATTTGTCTTCTTAGTATAATAGGAAAAGTGTATGGTAGGATACTTATAGACAGAGTTAGAGAAAGAACAGAGAAATTAGTTGGAGAAGAACAGGGAGGCTTTAGGAAGGGAAGAGGTTGTGTAGATCAGATATTCATTCTTAGATCTTTAGTGGAAAAGTTTCTACAGAATGGAAAGAAGTTGTATGCGGCTTTCATGGATTTGGAGAAAGCATATGACAGGGTCGATAGACAAGGATTGTGGAAAGTATTAAGAATATATGGAGTAGATGGGAAGTTGTTGAATGCTGTGAAGAGTATGTGCGATGGTGAGAAGGCTGCAGTGCGTGTGGATGGTGAACTAAGTGAATTATTCTCTTTGAAAGTTGGTTTGAAACAGGGATGTGTCATGTCTCCATGGTTGTTCAATCTGTACATGGATGGGGTAATAAAAGAGGTACAAGGTAGGGTAGTGGATGTTGGAGTGGCCCTGGTGAGAGAGGATAGTGTTTGGAAACTCCCTGTACTGTTGTTTGCAGATGATACTGTGTTGTTGAGTGAAGACGAAGGGGAGCTGCAAGGCTTGGTGGATGAGTTTGAGAGTGTGTAAGAAACGGAACCTAAAGGTGAATGTAGGGAAGAGTAAAGTGATGGTCTTTGAGAGAGGTGAAGTTAGTGAATGTACAGCGAGGTTGGATGGTGAGGAATTGGAAAATGTGAGTACGTTTAAGTATTTGGGTAGTGTGATGAGTAAGGATGGAGGTTTGGAGGGTGAAGTGCTTGAAAGGGTACATCAGGGAAGAAAGATTGCTGGTTCCTTGAAAGCAGTGATAAGAAACAGGGAAGTGGGCATGGAAGTGAAAAAGTTACTACATGACAGTATTGTGATACCAACTCTAACGTACGGAAGTGAAGCTTGGACATTGTTGGAAGGACACAAGTCAAGAGTGAGAGCAGTGGAAATGAGTTATTTAAGAGGAGCCTGTGGAGTCACGTGGAGAGACAGGCTGACGAATGAGGATATAAAGGAACGTTGTGGTGTGGATGTGGATGTGATAGGAAGCGTTATGAGGAATACACTGAGGTGGTTTGGCCATGTGGAGAAGATGGAGGGTGAAAGACTGACGAAGAGAGTGTATATGAGTGAGGTGGAGGGGGAAAGAGGGAGGGGGAGGCCGAGGATGAGATGGAGGGATGGGGTGGAGAGGTATATGAGAGAGGGGGGTGTGAGTTGGGAGGAGGGCAGTGAAATGGCGGGGGATAGGGCGACTTGGAGGCGATTTGTTTGTGGCCACCCCAAACGGGATTGAGGCGTCTGGCAATATATATATATATATATATATATATATATATATATATATATATATATATATATATATATATATATATATATACTGGCGAATGACTAGTTGCTTGGAAAGCGAAGGTGAATAAGGAATCTCAACTCCAGGGCTTGTAGGAACATTTTTAATGGTGACGTTTCGCAATATCTCATTGCATCATCAAACCTAGAAGTAATAATACATTTTAACCGTGGTAAATATATTTACTTCTTCGATCAATCTTTGAGTCGAAAATAAGTAAAAAATATTCTAAGACATGGATATCCTACATAAGTTTCAAACAAGAAGAAAAAATAGTAACATATTCACACACTAAAATGCTGAATGCAGCTGAGTGAAAGCAAAACCATTCAGGTAAATTTTCAAGATAAGAATACATTCAAACCTTTAAAACACAGCAGCTGAACATAAGAACTGTTGTCACAGATAGTGGGTTTGAAGAGGTGTGTTTAAAGTGTCTCTATGATGGGGCGGTCAGATTTATATTGTCTTCTAGGGAGACTGTGAAGGAAGTTCCCTTGACAGGGTGATCATGTGTTTGTGACTGTTGTCTGATGGCACTAAAGGATTGCTTTGTGATTGGTGTGATAGCTGCCAGGCGTCATATATCGAAAAGACAGAGAGACTTCTAAAAACACGCATACACGAACACTTAGGTAAACTCGCCAGCACTTCCGCGTATTACAGGGGCTCGCACGTTTTAGATGTGGCACCACTGTGATTCTTTACCTCGAAACAGTCCACGTGTGTGATATGGAGTAACCTCGATATAGTGGCGCATGTAGTGATCTTTGTTGCTTAATGCTTCGAATCAGAAAGTATCAGTTCAGCCCGATTTTTTTTTTAAATCTCAATGCTCTATGATATAAAGTATACTAAATCTTTGTCATTATATAACACAACTTAACTCTGCAGTTTTGTGATGGCGTGTCGTTCATATCATATCACTTCACATGGATCCCTGTATCTGGGGTCAGAGAAAGGGGGAAGCTGTAAGCCTCGCACATAACACTCTCAGATGAGACCACATCTGCTTCAGTACTCGCAGTAGGAAACGCAGGAACAGAGAACAACCATGATAATATCGGTAACGCATTGAAGGAGGTTCGAAATTGGTCTCGTTTTTTCTGCAGGCTATTGCAGTTGCCAATCATGACTAAAGGGACGAGTTTTCTTCACATTCATTCTAGCCAGCATCGCATCATGAACAGACAGCAGAGCCTCATTGCTCAACGCGGGGGTATCATTGGCCTGCGGGACGTCGGCCACAGTGTTCGGGATATCGCCCCTCTCCTAGGACTTTCCCCTACTACAGTAGCGAAATGGATCAGAAGGTGAAATGAATCTGGAGACCTGAGGGACGCGTATTAAAACATTATATAATACGATTTAAATAATGTGTTCATATAAGGCATTTTATCTCGCCTTGTTTCATATTGATTTACGAAATCCATGAATTAATGGATTCTGGATCCGGAAAACACTTTTTGCCAAACCCTAACCATTAAGAAACCCTAACCCATTAGAAAGAGTGGTTTGGAAATTACGTTGCACAGGTCGCAGAGATGCGCTCCACTGAGTGACCCTCTAGTTCTGTTATCCTGAAGCCCGTTTACTATGGCTGCAGATGTTGTGAATCTATACTCATGAACTCCACAATGTCTACATAATCCAAACTGGAGGGGCACTCAGTGGAGCACATCTCTTCGACCAAGGCAACGTATTTTCCAAACTACTCATCATAATGGGTTAGGTTTTCTCATCACTGATTAGTGTTTCGTTAAAAATGTTTTCCTGGTCCAGAATCTGTAATACGATCCGAAT